>NC_047089.1:81754207-82061846 GCF_902459505.1 Geotrypetes seraphini | reverse complement strand
ATTGCCGTTTGAAGAAAAAAAAAAAGAGGGCCTGCAAAGGTGAGATGAAGGGAGACCTCCAGGACAGCTGCTCTTTGCCCTCCTTCAGCGGCCCATGAGTCTTTAGGCAAGTGGCAGCTCTGTGTGCTTTTAACTTCGGCACAGAGCTGCCCCTAAGCAGTAGTTTAGCGCGGTTTCATGAGGCACCCTTGGGGGCCTTTGCTAGGCTGGCTCGCTTTGATGATGCGATGTGGGCCGGCCTAGCAAAGGCCCCGAGGCTGCCTCATGAATCCGCGCTAAACTACTGCTTAGGGGCAGCTCTGTGCCGAAGTTAAAAGCACACAGAGCTGCCGCTGCTGGTCTGGAGGTGCGGAGAAAAGGCAGGAGGCATACGCGGTGGAAGGCAGGAGTCCCGGCAAAGGCAGGAGTCCCAGCACAGCGACGGCAACAGGAAGTTGCAAGTCAGCTGACGCCGGCACCTTTCCTTGCGGTGCGGACCGGCAAGATTTTTTTGCGGACCGGTGGTTGAAGAACTGTGGGATACAGTACTGCAGGGATATAAGCTATACAGAAGGGACAGAACAGGGCAGAAAGGAGGAGGTATTGCCCTATATGTTCAAGAAGGAATAGGATCTGTTAGAGAGATGAAGACAGAGGGGAAAGAGAAGCTGAAGTCCCTCTGGATTAAGATTCCTAGGCACAAAGGTACTGACACAAAAATTGGCCTTTATTATCGACCCCCAGGTCAGACGGAGGAGACAGACGGAGGAAACCAAACAAGGATGTAAGACAGGCAGTGTAATGATCATGGGAGACTTCAACTTTACGGGAATAGACTGGAACTTGGGAACCTCAAACTGGGGCAAAGAAACAAAGTTCCTAGAAATGGTAGGGGACTGCTTCTTGGAACAATTGGTGGGAAAGCCGACAAGAGGAAATGCCACTTTGGACTTGGTCCTAAGTGGCATTACTGGTAAGGTAAAGATGTAGAAGTCACAGTCCAGTTAGGGACGAGTGATCACAACATGATCAACTTTAAACTTGACATCGGGAAGGGGAAACATATCAAAACCTTAACCATGACCCTCAACTTTAAAAACAGGAAGATATGATTGCATGAGAGCCATGGTAAAAAAACGGCTCAAGAAAAGGATACACACAATTAAAAAAGTAGATCAGGCATGGTCCCTACTGAACAATACTATCACGGAAGCACAAAATCTGTACATTCCGCAGATATCCAAAGGACGGAAAAACAAAAGCAAAGGGGAACCAGCATGGCTTACTAACGAGGTGAAGGATGCCATAAGAGATAAGAACTCCTTTAAAAAATGGAAACATGAAAGAAAATCCGAAGCTTGGAACAGCCACAAAGACGATCAGAAGAAATGTCACAAGGCGGTGAGGGATGCCAAAAAGGTCTATGAGGAGAAAATAGCACAAGAGACCAAAAACTTCAAGCCTTTTTTAGATACATTAAAGGGAAAAAACCTGCAAAAAAGGCAATGGGTCCGCTGGACGACCAGGGAAGAAAAGGTTACATCAAAGAAGACAAACAAATTGCAGACAGATTGAACTCCTTCTTTGCATCTGTCTTTACAAAGGAAGACATTACATCAATACCTGAAGCAGTGAGAGTGTTCAAGGGAGTAATAGAGGACAGCCTCACCACAGTAGAAGTGGATTTGGACCAGATATACTACCAGTTCGACTGGAAGATAGCGAATGTCACCCCAATTTTCAAAAAAGGATCAAGAGGAGAACCGGGACTACAGACCTGTGAGTCTTATGTCTGTCCCAGGAAAGATGGTCGAAGCACTGATTAAAAATAGCATAGTCCAGCATTTGGATACACATGACCTGATGAGAGCCAGTCAACATGGCTTCAGGAAAGGGAAGTCATGCTTGACGAATTTACTACAATTCTTTGAAACAGTAAACAAACAAATTGATAATGGGGAACCAGTGGATATAATATACTTGGACTTCCAGAAAGCGTTCAACAAAGTTCCACACGAAAGACTTCTCAGGAAATTACAAAGCCACGGAATAGAGGGAGACATACTAAGGTGGATAGGCAAATGGCTGGAAAACAGAATGCAGAGGGTGGGCTTAAATGGGAAGCTCTCAGACTGGAGGAAAGTGACTAGCAGTGTGCCCCAGGGTTCGATTCTTGGGCCCATCTTATTTAATATTTTCATCAACGACCTAGAAGAAGGAACATCCAGTGAGGTCATCAAGTTTGAAGACGACACGAAGTTATGTCGGGCAATCAGATCACAAAAGGATAGCAAGGAACTACAGATAGATTTGAGCCAGCTAGAGAAATGGGCGGAGAAATGGCAGATAAAGTTTAATGTGGAAAAATGCAAGGTAATGCACTTGGGCAGAAAGAACAAGGAATACGAGTATAGAATGTCAGGTGCAACTCTGGGTAAGAGCGAACAAGAAAAGGACCTGGGGGTACTGATAGATAGGACCCTGAAACTGTCGGCACAATGCACAGCAGCGGCAAAGAAAGCAAATAGAATGTTGGGCATGATAAAAAAGGGAATCACTAGTAGATCGGAGAGGGTCATAATGCACCTTTATAGAGCAATGGTCAGACCACACTTGGAGTACTGTGTCCAACACTGGTCTCCCTACCTAAAGAAGGATATAAAACTGCTGGAGAGGGTGCAGAGGCGAGCAACGAAGCTAGTTAAAGGTATGGAAAACTTGAACTACAAAGAATGACTTAAAAAACTGGGACTATTCTCCCTTGAGAAAAGGAGACTGTGAGGGGATCTGATTGAGACTTTTAAGATAATAAAAGGAATCGACAAGATAGAGCAGGATAAAAAGTTATTTACAATGTCAAATGTGACCAGGATAAGAGGTCATGGACTGAAGCTGAGGGGAGACAAGCCCAGGACAAATGCCAGAAAGTTCTGCTTCGCGCAGCATGTGGTGGACACATGGAACACTCTCCTGGTGGAAGTTGCTGCGAAACCCACCGTTCTTGGTTTTAAGGGCAAGTTAGATGCACATCTCCTCGAAAGATGCATAGAAGGATACGGGTGAGTGTTTGTTTTTTTTTTTTCTTTCGGCAGGTTACACGTGGCTGGGCCTCTGCGTGAGCGGATTGCCGGACTTGATGGACCTAGGGTCTGATCCGGAGATGGCAGTTCTTACTGGACTGTTAGTTTAACATTGCCTAAAAATTGAATGTGACTGTTGGGCAGACTGGATGGACCACACGGGTCTTCTTCATCTGCCATCATTTACTATGTTACTATGTAATAGCACATAGCTCTGGAATTTGTGCCTAACTTTGAAAACAAGGAGTTTTACCAACTGAAACCAGATGTAAATACCAGCATACAAGTTAGGCGTAAACCCCTCAAATTCTATAACACTGCAAGAATTTTGAGGAAATGCCCTGATCCACCCATGCCCCTTTACATTACATATCTGCAGAAAAACAGATGTAGTTCTATAGATGGGTGCCATAAGTTTGTTTTTTGTTTTTTTTGTGTGTGGACCCACCATTTCTGACCCATTTTGGCACCTTGCATCCATTAGAACAAAAGTAGAAACTAATTTTCAGCACCATCAATAGAATTTCCCCTGATATGTACAGAAAAGTTCTCATGAAAAAATATCTGTAATAATGTGTAGGAGTATGTGTGGGGGAGAATGATGGAGGTCATAACTGGGTGAAGTATGCAGAAGTATAGTTGTAGGAATGCCTTCCAACATAGATTTGTATGCTCATGCTCTCCCTTTGCAATCTGCTGCCAAGTTCATGGGTTAAAAAACAAACAAAACCACAGACCTTGCAACTATGCAGTCTGAAAATGGCCTGCTGTGAGTGTATCCTCATTACCATTCTTAAAAGATGCACACAGTCTTCTACCACAATTATGCATATACATTCATTTTCAGACTTTAGTTAAATCACAAATGACAAATACAAGGCACTGCTGTCAACAGATTAATATGCAATCCCCTTCTCATTTCAAATGCTACACTTGTGCCTTGAATTGCCAAGTGAACTATGAACACAAAGACTGGGAGCATTAGAGAATGCATTTTTTTTGTTGTTATTGTAAAGGGTCAGCTATTAGTTTTATAAAAGCTATCATTTCCTCGCTTCTATTTGCTTGGTTGAGGATTTGGCTGTGCTTTTAGTCCACGCTCTTGTGCATGTTTCAGTCTCAAACACAATAATAATTCCGAGAGAAGAGGGGCATATCCACAAGCGCTGTGTGCACTTGAAATGAGTTCTTCCTTCTTTGCAATGTTTTATGCCTTATTAATAAGGCCTACATCTGCCGCGGCTTTCCCAGGGAGGCTGATTATGCCGCAGATCATTTTTTCAAATCAGTGTCAACTTTCTGTTCGTCAAGAATTTTGCCATCGTTGAGGAAAACTGTAAAACTTAACATCAGGGTATTTCTTTTGCTGGCCAGAGAACAGTAGGCATTTAGAGGTGCCTAGCTGTTTTCTCTTCATGTGCCTGAAAGATGACTTTCAAATTGTCACGGCAAAGGTTTCACACTAAATATGTTTTTTGATTGACATTGGAGTCCTTTTACTTAGTTTGTCCTTTGCTGCCAAAGCAGAAGTCTAGAAAAGAAGTCAATTCTTGTCTCTAGCTGCTTTCTGTTTACCAGGTAGCAAACTTCCTTCCATACTCTGCAATGTTATCCTCTCCTTCAGATGGAACTACTTTTTTATCTATTGAATTTGTCATTAACAATTCTTCACCAATAGACACTTGGGAAATGATTGACATTTATAGAATATCCTTTTCTCCTTATTTAAATGATGTTTATTCGTTCTTCTATTTGTTGTTGTTTTTTTAGCTCCTGCATTGATTTCTTCATCAGCTATTGAGAGAGAAAAGTTCCAGTGATTAAATTTTAGATTCCTCAATTTTCTATGGTCAGTTAGAGGTTGATCAGCTCCATTACTTAACCTTAGGTTTATTGAGTCTGACTTTTCAACTTTCTCATCCCAACAGATGAATGCTTATTATTAGAAGTTCATTCAACCTGTCCTCAAACAAAGAATGAATTAAATATCTTTATGAGGGACTGCTGAAAACCTCTCAACCCAACCAAGATGAGAATGATATGGAGCCATGAAACTTATGAGTTATAAATGAAAAGTGTTAAGAAAAATGTGGAATCATTTGTAAATTTCATGGCTCTACCATCATTTTCTTCTTGTTTGGGCTGAGCACTTTTCAGCAGCATCTATCAATCTATCTACTGTAATTTGTGTTGCAATCTAAGAAAAGGTACCATGTCTTAGTGCACACTTACTAGAGAAATGAGGCAACAATGGCAGCTCACTTCTATTTATTGTTGAATTATATTGTTAATTGAAACGGTATATCTCTGGCAAATGAAATGATAGGAAGATATGGTTTATTGCATTTGAATCAACATCTTCTTGATTACTTAGCAAGCTGAATAACTCAATTTCTAAGACTTTATCCCTTTTCTTAGATTATGACACATTTGTTTTAATGATATTGTGTGTGGGGGTGGGGGGAGGGGGGTTCTATGCTGCGGTAAGCAATAGCACGTGCTTACCATAGTAAATAGCTGCTTACCATGGGGCACGCTCAGGTACCCTGTGGTAATTTTGTACTCTGTGTATGCTTCTCATATGCTAAAATAAAACCATAAACTTATTATTATATTTTAGCACTGTGGGTGGGTGGGTCATGGGGCAGAGAGTATGTGTGTTCTGCACTAATCAGTTAGTGTAGTCATGTGCTAATGGGAATATTAGTATGTGGTCATTAAGCATCCTGTGTGGTAAAAAACAACCCCCCTATTTTTTTTTTTTTTACTAAGCCACAATAGAGGTTTCAACTGTGGCCCAGAGCGCTAAAAGCTCTGATGCTCATTGAATTCCTATGAGCGTTGGAGCAGCATCAGAGCATTTAGCACCCCAGGTCATGGTAGAAACCTCTACCATGGCTTAGTAAAAGAGGTAAACCACAGAACATGCATTTGATAAATTAACAATCTACAGTACACATAGAAAACAACATAAAGAAAGAGCAGCCACTACGGATATACACCAAAGAATGTCCAAATAGTGGAGAAAAAGAGACCTCAGAACACTCAATCCCAACAACTCAGACCAACAGTCCTGTTTAGGGGATGTAGCATAATCACAGGTCTCTAAAAAAACTGCACTCAAATAGCATCCAAAAATATGTCCCTCTACCATCCGTGCATGTCAGCCTCTCACCTCCCAGCACATACGGCTCCTTCCAATTTCTAATCCCTAAATGTATTACTCTGCACTTCATTGCATTGAATTTTAGTTGGGTAGGGTAGGGTTGAATGGGCATTTTTTTCAATAGAGGAGGGTAAATGGTGGAGTGTCACAGGGTTCCATACCAGGACCAGTGCTATTTAACTTATTTATAAATGATCTGGAAATTGGAATGAAGGGTGAAGTGATTAAGTTTGCAGATGACACTAAACTGTTCAAAGTTGTTAAAATGCATGCAGACCGTGAAAAATTGCAAGCAGACCTTAGGAAATTGGAAGCTTGGACATCCAAATGGCAGATGAAATTTAATGTGGACAAATACAAAGTGATGCACATTAGGAAGACTAACCCAAATCATAGTTACCATATGCTAGGGTCCACCTTGTGGGTAAGCACCCAAGAAAAAGAGGTGGGTGTTATTGTAGACAATAAACTGAGATGTTCTGCCCAATGTACAGTGGCAGCCAAAAAAGCAAACACAATGCCAGAATTATTAGAAAAGGGATGTTACACAAGACTAAGAATGTTATAACGCCTCTATATCATTCTATTGTGCAACCTCACCTTAAGTATTGTGTTCAATTCTAGTTGCCTTATCTCAAAAAAGATATAATAGAACTAGAAAAGGTTCAAAGAAGAATGACCATGATGATAAAGGGGATGAAACTCCTCTCATATGAGGAAAGACTAAAGAGGTTAGGACTCTTCAACTTGGAAAAGAGATGACTGATGGGAGATATGATTGAAGTCTACAAAATACTGAATGGTGTAGAAAGGGTACAAGTGGATCAATTTTTTGCTCCATCAAAAATTACAAAGTCTAGGGGGGCACTCAATGAAGTTAAAGGGAAATACTTTTAAAACCAATAGGAGGAAATATTTTTTTTCAATCAGAGAAGAGTTAAGCTCTGGAACGCATTTCCAGTGGATGTGGTAAGAGTGCTTAACATAGCTGGTTTTAAGAAAAGTTTGGGACAAGTTCTTGGAGGAAAAATCCATATTCTGTTATTGAAACAGACATGGAGGAAGCCACTGATTGCCCTGGATCGATAGGTAGCATGGAATGTTGCTACTATTTTGGTTTTTGCCAGGTATTTGTGACCTGGATTGGCCACTGTGAAGATGGGATACTGGGCTAGATGGAAATCATTGATCTAACCAATAAGGCTATTCTTATGTTCTTAAACAGTGTGAAGCGGCATAATCAAAAGATACGTCTAAGTCCATTTTGGGCCTAAATCGCTAGTCACCCAAAGTCAGCAGTGTCTAAAGACCATGCTCAAAAAATACGTCCAAAATATTTCTTTTTTTGAAAATCATCTACCGGTAATTATACATCCAGCCATTTGATCGGCCAGATCGCTGTCATTTATCTTTATACCCCATTCTCTTCCAAAAATTTGTAGTCAAAAACGCCTAGAACCAGACCTTTTGGATGTGGGAGGGGCCAGCAAAGAGATACACTAGACATCCAGCCATGGCAACACAGTAGTGGGGCACCTTACAGGGCACTGCTGCAAACTTCACAAAAAGGGTGCCATATAAACATCTCACCACAACTCCCTTATAGATCATGGTGATCCCCCAAAACACCCCCAAAATCTACTATAGCCACCTGTCTATCATCCCAATAGCCCTTATGGCTGCAGGTGCCACCTGTATGGCAGTACAGTAAGGTTTTGGGGTGCACATTTTTTACCATAAATTTTAGTGGCTTATGGGCCTGGGTCCTCCTTTCTATGGTTCACTAGCCCACCCACCCCCAGACTACTTAAGACACCTCTGTGCTTTTCTCCTATGCTTTCCTATGCCAGGTGCTGATGTTCTGGAGGCAGATATGTAGAGTTTTTATTATGATTTTTATGGCGGTGGGGTGTCAGTGATCACCGGGGGAGTGTGTGGGGGTCTATACCACATCTCTACAGTGGTTATCTGGTCACTTTGGATACTTTCTGGGCACTTATACCTTAAGTTGCTACGTATACGCTACGTATACGCTATGGGACTCATAATTAAAAAAAAAAGTCTAAAAAGTGGCCTAAATGGGTACTTGGATGATCAAAAAGCCTGATCATCCAAGTACCCATAATTAAAGCTGGTTTTAGACATATCTAAAACCAGCTTAGGCCTTTCCCCTGCCTCTAAACGCATAGAGCGAAAAGAGGCATTTTTAGAGGAGGGGAAAGGGCAGGAGGTGGGCCAACCTACACCTAAGCGTACAGCAGGTATAACCAAAAGTTTAGGCAGGATGTCTAATCGGCACTTAAATGTCTTGACTTAGACCAAGTCAAAATAGGTATAGTGCCGAAAAAGGGGCCGCTGAGCTGATCTATGCAGCTCAGCGGCCCCAGCAACCTGCCTACCGCCCCGAAGTGCTGCAGTTCAGAGGGGGGTGGGTGATCACCATCACAGCAGGAGAGATGAGCCATCTCTCCTGCAGCGATCAGCCCACCCCCGCTGATTATGATCGGGCAGAAGGGAGCCCAAGCCCTCCTGCCCAGGCGAATCCCCTACCTCTCACCCCCACTAAGATACGGGTAAGAGGGATCCTAGGCCCTCCTGCCCTCGACGCACCCCCCTCCCACGAACGCTCCCAAACCCTGATCAGCCCCCCCACCGACACACAAGACCCCCCGCCGATCTCTTAATCCCCCAAATCCACCTCCTCGTACATTTAAATGATGTCCGGATGGACGGGTGCCAAGCTTGTCCATCGAGCAGGCCAGCCATCCCAGGAATGGCTGGCCTTAGGGCCTGATTGGCCCAGGTGCCTCATACCCCGCCCACAGGTGGAGCCTGAGGTGCCTGGGCCAACTGGAATTGGCCCAGTAGCCTTAGGCCCCTTCTGTTCACAGCCAACCCTTCAACAGGTATGATGTTGGCACTTATTGTGAAGGGTGCCTGAGCCCAAATTGGGAGGGGGAGGGCAAGGTCTCTTGGCGCCTATGTAAATGTTGTGCTGTTTTATTATGTGTGGTTTTGATACAGTATCATGTCAGTGCTATTGCTAGGGTTCAATTTGCCTTTCTCCAAGTTTTCCTATGGATTGTATTCTATGCTTACATTATTAACACAATGCAAGTTGTTTATGTCATGCTATACCTACGGTATACCACTTTGGTTGAATCTCTTCATAAGGAAGGTTAATAAATCCCAATAAAGAAATACAAATACACTGTATACTTTAAGACAATTTTTAACCATTTTAGCATGACAGCTGACTGCAGTAAGGAAATTGGATGTGCAAACATGCCTTATCCCCCAAACAGCAGCTCATTAAGCAGTGTATTTCATTAATGCTTTTGAATGTCAACATTAAACCAAAAGTTAAACATCACACAGAAGCATAAATTCACCACAGCAGTGCACAGCTGAAATGGTGTTTGCAGCCAACTGCTTCTATTTTATTTGGATAAAAGCTTAGGTACCGGTTCCAAAGATTAATGGGCAATCAGTTCTTAATTAGATGGAGGCATGAGTTTAATTTTTTTTATTCTTTTACTCTGAATCCTGATAGCTCAGTTTGGAATATGAGTTGGCTTTCTGTGTGTTGCATAACATTAGCAGCTTGAGACATTACTTTGGAAACATTTTCTTCAAATTTTCCTATCATTTGAGCTTTTGAGCAATTAGAAAGCAAATGGACCATGGCGAGATCCACAGTTTTCTCCAGCGGTGTGCAAACTGTTGCTTTCAGTCAGTCACTCAGGGGAACCTTGCTTGACATTTGGAAAGAAATTGTTAAGAGAAAGTGCCATATGTGATAAAGACCCTCATCTTAGAAGCATTTCTACTTTCATATAACAGCTTGTAAATGTGTAGATTGCCTATATGTGCAAAAATAAATTCTAGAATTGACATGTGGTGATCCATGCCATGTTTACATAGCGAAGGAGCATAGTCAGAATGGGCTGAAAATATTGACATTTTACACAGCAATTATGTATTGCTTTGAAAAACTCTGGACATCAGTAATTATACTTGCCTTAAGGAATGCATGCATGTCTACTGCAAGGAACAGATGTTATGGTTGATTGGGGGAGGGGGTAGAAATCATTTCTCCTAATTCCTCCCTATATTATTCACCCATGGCACTCCTGAAACGCTGTACTTAGTTAAGCCTCCCAAATAAACTCACTGTGTAGTTTCCATTAGGGCAACAAGAAACCCTCCAATGCCCCCTAAGCAGAATACCCCCACCCTCCAGTCCAACTCCCCAATCATTCTATGATGGCTCTTACTGGGGTCCCATGATATCTGATGTCTAGTGGAAGTAGGAATTGTTGCTGCTTTTCCAAGTCCTGGGTTAAAAATGGCACCAGTGACCTTTCAGCAACCTTGTGATACTACCACTAGGGTGAGGGAATCAGGGATGAAGGATGGGGAAGTTCTGTCCAGGAGGTACCTTGTTGCCAAGGGGATCAGGGTGGGGGAACTATGAGGGGGCTATGCAGGGGAGGTATTATTCACAGGGGATAAATGGGAGAGATATTGTTGGAGGATTGGGAGGGGGTGATCAAATGTTTTGTGGAAGTTCTGTGCTATACAATGCTTTAGTGGAATTAGAGGATTGGATATCATGGGGCGACTGTGGGGTTGGGGTTGAACTGGTGCTACAAGATTGTGGTATACAAGGAGGCCAGGGACAGTGATTTTATAAAACTGCTCCCATGCATATAAAGGATAGAGCTGCATATTTACCCACATGCAACTTTTTAAAATCACTGCTCTCATGTGAGATGGAGAGAGATGGACACATGGCCCTGTACAACCTTACACATTGCTTTGAGCAAGTCTTTGTAAAATAGGGGGGAAATGTGTGTCTCAATTTCCATCTCCACGTCCTTTCTAAAATTGGGATCCTTGTCTTACCTGTATCTATAAGTTTACTGATACTGCTTCTTTTGCCACTGAACTTAAGATCCTCTGACTTCTAGTACAAGAGGCTTATAACAGTGGAAGAATAGCCTATGAACTAAGAGAATTGGGTTAAATTCCCACTGCAGCTCCTTGTGACTCTAGGCAAGTCACTTAGGGCTCCTTTTACAAAGCCAAGGTAGTGATTATCCTGCTGCAAATGCATTAAAGCCCATTTCAATTCATATGGGCATCAGTGCATTTGCCATGGAAGAATCATTACCATAGCTTTGTAAAAGTGGTCCTTAACACCTCATTGCCCCCAAATACAAACCTAGTAAATGATAGCAGATAAAGACCTGAATGGTCCATCCTGCCTGCCCAATAGACACACTCCTTATACAGTATATTCATGGTTAAATTGTCTTTTCTTTAATATTTCTGGGCAATAGACCATAGGAGTCCACCCGGTACTGTCTTTAGGCTCCACTGAAGCCCACTCTAGCCTATCTTAACCAACCTGTCACTGTGGCTTCTATCAAAGCCCTCCCTAGCTCATCGTAAGCTAAATCACCATATATGGGGCACAGACCATGCAAGATTGCCAGTATCAGCCTTAGTTTGTTTTAAACCATTCATTGTCTAATTAGAAATCCTCTGTGTTCATCCCACCCTTTTTTGAATTCCATCACCATTTTTATCTCCACCACCTTCCCTCAGAAGGGCATTCCAGGCATCTACCACCTTCTCCATCTACCAAATAAGCACCTGTAAATAATATTTAAACTGCTTTAATTGTAATCACAGAAAGATGATGTATTAAGTCTCATCCCCTGTCCTTTATCCTAGAAAAAATCCTGAGCATAGACAATGTGATCACTTATTGCAAGAAGCTGTATTTTCCAGAGAGCCTGTTTACATAGTTCTCTTTTTGTACATTTTAACAGAGTCCTTGGGTAGTACAACCTGACATTTGATGTTATTGCATGCATGTAATTTATGCAGCAACATATGGAGCTGCATTACTGAAGTGATATTGGAAGCCAAATCTGGAAGTAGTTAGAAGTCAAGGGTAAAAAGAAATACATTTTTAAAATGGGAGGATGGATCTCATACAGATGAAACTTCAAAATGTATGGCCTCGATAATAAACGATTAAAATATTCAATTACAATATTTTTTTGTCAAAAAAACCCCAAATGTATTGTGGTCCCCCTTAAACATCATTTTGGCTTTAACAATATACCCACTATATCAAACCCTGTGCTTAACATAACCAATAGTGTATGCCTGTAAGCCACCAGAATGGCCACTGCATCTTGTTCTCCGTTAACTGCTCTATCACAAATTTTTGCATCACAGTTTGTCCACTCTCTGACCACCATCTAATAACTTTTACAACCCACCCCACACACCTGGACGATCTCCACCAATATGTTTAGGAATCTTCAGTAAATTGATACCTGCACTCTCTCCACCGCTGTTTCACCCTTCCTTTCTACCACTACACCAGTCTGTAAATGAAGCCGTCTACTCCTATAATAATTTTTTGTGTTTTATAGGAGACCTCAGTGTGGATTGATAAGTCAGATGAACGCTAAAGCGAACAATGCTTCAACCCACGCTTGCGTCAACACTCAATGCTACACACCATCACAGTGTCTACCCATGTGTGTATA
This sequence comes from Geotrypetes seraphini, assembly GCF_902459505.1. Lineage (NCBI taxonomy): Eukaryota > Metazoa > Chordata > Amphibia > Gymnophiona > Dermophiidae > Geotrypetes > Geotrypetes seraphini. The sequence goes on along the minus strand of NC_047089.1, from coordinate 82,049,049 downwards.
ATAGTGAATTAGTACCAGACACACCAACCAGGATCTTCCTCACCAAGAAACACCACTATTATATTTTATTTATTTATCTTTTAATTATTTATATACCACTTATATCCTAAGTGGTTTTTCCATTCAGCTACTTTATTATATTTGCTTTCTGTCCTGGTGGGCTCAAACTCTTATCTAGTGTACCTGGGGCATTGAGGTGATTAAGTGATTTCACCAGGGTCACAAGGAACAGTGACTTTGCTGCTCAGCTCGGCGGCTCTTGTTTCAGCTCCGTGTTACCTTCTGTCTGTTATAGAAGTTACTTTTATCAATGGAAGGTTCCTGAGGAAGGATTCATCATCCTTAACTGAAATTCAGTAGAACCACCACTGTTTCAGATTGTTAATGCTATACAAGGGTACCTGTAGGGATTCAGTAGCCTATACAGCATGACCAACTGGAGCTGTCAGTCTTTTTTGGCTCTTTATATTATTAGCACACAAACACTCCAAAACAAAACTGCCAAAACAACTTCAAAAGACGCTACAAAAAGGCAGAAAAGGTCAATGGGTTCCCGGAAAGCACTCAAAAGTGATCACTCAAAAGCAACGCTAAATAATGTACTAGGTGAAACAGGGCATCCTCAGTGTGGGGCATCCATGAATGGAGGAAAAACTCCAGCACAGAAAACAACCAGGCAGGCGCAAAAAGACCCTACCCGCACACCATCATCAAATGCCTCACGTGTGCATAAATCATACAATGAAAGTGACAGTGAAAAATAAGTGAACAATTCCTAAATAGTCATTAAATCGTTGCACGAGTGAAAACACTGAGAGAATTCTCTGAGAACCCCCCAGCCAGCTCCCAAGGTGAAATAAAATTAGAAAGCTTGAAGGACGAGGCTGCTTCCTCTTGAAACAAAGGCTACAGAGGGTCCCCATTTAAGGTGATTGTTTGGACTCCTGTTTCACCGTGCCTTTGTTTCAAGAGGAAGCAGCCTCGTCCTTCAAGCTAACAGTACCATATTACAGTAATCAAATACAGACAACACTAGCACCTGGAGTATACTTATCTGCATAAGTTCTGCTATTCAGTACATTTATATATGCAGGTAGCACATTCTGTACTGTACATGTGGTCGCCCAGTTATAAAGCCACCTTCAAAAAATTATGCAAATGGAATTTAGAGCAATCTTTTTGAATCATCAATTATATTTTAGTTTGAGCATTTTTCTTATGGCCCTAAAAAACATTTTGCTTCTCTGTTCCCAAACTAGTATTAATAGCCATACTTTCCTCCTTAAATAATTTGGTAGAATAAAGAACTTTTCCTGAAGGAACAACAGTCAGGACTGAACTGTGTTTGCAGAGCAGGTTGAAAAAGTTGTACAATGTCTGCCAATACTATACGAGGCCCTGGAGACTGGCAGCACTAGCATAAACATTTACGTTTAAAGACGGAAAAGAAAATGAGACACTATTCCAGTGAGTTAATGTTAACATTGCACTACTAACAAAATTAAAGATAATTCAATTGGCAATGAATAAAACCATTCAGAGTCTCAATTTTCAATCTCAGCTTGATCCTAGAGGAGATATTAGGGGTTATACTTTTTGAAAGCCTCTCCCTCAAGCTACCACTATAATTTAACAAGGTAACCAGGTTGATTTATATTGATGCTCATTGTGATCTCATACAGACACACAGCAAAACATGTAGAGTGATCACCATGAACATTCCAATTCTAATTAATAAGAAGATTAATATATGGAAACCAGGTATAAAGGTAAAGCAGAATGGCCATTATTTAGCAGCTTAACCCTCTACTCCCCCAGTAGTAAGAGCATGTTGTTGCCATTTGGAATCCAAGCACCAAAGGGGCAGGAACATGTATAGATCACTCCCACTAGCCACCTTGGAGGTCCTTGGTAGGTGGTGAGGGAGAACAGGAATTGAGAGATTGAGAAAGAAGTTGCTAGAGAAAGGGGGTAGAAGATGGAGATAAGTAAGGTCTGATTTGGGATGCCAGGGGTTGGGTGGTATACAACATGCACTATCCTTTTAAAAGACAGCTGGACCAACTTGGGCCTACTATCTTTGCTCTGCTGTAGCTGGGAACATGGACTGTTCCTTGTTGAAGTAACATAAAATTACACTTACTATGCCAGTCATTAGCCTGCAGTATTTAGGTACTGTAGGTTAGTGACTGGCAAGTTACATTTTGCTGCAATAAAATCCAGCTTACTAACTACTAGCTTGAGTATGTATAATGAGTAGCTGCTTGTTTTTCAAAGTTTACTTTACCATGGCAGCAAGATTTGAAACGAGAGGGTAAACATCGAGAAGACCTATTAACTACTGGCAGAAATCCAAAATATCCACCAGACTATGTGTGCACATTAAATTTTTCACACCTTTCGCATGACATTCAAGATACCATCAAGAGACATTGGCACATTTTGGAACCCCATGACTGTTGTAAAGGTAAATGTCTCACTATTGTCTATACACATGGACAAAATCTGTGCAATCAATTAGTTATATCAACACTTCCTGAAAAACAAGAATCCAATATCCAACATTCAGGACATAGGGCTTGTGGCAAATGTTCGGTGTGTTGCCATTCAATATCTGCCTGTCTTCAAATATCCTTCAACTGGGAAATCACATCATTTGAATTTCTCAAGTGACTGCAATACTTCCAATGTAATTTATATTAGTGTTTCTCAAGTTCTACAAGCCAAGTACCCCAAGACTAACAAATATCAACTCAGTTCCCCTGCCCAAGCTCTGCCTCAGACCCCACCCCTATAATAATAGTACTATTTGTCATGCAATTGCTTCCATTCAATTTTCATATATACACAATATAATCTTATTAATACATAATGGTAACCACAAAATTAAAAAAAGCACACTGTACGCAGAGAAAATATTAATTACCATTTATATTCTTTTCTTTTTTTTTTCAAAGAGGTTAAGGCAGATGACTTTAAAATATGCAATGTCACCTCAATAACAACTATAGAAAAATATACAAATATAGTGCAAAATATAGACATCAGATATAAATTCTCAAAACTGACATATTTTGATCACTAAATTGAAAATAAAATCATTTTTCTACCTTTGTTGTCTGGTGATTTCATAAGTCCCTGGTTGCACTTCTTTCTGACTGTGCATCCAATATTTCTTTCTTTCTGCCTCCTGCATGCTTCCTCTCCTCCAGACCTCATTCCCATCCCCAACCAACATCTCTCTGAGTCCGACTTTTCTTCCTCTATCCTCACTTCTATTGGCAACATGTCTCCCTCTCTCTCTCAATATCCATCTGTCTTTCTCTCATTCCCTCCCTTGCTGCAAAGGGAGTGGGGAAAGAGAGAGAGATCCAGGGTGCATCTCTCCCACCCCCTCTACTGACGCATCAAACATTTCTCCCTCTCTCATCCCCTGGATCATGTGCAACATTTTTCACCACTGCCCACCAGCCCCATGCCCATTTCTCCTTCTATCATCAATCTCCAGCACCATGTTACATCTTTCCCTCCATCACTATGTTCAACGTTCCTCCCCCTTGGATCCCCTTCAATCTGTGCCTCTGTTCCCTCTTCACCACCATATCCAACATTTCTCCCGCTAATCCTTCTATTTCCCATGCATCTCTACCTCACTCCTCTCTCTATGCCCAATGTTCCTCTTTCTTTATTTCCCCATGTGTATCATCTCTTTCCCTCATTCACACACTCATGTCCAACAATTCTCCCTTTCTATTCCCTCCCTCATATGTCACAAGTTAATACCCCCTTCCTCCCTCCCTTTTGTGTCCCATGTCCATGCCATCTCTCTTCCTTTTGTGTCCCAAGTTCATGTCCCCCTCCCTGCCTTCCAGCCTTTGTCTCAAATTTATACCCCTCCCATGTCCCAACAAGCTCCTTCCCCACTTCCTTTCTCCCTTTGCCCCATGATCATGTCTCCTCTCTCCCTTGCTTGCTTACTCCAGGGCCACACTTACTCCCTTCAGGGCCATCCAGCTGTGCTGCTCCTTTTTGCCTTTAACCTCACAGGGACATGGGCAGAAACTCTTGCATGCTGCACATGGATGACCCACAAGTCTTCCCTGTGACTTCAGCTCAGACTGTATGCAAGAGCCACTGCTTGTGTCCTTGTGTGGCTGAAGGCAGGAAGGAGCAGCCCAGCTGGATATCCCTGAAGGGGGCTGATTCACAAAGCACCTTCATGCAAATGGGGGCAATCTGACTCACGCCCCCAACCGGCCGCACAGATTGCTGAAGAGTGATCCCAAAGCATGCGCAGACCATCATCTTTGCCTGCAGATGATCTGCGCATGCGCGCTGTGCACACCATGCTCCTTCGAGTTTTGTCCAAACTTCTTGCATTTTAGTAATCACGGCACTCATTTACCAGCTGGAATTCAGGAAGCAAAATAACACAAAAAATCAATTTGGATAAAATAGAAAGGAACAAATACAACCTGGCAAACCAGTTTTTGGTCTCCGGATGTTCCATGCATGTAGCCCTCATTGGAACAGGAGTTAAACTAGGCTTGTTTCTTATAATAAAGGGTGGGGGGAGGTGACAATGTAGTGAGTGAGCCCCAAACTATGGTGATACTATTTATTCATTTTTGTTTTGTTCCATGTGTTTGGGAACGGTGTGTGTGTATGTTGAGAGGGGGGGTGTACTGTATGAGAGGGGTGAAAGGCTAAGCAGTTAACGCTGGTTTTGTAGTGTGCGTTCACTTGAAACACTAGCTAGTGCATGTTAAAACAGCCCTGATTCTGGTTGCAGCGATGAAGCTGTAAAGGTTTGAAAGAGATTTAAGAGCCAATTGGAAAAGGGGAGGAAAAGACATGAAATAGCCAGAAGGATTTTCGCGAGCCTGTGCCACCCCGACTCTCCTGCTCTCTGCCACCCTTCCCTGCAGTGCATCCCTGCTTTAAATCCGCGAGTTAAAACCACGGGCTCGCACTGCGGGGAAGGGCAACAGAGAGCAGGAGAGTCGGGGCGCTGATTCCTTCGAGGCAGTGCAGCAGAGATGCAGGCAGGGTGGCAGAGAGCAGGGTTTTTGCTTCAGGGCAGGGATTATAGGGCGCAGAGAGCAGGAAAAGACATGAGCGATTGGTCCTTAGTAGTCACTTGTTTTTTGATCAGCCAGCCCAGTCAGTGTTCCTTAAATTGTTTAGTGAATCACTGCCTTCCTACATTTGCATGTCATTTCCCTCATTTGCATGTACGGATTGGATCAGATTGGAGGTTGATCAGCACCAAAGTTAGTGAATCGGGTCGGGGAACAATCGAGTCACAAAGTGGTCGGGACACGGATCGGTGTTCTTAGTGAATCTAGCCCTTAGTGCTCCTTTTTACAAAACCGTGGTATAGGTTTCCACCATGGGCCAGCAAGGTAAATGTTCCAGCCCTCATAGGAATTCTATGATGATCGGAGCATTTACCTTACCGATCCGTGATAGAAACCTCTACTGCGGCTTTGTAAAAGCCAGCATTAATTTGTAAATTGTAAAAAGATAGGGCTGACTATACGAACTTCTATTTATTTCTATTTTTATTATCATGTTTATTATATGTGTTATTGATCAGTTATGTTTACATTTTACTATTTGCATAAGCATTTCAAATGATTATGTGCTTATATTATGTTCTTATACCCATTTTAGCTGGGTAAGATTTACATTTTGTAAAAATGGTTAATAGTGTAATTGTATATGTTTTTAAATACCTTTATATGACTATGGGCTCCTTTTACTAAGCTGCAATAGCAGCTTTAGCGCGCACTGAATTGCCGCATGCGCTAGACCTTAACGCCAACATTGAGCTGGCATTAGTTCTAGCCGCGTAGTGCGGGTTTAGCGCACGCTAAAAACACTATTGCAGCTTAGTAAAAGGAGCCCTATTGTTTTAGGATAGGTCCGTGAGGTGATTCTATTATCATTATTATGACCATGGACTCTTTATAGGGATTTTAAAAAAATCAGTTATGCTTATATTTTGCTATTTGTATAAGTGTTTCAAATTATCCTGTTCTTATATGTATTTCAGCAGTGTAAAATGTTCAATAGTATAATTATTATGTTTTTTTGAAAATGCTTTTTATGACTATGTTTTATGAAAAGTGTCTTGAAGTGATTAATTTTATGTAATATGTGGTATGTTTTTGTTCTTTAAAGCAATCTCATTAAGTTCTTCATTCATGTTTACTTGATTCCATCTAGATCTTATCAATTGCACATTTCAGGGCCACAAGTTTGTTTTTTTTTATTCCCATGGCATATTATTGAAGTTTGTTTTTTGGTCATGCTTGTGACATAACTTCCTCTGCTGGTTTATCAGCACAGCCCTTTGTTCCTGTCAGTTTTCAATTAAACTGCATATAGTAAAGTTCATGCTCTTTTTAAATAAATATAGTTTATTTCACATATACTTATCCCACAGCCGGCTCAATTGATCGTGGCAGGGGTATTTTCCTCCTGATCAGCTGAGCCAGCAGGACTCCCTGAAGCTGCGGCTTTTGGGAGTCCTGCCGGTTCAGCTGATTGGGGATTCCCATGCCACGATCAACTTATCCGACCGCATCAACTTTTGCAATGAAATGTAGGCCAGCATTTTGCTAATGTCCTGCCTTAGGCAAACTTAAGCGTCCCTTTGTGTCTCCCTAGACCCACACCAAACACCTACAGTTTAGGCATCCTTCCTCAGGAGACTTTTTTCTATAAACATGCATCATGATTGGCTGCCAGATGGCGGTAGGACACCTAGCACCACCTACAATTGGGACGCTTGTTTGTAGAATCAGCCCCTTAGTAATAAACATCCAAATCGGACTTAGACATCCTTTTTGAAAATGGTCCTCCATGTGACTTTTTCTACTAGATGCAGCAAGTCATTCTTGCCCATGCAAGCTCAGAACATGCCTAGAAGTAGAACTAACTGATGTTTGAGTAAAGGTGTAGGCACTCGCAAGCATTTCTCAGGCAGATCAGCTGCTGATGTCATACTTGCCCAGACAAACCCAATATGTGACAGTCAAACATTTAGTTGTTCTATGAATTTCTGTTTGATTTCTGTGTGACATTGTAACTCAGAAATTCTTTTATATATATCTAACGTCAGATTTACTTCATATTTACACGTTTAATCTATGTCCATAGCATAATGTTAGCATTATCGCCTGTTTAGTGCAAAATTATCAGCTGATTTTAAGGGGAAAAATGATTTTGGTGGTCCTTATTATATTCATTGGCTTTGAGTGACCCCATGATTGGCCTAAAAAATTGAACAAAAACTATTTTATGTTCAAGCGCAAATTCACAGGTAAGATTTCAAGTAGTAAAGTTTCTCTAACTTTAGGTTTTCCTGGATCACCCTAGTGTGGGGTGATTTTGGAAGGTGCTAATCAGGGGAAGTGGAAGTGAAGGTGCTTGTCAGGGTTGGAGGATGGTTGAGATACTGATTGGGGTTGGGAGTCTGAGTGCTGATCAAGATGGATAGGGAGTGCAGATGTTGATTGGGGGAATTGTATGTTGTTTTTTTTAAAGTAGTATTAACTGGTAATTAATACCAGTTAATTAATACCAGTTAATACCGGTAGCACAGATGCACTTACTTCTTCCTCTTAGGTGATGGGAAAAAAGCACGTGAGACATCAGCGCGCCAACACTGCAGTGCCAACAATTTGGCGCAAGACACCAGCGTGCCAGTGAAAAACTTACTTTTAATGAGCTCTAATGGGGTGTGTGGGGGGGAACGCCCCACTTTACTTCATACTCTACGCGCTGCCCTAGGGGGGGGTATATAGAGAAAACAACTTTTTCTGAAAAATTTGGGAAAAAGTTAAGTTTACTCTATAATGGAGGGTTCCAACCCTCCAACCCCCCCAATGGCAGTGCGAAAACTATGAAGTAAACTCGGGCGGTTCCCCACTCACACCCCGTGTCCGAGCTCTGTAAAAGTAAGTTTTTCGCTGTCGTGCCGGTGTCTTGCACCATATTGTCACTACTACAATGTCGGCGCGCTGATGTCTCACGCGCGAATGACTATGAACCGGTGTAGTAAGGAGGGGGTGGTCCACCCTGGGCACGGTCTGCTAGGAGCGCCGGCAGCCCTCCTCCTCTCCCCCTTCCCCTGCCATGTGCGTGCCCCTTTCCTTCTCCATGCCTTTTAAACTTCGGCGCAAGCAGCCACCAACTTGCTGCCCGCAATGGCTTTAGCGCTGTCTCTGACGTCACATTTGGGACCCACGCCTAGGAAGTGATGACAGACGGAGCACCGAAGCCAACATGGGCAGCAAGTTGGTGACTGCTTGCCCCAAAGTTAAAAAGGTAATGGCAAAGAGCATGTTGGTGCGTGGCAGGGGGCGGGGAAGAGGGCGGGAGAGGGGCGCCAGGCACCCGCTCACCCTCGATATGCCACTGAAAATACTCTCACATTATTTATAGTGTGATAGCACATAGTACCTTTCCATGCTAAATGCAAGTCCTCACCCATAACTCACCCATTTTCTGCCACTTTTCCAGCCCTGCAAGTGCAAACAGATAATGCAAGAACTGGTGCATGGTATGTGTGACAGCTGTGTGATAACTCTTACCGCAAGCTACTTCATGCAATAAATGCTTAATGAACTTTAGTAAACAGGCCCTGGAAGGTGAGGTTTTTAAAAAATTATTTGTTTCCTTTCCGAACCCATGCACCTTCTTTCGTGTTAGTATTATGAGCTCAGAATATTGAGCTCATTAACAAAACTAAAATCTAAACTTATTTCCTCATACGCTCCAAGGCATCTCTGCATGTGTCCCTCATTTTCCTGACAGAATTAAAACAAAAACTAAATCCTTAAAAAAATGGTTTTCTTTGGTCTTTACACTTGGCAGGCAGCCAATTAGCTAAACTAACAGAGTGTGACCTACAGGGAAAAGAAAGATTGATTACGATGCCGGTCAAATACTTCATGGTGGAACTCCCTTAATCCTCCTGGAATGTTTTTTGTATGAATAAATATTCATCTGTTATGTATATATACAATAAGGTGTTTTTGAACTTTTGAAAATTTACAAACTCTGAACACCTACAGAGATATGCATGAATGACATTCAATGGCCCTTTCATTTAAGTCTAAACTTGGTTGATTCATGCTACTGCTGACAAGTGCCAAACTTGTGCTAAATCAACTGTTTGCATATTTAATTAAAAATTATGAATAATTGATTTTATTTAGCCTTTTCCAGAAAGTTACAGTCAATGTATTAAAAAAAACCCACCAAAAAACAAGACTAATTTGACTATAAATTGTACAGCGACCAGGTGGCTCATTCGTGGGCAGTGCTGCTATGTTGTCAGTGATTGGATCTGTATATTCAAAAAGCCCACTTAATAGTATCCTTTTACAAAGCCATGCTAACAGCTGCTGCAGTAATCGCTCTGATGCCCATAGGGATTTAATGGGCCTCGGAACATTTGCCACGCAGCAACCATTAATATGGCTTTGTAAAAGAGGGGTAAATTCAGTATGTCAGTAATTAAAATACCCTTAGGATATGCAATGTGGCTGACCATACTGATTCAGCATTTAAAATCTTCCAATATCCTTACATATAATTTATTTGGTCTATATATTTTATTCTAAAATTATTACATCCCTTTGTTTATTTTTCTATAAATATCGCTCTCCATATTCATGGGGGTTAGGGGCAAAGCCAGCCTGCATATACAAAAAATTGCAACTAACTTTAGAGCCGACTCTGACCCACCCTCGCCTCCCTCCCACCTCGAGGACTTCTCCACTGTACTTTCTTTATACACCCTGGTGGTCTAGCAGTGAAGCAGGGCAGAAGCGATCTTCCTGTGCTCCTGCTCTGTGCAGGGCTGGGAATAAAAATGGCTGCCATGAGTTATCACATGACCACGGGAACTCACGGCAGCCATTTTTGTTCCCAGTTCTGCACAGTCCCATATCTGGTGAAGATATGAAAATTAACCTCCCTGAATTCTTTCATATTTATATGTAAATATTAACAAAACAGGGAAATTAGGGCATCCCAAAAGTAAGGTTAACATAGGCCATAGAAGACCAGGTGCCTTTAAATAATGAGCAAACTTGCAAGATTGCAGATTATCACAGTCAGTGACTGAGAAAGTTGATATTAGCAACAAAACACATTGTTGAAGTGTCTGTATACGAATGATAGATGTCTAAAACTAAGGTGTAAGACTTATAATATATAAAGCTAAATTAAAAGATATAATAGGTATCTCTGAAACCTGGTGGAAGGAAGGGTGCAAATTATACTTCATGCCAAGGGTACAAATTATACTTCGGTGATAAGGTAGATCCAATTGGTAGAGGGGCTTTTGAGAATCTCACATGGGCATCCTATATAGAATCGTGTCTGTCCTCATGGACAGATGCCTAAGCCCACCTAATACCACAATTCTCTAACCGGCATCCATGCCACAGGTGCCAGTTAGAGAATCAAGTTGCCACTGAGCTGATCGCAGCAAGGGAATCTCCATTCTGCGATCAGTTTAGCGACAGGGAACCCATGCCCCCTGCAAAGACTACAGGCAGTAGGGATGCCCAGTAGGGATGCAAACATATCTTGACACCACATATAGTATTTGGTGCTGATATTTTGGCTCTATATATAGAATCTGAGGGATTAATTGTAGAATACTATAATTTATGCGCATACTTTAGCAATCTAGGCACAAACCTTTACACCAGCTCTGTGGCTTATGGAAGGAGACAGGGAGTTAATTCCAGGTGTGCCATGAGAATCTGGTGAGGAAGAGAAGCGCCAACTCCAGCAAGGAGGGGAGGCGTTGGTGCCGGCTGACTGCTTACAGGACGTGCCTCTTGTGGCATGATGATATCATGCATTTCCAGATGCCCTCCAGCTGTGGCCCCGTGTTTAGTGTGCCGCAGCTTCAAAAAGTTTGCTGCTCTATTCTGCTTTATTCTGTAAAGTACACTCAAGTTGGAGTGCCCTTTATATAAGAGTGCTTAGTACTGATTTTTTTTTTTTCAAATGCCAATTTGAGCATCTTTTATAGAATTTTCTCCCAATGTGTATAGTTGTTCACTCTCCAAGTGCCAAAATAAAAACTTTATATAATGATGAATACAGCTCAGCATTTCACCTGAAGAAGCCACAAGGTGAAACGGAGGCACTCCGTAGGGACTACTAGACTATTTCAGATAAGTGCTATTCTTTCACTGATAATTTATGAATGCACCTAGTTATATCTGTAAAGATCCTATGAAGGTTTGTTTGACTGATTGATGATTTATGCAAAGTTATAAAGAGCAAGTATATTATAAGGAGTTTTTTGACCCATGACTATATTGAGGTTGGATCATACAGTGCTGTTGAATGTTCATCATGGATGCGTGCTGTTCCACTCAATTAGGTCTTTTTCTCCTTAATTAAAAAAATCCCCTCTTCGGTTGATATAATCCACTGTTGTTGGATTTACACCAAAATTAAAGACATGCTGCAATAGTAGGTGCCTCTTTGTCTTCATAGAATGGGCAACACATAAGACTAGAGAATGACACAGGGACAAATTTGTCCAATCCCCAAATGAACTAAATTTCCCCTTCCTGTCCTCACGAGTTTTGTCGCTGTCGCTGTCCTTATCCCATTCCTGTAAGCTCTGACTTAACCGCACAAGCCTCAAACACTTATGATTTTAAAGTGTTTGAGGCTTGTGCAGATAAGGACAGAGCTTGCAGAATGGGTCAGGGCCAGGGTCAGGAAAAGAACTCGATGGGAGGGGAAAATTAGTTCCCGTAGGGATGGGGAAAAATTTGTCCCCTTGTCATTCTCTACATAGGACCCTTCTTGGTACCTAAATTTAGATGCCCCTTTACACTATTACTCTTTCAGTGGAAAAGTTACTAGTGGGAATAACAGAACACACAGAGCAAGCGGGCTAAACAATGCTCTTCAGCTTAAAGAATAATATGTTTCAAAGTTGGACTCCTTAGTCATTATGCTCCAAACAAGGTCCCGAGGATGATTTATTAGAAGAAACAAAAAAGAAAACAGGATAGATACAGATAATTTCACAACCTCTTTGCTTCAGGGAAGAATATCTAAAAATGCTAAATACCTAACCTACCATTATTATTTAGGCAACAGGTAGTCATCGAATTTACCATCATATTACAGACTAATCAATTTCACATCAGTTGTGATGGAAGTGTGAAAGAATACATAAAAGGAATCAGGTAGGAAGCCTTCAAAATATATGGTTTGATTAAAGTATCAAAATGGTCTCAGTAAAACTAAATTCTTTCTTAATTCCTTTGATAGAAATTATTCTCCAAGGTAGGTAACATATAAGAACGTGATGGATGTCAAATCCTTTGATGTGAAGAAGATAGTATGTTACAACATATGCTCTAAAATGAGTGATTTACTACCAAAAATGGTGTTTATAACAGGAATGTAATACTTGTGATAAAAAGAAAAATTCAAAATTATATAGGGATCCTTATACAAAGCTGTAGTAGAAAGTAGCTTTCACATGCACTAAGGGACAGATTCTGTAACTGGATGCCTAAAAAGACAAACACCTACAGTTAGGCACCTATTTCATGGCAATCACACTTAAGTGCCCATTACAGAATTGTGCCAAACTAAAACGCAGGCACCTATTAGGCACCTATAATGTAGGTCAGGGTTTTAACAACCTATATTTTAGGTGCCTAAGTACTTTTAAGAATCACGTCTAATGATGCCTAAGTCCTCTGCCACTAAACACACCTACTTTGGAATTGAGCACATAAGATAGGTGAAGATAGGCACCTATAGATAGGCACCTATCACCCAATGAATTGCTTTTTTTTCCAATTAGGAGCTAAATTGAAGCCAATTTATTAATTAACAACCCCCTTTCACAAAAGCGTGGAAGAGGTATTAAGCGCTGGCCGGCGTGCTGAATGCTTTGACGGCACCTTTCTGTTCCTTCACTCCTTCCATCCCATTGTCACCATCTTTCTCTCTCTCCTCTGTTTTTAGACCCATTATACCTTTTATAGAATTTCCCTGTAAGGCTGTTTATACCACAGCTGGAAAACAGCAAATTTTCCATTTACTGATTTAATGACCATGTACTAATGTTCTAAGTTAGTGAAAAGCCTTTAAAGAATGTTAGAGGTCAAAAAGTCAATTAGCCACCAACTGAGCACCGCTGTAATTTCCAAATTTACATAAACTAAATTCAGGTGAATTATCAGTTTCTGGGGAACCACCTGTTAAATGACTTGCTAGGTGTTTACCTGGGTGTATCCTGCAGAGAACATGCACCGCAAAGCGCACTGCAGGTACTACCCAAAAACATCATATACATTCACCGTCATTTTTTTCTTTTAAATTTAAAAAATTCTAATCAAGTTTCAAGTGACGTCATTACGTTGTACATTGGAGAAGGTGTAGCCTGGGAGGTTTCCTGTCTATTTCAAGATTTCCATTCACTAGTTCCTCTGTCACACCATTGCAGTTGATGGTTCGGATGACATTGGGTTGAGCTGAGCATACCCCTGAGGAAGAACGCAAAAGAGGGGTCTCTGTAGGGCATCCAGTCAAGGCATCCTTCTTTTCATAAGATACGGACAGCTGCAACTTCTTTGAAAATTGATTTTTGTCTCCTCTCACGGGGGAATGAAGTGACACATACATTAAATGATATTTTTTTTTTTTAAGTTCTTTATTGAATATAGCACTTTTTGATCAGAATTTTTAAAATTCAAAATAAAAAAAAAAATAAAAAAATGACAGTGAATGTATATGATGTTTTTGGGTAGTACCCGCTGTGCCCTTTGAAGTGCACATTCTCTGCGGGATACACCTGGGTGAACACTTAGCAAGTCATTGATCAGGTGGTTCCCCAGAAACTGATAATTCATCTGAATTTAGTTTATATAAATTTGGAAATTACAGCAGTGCTTACGGCAATATTGAAACTGATGAGCAGGCATGCACTAATGTTGCCAATATCACACAGCCACCAACAAAAACTGGCATGTGATTCCTTACCATCGTCTAATTTGTAAGCAGTAAGGCCCATATTCTATAATTCTATAAACTGGTCAGTAAGCACCCTACCGGAGCCCAACTTAAGTGGCAAAGCCATTTAGAAGCTACCTTAAAATTGTTTAAAACCAAAAATGTATGAGCTTAGAGGTGCCTAGATCACATTTACATGGCATCTAAGGATGCATAAGGTTGAAATAGGCATTTCTAATGCCAGAAATGACCTTAGGTGCCGCTGTAGACACAATCAAGTCAAACACAGGTGCAGGAAATGTAGGCCTCGAAAACCCTGGCCTATGTTTCTGGTGCCTATGTTTAAGGTAGCCACAATGCTACAAATGGTACAAAAGAACATAAGAATCACCATCTCCGGATCAGACCTTCGGTCCATCAAGCCCAGCGATCCGCACATGCGGAGGCCCAGCCAGGTGTACACCTAGCGTAATTTTAGTCACCCATATCCCTCTATGCTTCTCGTAAGGAGATGTGCATCTAGTTTGCTTTTAAATCCTAGGACGCAATAACCTCCTCTGGAAGAGCATTCCAGGTGTCCACCACTCACTGCGTGAAGCAGAACTTCCTGATATTTGTCCTGGACTTGTCTCTCCCCTAATTCAGTCCATGTTCTCTTGTCCGTGTCACATTGGACATTGTAAATAACTTATTTTCCTGCTCTATTTTGTCGATTCCTTTCAGTATTTTGAAAGTCTCGATCATATCCCCTCGCAGTCTCCTCTTCCCAAGGGAGAACAATCCCAGTCTCCTAAGTCGTTCCTCGTATTCCAAGTTCTCCATATCTTTTACCAGCTTCGTTGCTCGTCTCTGCACCCTCTCCAGCAGTTTTATATTCTTCTTTAGGTTGGGAGACCAATGTTGGACACATGATCAGTGGCAATCTTATAGGCAACTGTCAATACCAGTGCTGTTTGTAGAATCCGGCCTTAAGGGCTCACATGCTAATCCTACACTAATTAGCTAGCAGGGGCAATGTAGATGCATGAACTGATTAGCACAGAAACGCCTACTCTCCTTCCTAAGACACAGCAGTGTAGTAAGGGTGAGTAGTGCCCCTCCCCCATCTTCTTCCCCAGCCTCCCTGCTGCATGCGCATCCCCTTTTCATTCCCCATACCTTTTTAACTTCTCCGGCATCATCAGCATGCCCACGTCAATGTTGGCTCGCCTTTTGATGTCACTTCCTAGGTGCAGGTCCCGGAAGTGACGCCACAGAGAATGCCAATGCCGATGCGGGCAGCAACCTCGTGCTGAGGAAGTGCAAAAGGTACAGGGGAAGGCAAGGGCTGTGCATGCACAGGAAGGAGAGGAGCAGGGGGAGGGCAGAGAGGAAGAGGGGTGCCACACCCTTAGGTAGACTTCCCCCATACCCCCCAGGCACGCCCCCCTCAGACAAAAGATAAAAACATTTTTGGGGCACATGAGTAAAAGCATGTATTTGGAACTTACTGCAGAAAACCTGAGTGCACCCTGCAGTAAGCATTTTAAAGCTGCAGTAAGCACACACTAGCTCGGGTGGGCAACTTCGGTCTTAGAGGGCAGGAATCCAGTCGGGTTTTCAGGATTTACTCAATGAATATGCATGAGATCTATTTGCATGCACTGCTTTCAATGCATATTCATTCTTGAAATCCTGAAAACCCGACTGCATTCTGGCCCTCAAAGACCGGAGTTACCCACCCCTGCACTAGCTCCTACCCAGTTAAATCCCACTGGCCATCCTCAGAGTACATAATCAGCAGTACTTAACTAGCTCATGCAGCTGAACAAGTACTCTGACAGCTGCAATACAATCTGGTTAGTATAGGGTTAATCCAGGTCCAGAGGCATATGCAACCCAGATGGTCAGTGCCTTAAATTCACTGACCACCTCAGGCTTAACACTAAGTGTAAGATATACTGGACCAGATATATTCACCATTTCACCATAAATAGGCTACATTTAATAAAAGGTGTCACTAAATTAGTACACATTATTTATCATAGGTCCCATGGGACCCATTTATTATTACACAGGAATGAAGCTGTGGAAAACAGGGAAGCATGGAAAGGACTGGCTTACAGAGTATTCAAGGTTCAGACATGGCTGAATGGATAGTAATAGTAGTATATACCAACTGAAGTATAATTATTAAGTATCTGGTTCAATCCAAACAATAAAAAAGCTATTATTAGATATTCAAATTCTGATATTTTGTATCCTCTAGACTTGTTTATATTTCTGGATGACGGTGTAGAGTGCAATCTACAGAGGTGCACTCATTAGCAAGCATTTGGGTTATTAGCATGCCTTAGGCTTACTTCATATAAAAACATTTTATTGTGCATTAATTCTAATTCTAGTCCATGTTTAACATTTATTGGTATACCAAATATGTGAAATAAACAGGGAAAAAAAATCTGAGAAAGTCTGAAAATGAACTGAAAATGAACTGAATTTTTATTTAATCTAATATAATCAGGATTTCTTAATCACACTTATCTAATACAAGTTCAAGGTGATTTACAAGACAAGAGGCCCATGCAGTATTATGAGGAAATGGTTACATCACATTGTTGAGAAAGGTTACACTGTTACAGTGGGGAAAATGTTACAACATATTGTAGAACAGGGGTATCAAACTCAGGCCCGCGGGCCAAATTTGGCCCACAGGTTAATTAGATTTGGCCCAAGATTTGGCCCTCTGTTCCTTCCCTCCCTCCATCCTGGCTTCCTGGTCTTACCTTCAAAGCAGCCTGCAGAGGATCTCCGGTCAGCTGTAGTGAACCTAGCAGGCTGCTGTCAATCTCCACAGCACATTCCCTCTGCCGCGGTCCTGTATGTGAGAGGAGAAGCGGGACCGCGGCAGAGGGAACGTGCTGCTGATGCTAGGTTTGCTATGGCACCGGTGATCCTCTGTAGGCTGCTGTAAAGAAGAGGGAAAACATATAGGACTTTGGGGAGGGGGGGCTGCGGCAGGCTCTGGTGTAGAAGTACACGGAGGGAGGGAAGGAAGGAGGGGTCCAAAGAGACGTGCATATGCTGGACTGAGGGTGGGGAAGGAGGGGGAGAAATAATGGGTCTAAAAACAGTGGAGAGAGAGAAATATGGTGACAATGGGATGGAGGGAGTGAAGGAAAAGAAAGGGAGAAAAGTTGGACACAAGAGATGGTGTGGAGGGAGGATATAGATACTGGATAGGAGAGTAGTTGGGAAGAGAAAGGGAGATATGGTGGACCCCGGGGTGGTGGGGAAGGAGGGAGAGATGCTGGATGAAAGGGTAGTTTAAAAAAGCGAAATGGTGGATCTTTGGATGGTGGGGGTCAATTGCTGCAGCTGCGGGGATGGAGACAAAAAAAGGAAAGATGCCAGACCTCCAGGAGAGGGAAGGGAAATGGAAGGGGAGGACAGAGATGGAAGATGGAAGGTTAACATGGAAAAAGAAGTAAATGACAAATGGGCAGGAGACCCTGGCAAGCGAGTTATCAGAAGACAACCAGCGCCTGGGATCAACATGATTTGAATAATGACCAGACAATAAAAGGTAGAAAAAATAATTTTATTTTCTGTTTTGTGATTACAATAAGTCAGATTTAAAATGTGTATCCTACCAGAGCTGGTGGTAGACAGCATGCGTGAACTAGGACCTAAAAGAGAAAGGTCAAGTCTTTTGTTATTTATTTTGTTAAATCACAGAGCTGGTGTGGGGTTGGAGAGGTTGTAATCCTATACTTCTACTAAGACTAAGGGGTCCTTTTATTAAGGTGCACATTTAGCGCACGCTAAATCAGTTAGCGTAGTTTAATAAAAAGGACCCCTAAGTATCTTAATAAAAAATTTGGCCCATGATTTAGCCTATATTTTAGATTTCTGCCCCTTATGTGATTGAGTTTGACACCCCTGTTGTAGAGGAAGGTTCCATTGTTGCATGAGGGGAAGTAGTACATAAGCACATTTAAGCACATAAGCAATGCCTCTGCTGGGTCAGACCAGAGGTCATCTTTACTACACACACATGAAATACCTTCAATAATGTATATGTTATTATAATTTATAAGTAATAAAAAAATACAAAGATTGCAATAAAGCTTGAGCATTTCCAGCAGTAGGCAAACAAGTCATATTCTCAGATTGAAATCTGTGTAAAATAAAAATGTACGGTAATGACCTGTGATTTTGTCTGTTAGTATTTCAAAGCATAGCTGTTGTGAACATAAATCATTAATTGATGGGATGATACAATCTGCTTCTCCTTCAAGTTGGAGACATGCAGAGTTTTGTTTCATTTTTTAGATCAAAGATACCAGAAACAACATACAGAATTACAATTTCTTTAAACATTCTTCAAGTTACTGTAAGTGTGGCACTTCTTTGGATTGTGTCCAGGTGCTAGCCCTTGGCATGTACTTAAAGGGGTTGACCCATAAGAACATAAGCAATGCCACTGCTGGGTCAGACCTGAGGTCCATCATGCCCAGCAGTCCGCTCACGCGGCGGCCCAACAGGTCTCGGACCTGTGTAGAAATCCTCTATTTATACCCTTCTATCCTCTTTTCTAGCAGGAAACTGTCCAATCCTTTCTTAAATCCCAGTACCGTACTCTGCCCTATTACATTCTCTGGAAGCGCATTTCAGGTGTCCACCACACGTTGGGTAAAGAAGAACTTCCTAGCATTTGTTTTGAATCTGTCCCCTTTCAACTTTTTCAGATGCCCTCTTGTTCTTTTATTATTTGACAGTTTGAAGAACCTTTTCTTCTCTACTCTCTCTATGCCCTTCATGATCTTATAAGTCTCTATCATATCCCCTCTAAGTCTCCTCTTCTCCAGGGAAAAGAGACCCAGTTTCTCCAATCTCTCAGCGTATGGAAGGTTTTCCATCCCTTTTATCAGACGCGTTGCTCTCCTCTGAACCCTCTCGAGTATTGCCATATCCTTCTTAAGGTACGGCGGCCAATATTGGACGAAGTATTCCAGATGCGGACACACCATCGCCCGATACAACGGCAGGATAACTTCTTTCGTCCTGGTTGTGATACCCTTCTTGATAATACCTAGCATTCTATTTGCTTTCTTAGCGGCCGCTGCGCACTGTGCCGTCGGCTTCATTGTCATGTCCACCATTACCCCTAGGTCCCTTTCCTGGGTACTCTTATTCAATAATATCACTCCCATCGTATAGTTGTACCTCAGGTTTCTGCTTCCCACATGCAGTACTTTACATTTCTCAACGTTGAACTTCATCTGTCATCTCGCCGCCCATTCCCCTAGTTAGTTCAGGTCCCTTTGCAATTCTTCACAGTCTTCTTTAGTCCGAGCTCCACTGAATAGTTTGGTGTCGTCTGCAAATTTTATTATCTCACACGTCGCCCCTATTTCTAGATCATTTATGAATATATTAAATAGTAGTGGCCCGAGCACCGAGCCCTGCGGAACACCACTTGTGACCCTCTTCCAGTCCGAGTAGTGGCCCTTCACCCCTACCCTCTGTTTTCTACCCGCCAACCAGTTTCTGATCCATCTATGTACATCTCCGTCCACCCCATGGTTCTTCAGTTTCCGGAGTAGACGCTCGTGAGGCACCTTGTCAAAGGCTTTTTGGAAATCTAGGTATACGATGTCTATGGGGTCTCCTTTGTCCATCCATTTGTTGATTCCTTCGAAGAACTGCAATAAGTTAGTTAAGCACGATCTCCCCCTGCAGACACCATGTTGGCTTGGTGTCAGAAGTTCGTTTCTTTCCAAATGTTCATCGATGTTTTCTTTTATCAGCGCTTCCGCCATTTTTCCCGGAACCGAGGTCAGACTTACCGGTCTGTAGTTTCCCGGGTCACCTCTTGATCCCTTTTTAAAGATGGGCGTGACGGCTATCTTCCAATCCTCTGGTATCACACCTGTTTTCAGGGATAGGTTGCAAACTTGCTGCAGTAGTTCCGCTATCTCCTCCTTTAATTCCTTCAGAACCCTTGGATGGATTCCGTCCGGACCCGGGGATTTGTCAGTTTTTAGTTTTTCTATCTGCCTGCGCACATCTTCAAGGCTCACTTCCATGGATGTTAATTTTTCTGCTTGATTTCCATTGAAGAATTGCTCAGGTTCCGGTATGTTGGTTGTGTCTTCATTCGTAAATACAGACAAAAAGAACATGTTAAGTCTTTCTGCGACTTCTTTCTCCTCCTTCACTACCCCCTTCCTGTCTCCATCATCCAGCGGTCCCACCTCCTCCCTAGCTGGCTGTTTCCCTTTAACATATCTGAAGAACGGTTTGAAATTTCATGCCTCCCTGGCTAGCCTCTCTTCATACTCTCTTTTGGCTTTTCGAACCACTCGGTGACACTCTTTTTGATATTTCCTGTGCTCCTTCCAGTTCCCCTCAGTTTTGTCCTTTTTCCATTTCCTGAATGAATTTTTCTTATTGCCTATCGCTTCCTTCACTATTTTAGTCAGCCATACCGGGTCTTTTGTTCGACTCTTTTTGCTCCCCTTTCTGAATCTGGGTATGTACAAATTTTGTTCCTCACTCACCGTGTCCTTGAAAAAAAGCCAGGCATGTTCTACTGTTTGCCATTTCTTGGAAGTGTTCCTAAGTTTCTTCCTTACCATTTCCCTCATTGCTTCATAGTTTCCTTTCCTGAAGTTGAAAGTTGTTGCTATGGTTCTCTTTCCTTTCGGTATTCCTACTTCAACGTTGAACTTGATCATATTATGATTGCTGTTTCCCAACGGTCCCACTACTTCCACTTCCTTTGCAGGGCCCATTAACCCATTTAGGATTAGATCCAGAGTGGCATTTCCTCTCGTCGGTTCTCTAACAAGCTGCTCCATGAAGCAATCTTGTGTAGCCTCCAGAAATTCTGTCTCTCTAGCGCATCTTGAGCTTCCAAGTTTCCAGTCTATCCCGGGGTAGTTGAAGTCTCCCATAATAACTGTGTAACCACTTTTGCATTCTCGCTTCATCTCGGTTTCCATTTCTCTGTCGATATCTCTGGTTTGCCTGGGTGGACGATAGTATAGGCCCATCTTTATTTCATGTCCTTTCCTATCCGGTATTTTGACCCATAGCGATTCCAGCTTGTTGGTCATTTCCACTGTGTCCATTCTTGTCGATTGTATGCTTTCTTTTATGTATAGGGCTATTTCACCTCCTTTCTGTCCTGACCTGTCCTGGCGATAGAGCTTGTACCCCGGCAGTGCTGTATCCCATTTGCTTTCCTCATTCCACCATGTTTCAGAGATTCCAATGATGTCTATGTCCTCTGCATTGGCCACAGCCTCTAGTTCCCCCATTTTGTTGCTTAGGCTCCTTGCATTAGTATATATGCAATTTAGGTCCCGGCATTTTGTTGTCTTCACTACCTTTCCCTGTGCTTCGGTCTTTGGTGTCTTCTCTTTTGCTACACTCTTTGTAACCTCCTCTTCTGGGTTAGTCAACTCCTGTAATTTGTCCCTTGTTTCTTCCCAGCCTTTTTTCCCCTTAGTATCTTCACGGGATACCTTCTTCTGAATCGTCGATGCTAGGTCGACTGTCGGCTTTCCCCTTCCTTTTAGTTTAAAGCCAGTTCTATTCCTCTCATGACGTTGTTTGCTAGAAGTCTTGTTCCCGCTGCGCTCAGGTGTATTCCATCTCTCCTGTAGAGCTTGCTCTTGCCCCAGAACGTTGTCCAGTTCCTCACGAAGTAGAATCCTTCTTCCTCACACCATTTCCTCATCCACGCATTTATTGGTTGTAGTTCCTCCTGCCTTTTCACATCTGCCCTCGGTACCGGTAGGATCTCTGAGAATGCTATCTTCTGGGTCCTCATCCTCAGCTTCCTTCCCAGAATCTTGAACTGTTCTACGAGTGTGCTTCTTCTGTAGTCTCTCCTGCTGACATCATTCGTCCCGATGTGGATCATTACTGCAGTATCTTCCTTCTCCGCTCCTTCCAGGATCCAGTCACTGATTCTTGACCGAGCGGTATGTTCACTAATAGGGTTGGTGGAACTGGCTGTCAGAAAGATGAAGGTACTCAAAATGAATGAACAAATACAGTTTTATTCACTTTCTCTCTTTTGCAGTGTTCAAAATTGTTCATCAAAAGTATGTTCAAGACAACAAACAAAAAAATTACAGGATATTTTCCTCTGGCAGACTTGTGCTTTTAGCTTCAGTAAAGTTCATAACATGGCACAGCTTTGTTTAAACTTCACACAAACCGAAAAAAAAAAAAAAAAAAAATTATCTTTCCACAAGTACAGTTCTTGGACCTGTCCACAACAAGTCCTGGCTAGAGCTATGCCACTTGCTTTAGCTCTGCTTCTTTACTTTCAAGCTCACTGGCACATTGCTTCAGCTTATAAGCCCTGATGGCTCACATAAGTTTAACCATATGTTTGAAGCATACTACAGGTTTAAATACTGGTTTTCGACCAGCATATGGGATCATTCTGCCCTTTGATCCACTTGTAGATTCCTCCCAAGATTATTCTACTATCCCAACAGATCATTACAGCCCTTTTTCCAGCAATTCTAAGCTTACTTGCAAAGTTCACACTTTATTCTGTCTTCAGTCAGAACACTGACCTGTCTCTGACTATTAGTTAATTGCCTTGCACAACTCTGCTTGTTGGCAACTAACAGCCTTTACCAGTGTAAATTTTCTAAAGGCAAACTATAAAACAGTTTCCTTTGCAGATTCCTAGAGCTTGGCATAAGTTTTCCACACAAAACCTCTTTTTCATTTCAGTTGGCAGAGCAGTACTTTAAAATACGTTCAGGCAGTGTCTACTTCAGCCATTTCAGTAATACTTACATCATTGTCACTGCCTGCAGACCAACCCCCATCTTCCTACACTTCCATTAACTCTGCAGGTTCAGAACCCCTAGACCACTGCTCCCACTGCATTTCCTCATCTAATGGGCACACCTGTAGTTCTAGTACAGCTAGGTTATGTTGCTTCTTTGTAGCTGAGTTTCCCACTCTGCTTCCTCTGGGCTTGGCTACTAGTCATTTCTGCTGCTCCCCCCTAGTATGAAAGGAACCACCCTTTTTTCCTCCAGGAGCTATATAATTACTACCAGCCCAACTGTATTCCTCTCACTGGTTGGCAGGAGGTTCTTCACACCTCTGGCCGGGTCTAAAGCAACTCTCTGCCTAGCAATTGGTACAACAGTGTGGTCCTTAGGAATTAACCCATTCTGCAGTGTTTCCCTTGGAGGTTTTAGCTCTGTAGTGACAGGTTTAATTTTAGACCTGGGAAGTTACAAAAAGGTATTTGCTGGTTTAATCCTAGGCTGTGCAGTCACTTTAGGCATTATTTCCCTCTTTGGCACAGGCTTATGTGTGTTTTTCTGTTGTGCAGAAATGGGTGTTAAACCTTCAGTTGGATCCTCTGTTACTGTTCTCTCTCATAACTTCCCAATACTCACAGGGTCTTCCCTGCCACAGTATTCATGCATAAAATTCAATGTAGGTCTTGGCCAAGTGATTTACACTGATCTTAATTTACAATCATGTGCAAAATTTGCCTGGATGTAGATATTCTAAAGTCCATAAAATTATATATATTTTTACTTGATTCCTAATATAAAATATGGAAATATACTTCAGAATAAAGGCCAAGATTCTATAAAATATTCCTAAAGTTAAGCAACTAGATTGGTGTGGCCAGCTGATGTAGGTACCTAACTTATCCCCATCCCACTTTTACAAAGCTGTGCTGCTAAGCAGCTTTAGCTAAATGCTGAGCCATCCATAGGAATAGAATGGGCAACTTGGTATTTAGCTTAGTGCAGCTTTATAAAAGGGGGGATGGGTCATTTATTTATAAAGCTTTATTGGTGCTGATAATGAGCTTAATTGGCTTAAATTAAAATTAATTGCTTTCTATGTGTCTAATTCGGTAGGCACCATTTATAGAATTGGAACCAAAGGACTGGATTATATACATGACACCATCAGCAGTGGCCACCTTAAAAAGGGCTGCTGATCACGTATCAATCACGCAATGACACCTTCGGGAAAGGTAGATGTCAGAAATGTAGGCCAGAGATTTCCAGGCCTACATTACCAGTGCCAACATTTTACATGAATCACACCTATGGAGGTGCTTTATGATGCCTAATGCCACTTTTGATGTTAACCATGCTACAGTGGAGTTAGGCATCATAAAGCACCTTCATAGGTGTAATGCAGGTGCTTTAGACCGTTATTAAATGGTGTTTTGCACTTAACCTAAGTACTGTTTATAGAACATGAGCTAAAGTGTCTAGGGGGCACTTTTACTAAGCTGAAAAGGGCTTGCTGGGGTACACCCACAGACCTCTCACGGTAATTTTGCAATGAATGTACATTATCCTCACGCTAACAATACATTTTATTTTTTGGCCGAGGGAGCATAGTTGGGGTGGAAAGTGGGTGTTTCTGTTCTAATTAGTTAATACAGCTGCATTGCTATGTGCTAACTGATTAATGTGGGATTAGCACTTGAACCCTCATCGCAAACAAAATAGGCTTCAGTAAGGGCTCACACATCAATTTTTAATAATGGCCACAAACTAATGGCAACATTAGCACATGTCCTCTGAAAAGATGAGGTATAACAAGGCCTGCTGAATACTTACACTGATGCAGCAGGAATAATGTGATTACTGTGAAATGCTGGCCACGGCAGTGAAGTTATAAACAGCAGGAGAGAGTATTTGAATGGACTCCTGCTATGTTATCGTTTGTCAGATCGACTGAACATAGGTTGAAGAAAAGAATGATTTGAGATAGAAACATGATGGCAGATAAAGGCCAAATGGCCCTTCCAGTCTGCCCATCTGCGGTAACCATTATCTCTTCCTCTCTCTAAGAGATCCCACGCGTCTATTCCATGCTTTCTTGAATTCAGATATAGTCTCTGTCTCCACCACTAGGAGAATGTTCCACATATCTACCACCCTTTCTGTAAAAAAGTATTTCCTTAGATTACTCCTGAGCCTATCACCTCTTAATTTCTTCCTATGGCCTCTCATTCCAGAGCTTCCTCTCAAATGAAAGAGACTTGACATAGGTATTTAAATGCCTCTATCATATCTCTCCTCTCCTACCTTTCCTCTAAAGTATACATATTGAGATCCTTAAGTCTGTCCCCATATGCCTTATGACAAAGACCACATACCATTTTAGTAGCCTTCCTCTGAACCGACCCCATCCTTTTTATATATTTTTGAAGTTAAAGTCTCCAGAATTGTACACAATATTCTAAATGAGGTCTCACCAGAATGTTATAGAGGTGCTTCAATACCTCCTTTTTCCTACTAGCCATACCTCTTCCTATGCACCCTAGCATCATTCTAACTTTTGCTTTCACCTTTTCAACTTGTTTGGCCACCTTAAGATCATCACATACAATCACACCTAAGTCCCACTCTTCTGTCATGCACATAAGTTCTTCACTCCCTTTGGTTTTTTGCAGCCCAGATGCATGACCTTGCATTTCTTAGCATTAAATTTTAGCTGTCAAATTTCAGACTATTCTTCAAGCTTCGCTAGGTCTTTCTTCATGTTATTCACACCATCTGGGATGTCTACTCTATTGCAGATTTTGGTACCATCCACAAAGAGGCAAATCTTACCTGACAACTCTACAGCAATATTACTTATAAAAATGATAAAGTGAACAAGCCGGAGAATGGAACTTTGAGGTAAGATCCCTTTTCTCAGAGTGATCTCCATTGACCACTACCCTCTGTCATCTTCCACTCAACCAGATTCTGACCCAACTCGTCACTTTAGGGCTCATCTCAAGGGCACTTAGTTTATTTATTAGACAGCTGTATGGAGCAATATCAAAGGCTTTGCTAAAATCTAAATACACCACATTTAACACTCCCTCTATCCAATTCTCTGGTCATCCAGTCAAAGAAGTTGATCAGATTTGTCTGACAAAACCTACCTCTAGTGAATCTATGTTGCCTTTGGTCCTGTAATCAAATGGATTCCAGAAACTTCACTATTCTCTGTTTCAATTAATTTACTTACCACAGAAGTCAAACTTACTGACCTCTAATTCCCTACTTCCTTACTGTGTTGATAATATTGAGATAATATTTTCCTGTCTAGATAGACTGCTGTTTCCTAAGACCAAATGTTACAGAACCTTTTGTATGAAATTGATAAAAGGCATGATTTGCATGGACCTAAACAATTGCATTAAATTGAGACTTTTTAGGTTATCTACTAAAAGTGTATGGAATTTAAAGGAGATTTCATGCAACTGTGTGTGGGGGGGATTTTTTATGCCAATGACTTAAATGAGAACAATGTGATTTATCATATTTTGAAACTGGATGGTACTAAGCTCCATATCTGAGGCTTTTTCCACCTCAAAAAATTAATAACTAACCAAAAGAATTAATCAAAATAAGGTTTATAATAAAGTTGATTATCATAGGTCACTTATAAGTGGGTTTAGTTAAATACTGAACATAATTAGTATATGTCATTAATTTGGCCATTTTCTGGTAGTGATAGAAATGAACTTAAGGCTCCTTTTACTAAGGTGCGCTGGCAGTTTTAGCGCATGCTTTGTGTGCACTACATTGCCACAAGCGCTACATGCTAACGCCTCCATAGAGCTTGCGTTAGTATTTTCCGTGTAGTGCGGGGCTAGCGCGTGCGGCATTATAGTGCATGCTAAAAACGCTAGCGCACCTTAGTAAAAGGAGCCTTTTAAAGCCACTTTCTACCACAGTTTTGTAAAAGAAGCATCAAATATCTTATATTTTTAAGAAAATAGGTTATGTCTGGAGAAATAAAACAACAACATCAAAGAAACATGATTATATTTCTATTAGATAAGCTACATTGTACCCTAATGTGTGCTAATTCAATTAAGGGGGGATGTTGTCAATATGGACAACCATTAATATGGGTTATTTTGACACAAATTGTGCTATATTATCACATGGTCCTATTTTATTACAATGAGACCCTTTACTAAAATAGCTTGTATGTTAGGTACCATTGACTCGTGTTCAAATCCTAGCGACTTAATGAACATCAAGTTTTGGTGGCAGAATACGGAAGTAAATTGCCGGGTCTTTCTTCGCAGTATAAATTTGATGTTGTCACCATTGTTGCATCAAACATGATCCTATGCTTCCAACACTGCCCATCTGCTGCTGCCCAGACTGACATCGCTGAAACCTGTCCACCTTGGGAGGCTCTGCTGGTAGTGAAACTACCAATGATATACAATATACAACAAATTTCTTCAATCATTTCTTCTATATATGAACTCTAAAAAGTTCTCAGAGATGTTTTATGTTGAGACCCATGCAGGGGCTCTCTTCCCCCCCTCCCCCATACACACACATAAATCATGTCTTAATTACTTCTCAATGGGAAAAAGGAAATCTTCCCTAACCCTGAAACAGGGGTGAGAGGAAGAGACAGCTCGAACCAACAAACTCCTAAAATAACTAAAAGGATTAATCATTTTTGTGATCAACGGGGAGCCCTCAGTCACACAGCTCACAATGGGAACAAAACCCCTAATGCGCCAGCTGTCACATACATACACCCACAAGGGTGTTATCTGTGTTACATCCCCGGGCTCACCCGTGTGTGATCAAACGTGTACCTAGTGCACAAACCAGTGTGCTAATGGTGCAAAATGATAATCAACCCAAAAAAACATGCAAAAGAGGTTATTTTAGGAGTTTGTTGGTTCGAGCTGTCTCTTCCTCTCACCCCTGTTACAGGGTTAGGGAAGATTTCCTTTTTCCCATTGTATGGGCCTCTTCCCATCTTTTGGGTTTTTTTTTCGGATATCAATTACTTCTCAGTCATCACACTTATCTGTGTGCTGACTTCTTAGGTCCTGACATGTTTCGCCAAAAGCTGTTTCAAAAGACGCAAAAGGATTGAAGAAATCTGCTAGTTATTGTTTTTCATATCATTGGTATACATTTACCAGGCAGCATTTGTTACTAAGTTTTCCCTAATTGTTTATTGGGTTGTGAAACTACCAACAGCATAGCTTTCAGCTTCTCAGATGCGTACAAGCCCCAGTGGCTCGAAAAGCCCATAATCAAAAAAAATAAAAAAAAGTCTAAAAAGTGGCCTAAATGGCTACTTGGACGATCAAAAAGTCTGATCGTCCAAGTACCCATAATCAAAGCTAGTTTTAGACGTATCTAAAACCAGCTTAGGCCTTTCCCCTGCCTCAAAACGCACAGAGAGAAAAGAGGCGTTTATAGAGGAGGGGAAAGGGCGGGCGATGGGTGGGAGGTGGGCCGACGTAGACCTAGGCATGCAGCAGGTATAACCTAACATTTTGACAGGTAGCCTAGTCGGCACTTATACGTTTTGACTTAGACCAAGTCAAAACAGGTATAAGTGTCGAAAAGGGGCCCCTGAGCTGATCGTGGCTGCTGCAATCATCTCAGCAACCCCAGCAACCTGCCTACCCCCTAAAGCAATGATCGCGGCAGGAGATATGGCTCATCTTCCCTGCCGCGATCCACCCTTCCCCCCCCCCGACAACGATCAGGGCAAGAGGGAGCCCAAGCCCTCCTGCCCCGTGGCACCTCCGACCTCCCCAACACTATCGGGGCAGGAGGGAGCCCAAGCCCTCCTGGCCCAGCTACACCCCCTAACCCCCACCCACCACTAAAATATGGGCAGGAGGGATCCCAGGCCCTCCTGCACTCGACGCAACCACCCCACGACCGGCCCCTCCAAACCCCCAATCGCCCCCCCCGCCGACCCGTGACCCCCTGCCGACCCCATGACCCCCCACCCTCAACCCCACCCCCCATACCTTAAAATTGTTGGCCGGACGGACGGGTGCCAAGCCCGCCTGTCCGGCAGACCAGCCAGCTCAGGAATGGGGCCGGATTGGCTCAGATGGCTCAAACCCCACCCACAGGTGGGGCCTGAGGCACCTGGGCCAACCAGAATAGGCCAAGGAGCCTTAGGCCCCTTCTGTGGGTGGGGCCTTAGGCACATGGATCCAACTCGACCTATTCTGGTAGGCCCAGGTGCCTCAGGCCCCACCTGTGGGCGGGGTTTGAGCTGCCTGGGCCAATTCAGCCCCATTCCTGAGCTGGCTGGCCTGCCGGACGGGCGAGCTTGGCATCCGTCCCTCCTGCCAACAATTTCAAGGTATGGGGGTGGGATTGGGGGTGGGGGTTGTGGGATCGGTGGGGGGGTCTTGGGTCGGTGGGGGGGCGATCAGGGGTTTGGGGGGCTGGTCATGGGGAGTTGCGTCGAGGACAGGAGGGCTTGGGATCCCTCCTGCCCATATTTTAGTGGGGAGTGGAGGTTAGGGGGTGTCACCAGGCCAGGAGGGCTTGGGATACCTCCTTCCCCGATAGTGTCAGGGAGGTCGGGGGTGTTGCGGGGCAATAGGGCTTGGACTCCCTCTTTCTCCGATGTCGTCAAGGGGGGGGGGTTGGGATCGTGGGGCAAGAGGGCTTGGGCTCCCTCTTGCCCTGATCGTTGTAGGGGGGGATTCTGTAACCGGTTTTGTTTTTGACAGACACCGGTTACAGAATCCAGCTTTTAGGCGAAGGACTAGCTCCTCCTTCGCCTAAAAGCCCTTGTTTTGGACGTTTGGGACTTAGGCTTTTTTTTAGGTTGATTATATGGTGTTAGTGTAGACGTAGTGGTGGTCTGGGCGTTTAAACAGATGAACATAGGGGCAGGCCATTTAAAAAAAAAAAACAACTCCTTTTGGATGTTTTTTTTGATAATGGACATTTTCCCTGCTTCTACTTTCAATGTTTAAGGCCTTAGGCCAAAAGGGGACTTAGACGTTTTTTTTTATTATGCCTCTCATGAATACAGTAAAATAGCTTACCTGAGGCAAAATAACCCATCTTAAGTGCTTACATTGATAACTTCCCACCTTAATGTAATGTAAAGAAATATGATCACATTACACCACTTTTAATAAAGACCCAATGGCTCCCAATATCCCTTAGAATCACATACAAAATTCTGTTCTTAACTTTTAAAACATATGTCACAAATTATCCAGAATTTTTAGATAGACTATTAATTCACACTAAGATGAAATACCCAACATCTCCTATCTATCCCATCAATGTGTTTTATTAGCAGAACACATTCAACCATCTTCTCAGTCATTACCTGGAATTCTATGCCCTCAGAACTGCAAGAAGAATCAATATTAGAGTACTTTAAAATAAAAATTAAAACATTTCTATTCAAAAATGCCTTTGACCTCTAATTTAACTTTTCTACAATTATAATCTACAGACGGGTCCCCTTCCTATTGTACTACTCCTAAATGGCTCTCTGTTCTATTTTGACATGTAGTTCTCCCCAGCTATCCCCCTGCACCTGTAAGTCCATATGTCTATGTAACCCTGTTTTTATACTTTTTATTGTATACCACTTAGAAATTTGATAAGTGGAATATCAAATTTTAAATAAAACTTGAAAACTTAGCTTGATTTTCAAAGGAGCCTATAATGCACTAATGTGTTGGTAAATCTATCATGAAGGGATTCATTTATTTATTTACAGTGATTTGATGTACCACCATTCACATGGATTCTCACATCTAAGTAGTTTACAACTCTTCAAGCTCAGAGAGACTAGAGACAGAGGAAGCATGAAGGGCTGCATCTGAAAGTAGCAAGAAAAAAAAAAGATAGGAGAAGGAGTCAGATTTAGTTGTATGCCATAGTTTATCTGAAATAGCTAAGTTTTGAGTAAGTTTTCTGTTTGTTTGTTTGTTTTATTTGGAGTATAATGGTTCTGTCCTAATATTCAAAGATAAAATTCAAAGATTCTGAGCTTCAGCCCAAGCTATTTTGTGAAAGACTTCAAGGTGCAATTGAGATGATGAAGACAAGTAATGAAGAGATTGCCGAGAGGAACAAAATTAGGTGTTCAGTAAAACAGGAGATTTTTAACACAGAAATATAGAAAGTAAAGGCAGATAATGACCATATGGTCTATCCAGTCTGCACATTCAAACTATCTACTGTTCCTTCCTCTCTCTTAGAGATCCTATGTATTTGACCCAAGCTTTCTTGAATTCATCTGTCTTTGTCTTCATCACCTTTAACAAGAAGCCATTCATCATATTCTTCACTTTTTCCATGAAGATGTCCTTACATTACTCCTGAGTTTATCCCCTTTCACATTCATCTTATGCTCCCTCATTCCAGAACTTCATTTCAACTGAAATAAATTCACCTCCTGTGCATTTATGTTATGACGATATATCAGTATCTCTATCATATCTTCCCTCCCCCTTCTTTCTTCTGAAGTATACTGAGATGGATGACAGAGGGACTTATACAGGTTGTGAGATCTAGTCCTACATTTTGCTGAAGCTGCTAAAGTCACAGGCTTGTATAAACTGGTTTCAGTTCAGATGCTGAGATGCTATTGCCACATTGTGTGGCATGTGAGTGTGTATTCCCAAGGCTACTACCAGTGCTAGACAGACAAATGAACAGGGCTGAAAGGAAACAAAAATGCAAGTCAGGGAGACACTCCATCCAGGAAGACTGATAACGTGATGCCAGGCTAATGCGCTGAGGCCCTGCTGTACCTGTGTGAAGAATGGAAACTTTAAGAAGAAGAAAGTTCTAGACGCTATGCCTGTCCAAGGTCCCCTAGGGAAGAATGGAGGCGTGGACTAGAAAAGGGAGTTAGATAGGCATTTGGATTATCCAATAGGGTGGTACATAATAGCCAGGGGCAGGTCTTATTAGAAAAGATACTTTTTGTATAAAAACCCCCATGCTCTGGCATTCTCTTTAGAGAAACTACTCCATGCTTGCAGAAAGATGCCAGCACTGTTGGTATGAGGTATTTTCTCTCCATTGTATATGTCCAAACTGATTTATTTCTGATTTGACAAATGCTGCCTATAATACTAATTACTAGAATAATAAAAAGTTATCTGTTTTGGAATATACAATGTAATATTTTGAGGTTTTATTTTTATATTTGGGGGTTTTCTCTCCATCACGTCGGACACTCCCAATGAAGAAAAGTTAGCAGCCTTTCACTTCAGTACATATTGAGATCTTTAAGTCTGCCCCCCTGATCATTATGATGAAGACCACTGACTACTGTTAGAACCCAATTATAAGTGTTAATTGTCTTGTTAGGTGATTAGTTTGCTTATACATCCCTGAGCACACCCAAATGTTGGTGCTCAAAACTAGGTGCTGGGGTGTGGAGAATAGATGGGTCATAGGCATGTCTTTAAGATGCATGCACAACTTATAGAATAATACAATACTAGAATACAACACACACTTTAGAGTACAAATAAGTGCCAAAAGTTATGACTGCCATTGACTTCGTATAACTGCTGGTGCCCAACTTTAGGCATAACAATGCAACGTATGTTGGTATTCTATGATAGAATATTGGGGTCCAGGTGCCATTATAAAATTGGGGTATCTAAATCTTGGCACCAATTTATACAATTGTTACTATAGGTTTGATATATATATGTCCAATTTCTTTAGGATTTTTTTTATGTCAGCACCATAAACTGTACATTATGGACTTATTGAAAGATGAGATGTATGTGTACCTTTAATTTTACATGAAATATATGCTTTCATATATTGCAGATTATTGGATTCTCTGACAGAATGCTAGTGAGCGTGACACATCACTGCAACTTTCAGCTTTATCTCATATCTCTATCCCTCAGGCATGGTCAAGCTTTTAAATAAGGAAGATATATATAGATCTATTTAACCATCTCTTCAAATTGTTTATTTGAAGTTTGCAGGATCTGACTTTTTAACTATTTTTGAGGTTGGTGTAGTGGTTAGAGCTACAGCCTCAGCACCCTGAGGTTGTGGGTTCAAACACTGCGCTGTTCCTGTGATCCTTCGCAAGTCACTTAATCCAGGTACATTACAGATTGTGAGCTCACTAGGGAAAATCCTTGAAGTACGTGTATGTAAAACACTTGGAGTGTGGTTATAAAATTACAAAAAAGACAGTATACAAGTCCCAACCCCCCCCCCCCCAATTTATCCCTATTTTCAAATCCCAGCTTGACATAGAGTCCATAGAGTCCCTTTTCAGGGCATACAGTACAAGTGTTTTTCTATTGGCTTTAGTAAATTATTTTTACCCAATCGGAAGCAAAAGTTAATGATAGTATACTGTATATTTTTTTTCCCATTGGTGAGGCATCAACCAGACATTTCTAGCTGGTCCTGGTGTTTTCTGATTTTCTTTTTTTTTTCCAGAATGCAGGTCCTATGCAGGTTATGGCAGATTGTTCGTCTTAGCGTCCTTGTCTTTCAGGAGTTTTAAACCACAAGCCAATGGATACGAGTCAAATAATAATGAACTAATTACTACAAATCAGCTGGGTTTTAATGTTTTCTAAAATCATACCTATTATATAATCAGGGAAAAACATCCTTTAGTTTTGCATATTTGCTTCTCTAATAAAAAGCAGAGCTATGCATTTGGCCTTTCTGAGTAAAAATGGTTCTACTGTTCATTAGGTATGTACATTCTTTAAACAAGAAGAGAGGACATGGAAAATAAATCTGTGTACGGAGAATAGTAAATGAGTTGGGATGTTTTGTGAGGTCTTTGCTTTGTCCAAAGAGAGCAATGACAAGACCGTATACTAGCAATGACACCCACTAATCCTCAACAAAGCCTGTCAGATACAATTGCTACTTAGTAAAGACAATGCATGGAGAAATGTATGATTACACCAAAATTCTGCTGTCTTATTCTGTCAATTCTGTACAGATTGTAATGACTTCCACAGTACTATAAGTTAGGGTAGTGGGATTTATTTAAACATCTTGACTTACAAAGCTTGAACCCCCCCCCCCTCCCCGCCTTCATTTACAACCTGGAATGTCTCTATTGTCTATTTTCTCTTGTTTCCCACTTGCTGGTAACGTATAGTTTCCCTTCACAGAGGAAATCTGTTGTGACCCTCTGAGCATAAAATTACCAAAAGTGGATATATGATTTATTTTAACCACAAGATAGTGGGATATCAACTGCATATTCCTGCAAATTTTACCCTCAGGTATGGACTAATTATATCTTTAAAAAATGAGAAACATTTATCAATCAAAAAGTAATTGACCCCATGGTACATGGGATTGTCATGAAATTGGGGATTGCACTCATTTAACAATAGACACAGAGAACAATCCTAAATATATTTTTATGCATGTATAAAATGAGGGTGGCATGGGTCAAAGACAGGCAGAATTTGGGATGTGTATGTATACTTTGGGAAATGCTAAGAATAAGTGCCAAAGCCCAGGAGACCCCCTGGGTCAGAATTGCACCCTGTATGAGACACCCCAAGCACCCCTTCAATTTTTACACCCTCACTTTCCTTGCATCCTGTGCATCTGTACCACCCACACAGCCCTTAGGACACCCTACAAAAGCCAGCAGACCTTCTAATAAATATAAATACATGCCTTCCATCGCTGCTTTCACACATCAGTGATAATTTTAGAAAGGAAAGTACAAGTTTACTTACCCTTTCTGAACTGCTACTTTTACATATGTGAAGGGCATCCTATACAGAATTTCCCCATTAATGTTAATATTTATGTTAAGACCATCTTATGCATGTTATGCAGCATGGTATGAAGTATAGTTTTAATGTGTATGTCATAACAGTAATTCATTAGTGTGTTATTCATAATCATTATTAAATTTAAAATAATGATTAAGGAAAACAAGTAGAGATTTGAGGACTGGAAGATTAAATGGGAATTAAAGAGGGGACCTGGGATGTGGGTAAAAATGTGCTTTGGGAAATGGGAGGAGTCAGTATAAGGAAGACACCAGAGTTATCTGGTAAAAATAACATTAGCTGAGCTGTTAACCAGAAATAAAATAGATGGTAGGAGTGGTAGGGTGGGGAAGTAAAGAAATTTTCATATGGAGTTTGGGGATAGGGAGTTGAGAATTACAGGGTTAAAAGAGAGGATAATGGGTGGAAGGAAGATGTGTGGATTGTGGTTGGTTGGAGGCTGAGGTAGTGACAAAGAAGGAGCAGTTACAGGATTGGTTGGGTTTTATTAGGTACGAACTGTGTTTTGTGAGGAGAGAGGGTAAGGTAGAGAAGGATCTATCTGATATTTTCCCTCCTTCCCTCCGTTGTGTTATGTTTAAGTTTCTTGATGATTTGTAGGATTTGTAAGATATTTACGGGTGTTTTGAGTTTGTTGGGGTGGGGTTTTGAGCTGTTGGGTTGAGGGGGGTAGGAGGTGGTCACAGCTATATAAAAAAATAGTATTAAAAGTGTTCTGGCTCAGCTGTGACTTGGAAATATGCAGTTAATAAATAATTAAATGTAAACCTCATAGGTGAAACCGCCACAAGGGGAAGCTTGGCCTGGCATTACAGTAGATCATGTTTGGAGGCTGTTATTGTGGTTAAAAATTTAATGAGGAGTTTCATCAC
Source organism: Geotrypetes seraphini (assembly GCF_902459505.1). Classification (NCBI taxonomy): domain Eukaryota; kingdom Metazoa; phylum Chordata; class Amphibia; order Gymnophiona; family Dermophiidae; genus Geotrypetes; species Geotrypetes seraphini. The sequence continues at coordinate 82,013,559 of NC_047089.1, read as the reverse complement.
CAAATAGCTTCTTGCGTTGGGAAATGGCACTGGTTTATTGTGAGCTTCTATATCACTACTAATGACTGGGGAGTCAATTCAGAGTGGTTTGGATGAGCTTCTGTAAAGCTGTTACAATACATGAGCTTCGGTGGATTTGATGGAATGTGATAAGGATTTGTTTTGAGATTTTGAGATGTAATAAAGCTGTGGCCAAAATGATTGTTCCACAAATACTGTTGGTGTGTTTATTTAGTATGAGTGAGTCATGCTGTGGTGAAGGTGATGGAGTATGAATGCTAATGTTAAGGTGAGAGAGGGATTGGGCCAAGACCAGGGACTGGCTAGAAGAATAGTAATGTAGTAAATGATGGCAGTAGTCTCACACTCATCATCTAGTAATCATTCATTTTACTTGCTAATTTCCTCCTCCCACCCATCTACTCACCCCCACAATAAACAAGACCTGCATTTGAATGATATGAATGTGGTACAAACATCAAAATAGTTGAGTGGGCATATAAGTTCACGTGGAGGGGCATAATCAAAAGAAACGTCTAAGTCCATTTTGGCCTAACTCACAAGTCGTCTAAAGTCGGACATGGGAAAAGGTCCATTTTTAAAAAATACGTCCAGCCATCTGATCGTCCAGACTGCTAAGTCGTTCATCTTTATACCCCATTTTTGTCCAAAAATTTGTCCAAGTCAAAAACGCCTAGAAAAAGACCTTTTGGATATGGGAGGGGCCAGAAAAGTGAGGGACTGGACACCCAGACTTGGCAACAGAGTAGTGGGGCACCTTACAGAGCACTGCTGTGAGCATCACAAAAAGGGTGCCATATAAACATCCCACAACAGCTCCCCCAGAATCTACTAGACCCACTTATCTACCACCCCAATAGCCCTTACGGATGCAGGAGCCACTTATATGGCAGTACAAAAGGGTTCTTTTATGGGGGGGTGCACATATTTGTCCATGAATTCAGTGATTAGAGTGGCTTATGGGCCTGGGTCTTCCTCTCCATGGTTCACGAACCCACCCCAAGAGCACTTAAGCCACCTCTGTGCAGCTCTACTAGGCTTTCCTATGCCAGACTGCCAGGTGCTGATGTTCTGGAGGCGAATATGTAAAGTTGTTATGATTTTTTTTTATGGGGGTGGGAGGGGGAGGGAGTCAGTGATCACTGGAGCTGTGTGTGTGGGTCTGTACTTTGTGTCTGCAGTGCTTATATGGCCACTTTGGATACCTTTTTGTGGACTTAAAATTAGGTTTTAGATGGCCTAAGTCACAACGTCCAAGTTCCATCTAGGCAGTGTTGTAAAACCTTCAGTTATACATGCAGTACGACTAAGTCTAGGACGGCCCACATCCCACCCAAATTCCGCCCTCACCACTTCTCCGAAAATGCCCCTTTTAGCTCTGGTCATTCAGCAGCACTGTGAAGGCCTAAGTCGTTTTTAAATACGTCTAAAACCCCATTTGATTATCGTCACTTGGACGTTTTTTGTTACTGATCGTCCAAGTTTTGATTATGAGCCCCATAATATTCATAAAAGGTTCTTCAACAAACTTCTCAAAACACTCCCCAAGACATCAAAAAAAGGTACTGGCTGATAAATAGTCTTGTAATAATATTGGAAAGGTGGAAGACCTCAGACTCCTTTTCCCAGCTCACATAAAGTAGCTTATGCTGTTCAATTCAATGGGATATTCTGTCAATCACTGGTCTACCACCTCCCCCAAATATCAATATAGTAGTTTGGGTATTATTGATTTATTTTATTTTATAGTTTTTTTGAAACATTATTGTATTTTGTTTAAATGTATGTTTGCATTGGCTGATTTTGTTTGACATGCTTCAGGTTATTACTGCAGATATCACAATCTTATGATGTGGAACAGGGCTATATGGGGACAATGTATCTTCTGATCCTCTGAGGCTACATGGGAATAATGTGTCTTCTGATCTCCTGATGAAGCTTTAAGGCGAAACTGGCCCCATTCGGATCAGTGACCAGAGATCAGCGATCATAAGAGATTAATCATAAGAACATAAGAACATAAGAAATTGCCTCCGCTGAGGCAGACCAGAGGTCCATCTCGCCCAACGGTCCACTCCCGCGGCGGCCCATCAGGCCCATTGCCTGAGCAGTGGTCTCAGACTATCCCTTAACCTACCTCTACTTCTATCTGTACCCCTCAATTCTTTTATCCTCCAGGAACCTATCCAAACCTTCTTTGAAGCCTTGTAATGTGCTCCAGCCTATCACAGCCTCCGGAAGCGCATTCCATGTATCCACCACCCTCTGGGTGAAAAAGAACTTTCTGGCATTTGTTCTAAACCTGTCCCCTTTTAATTTCTCCGAGTGCCCCCTTGTACTTGTGGTTCCCCATAATCTGAAAAATCTGTCCATGTCTACCTTTTCTATATCCTTCAGGATCTTGAAGGTTTCTATCATGTCTCCTCTAAGTCTCCGCTTTTCCAGGGAGAACAGTCCCAGCTTTTTCAGTCTGTCAATATATGGGAGGTTTTCCATACCCTTTATCAGTTTAGTTGCTCTTCTCTGGACTCCCTCAAGTACCGCCATGTCCTTCTTGAGGTACGGCGACCAGGACTGGACACAGTATTCCAGATGCGGGCGCACCATTGCACGATACAGTGGCAGGATGACCTCCTTCGTCCTGGTTGTGATACCCTTCTTAATGATGCCCAACAATTTGTTTGCTTTTCTTGAGGCTGTGGCGCACTGCGCCGACGCCTTCAAGGTTGTGTCTACCATCACTCCCAGGTCTCTTTCAAGGTTACTTACCCCTAGCAGTGATCCCCCCATTTTGTAGCTGAACATCAGGTTCTTTTTCCCTACATGCATGACCTTGCATTTCCCTACGTTAAAGCTCATTTGCCACTTTTTGGCCCATTTTTCTAGTGTCGTTAGGTCCCTTTGCAGATCTTCGCAGTCTTCCATGGTTTCTACCCTGCGGTAGAGTTTGGTGTCATCTGCAAATTTAACAACCTCGCAATTTGTTCCCGCCTCCAGGTCATCAATAAATACATTGAACAGGAGCGGTCCCAGCACTGACCCCTGCAGAACTCCGCTCGTGACCCATTGCCAGTCTGAGTAATGGCCCTTTACTCCAACCCTCTGTTTCCTGCCTGCCAGCCAGTTTTTGATCCATCGGTGGACCTCCCCTTGCACTCCATGTTTCCACAGCTTTTTAAGCAGCCTTTCGTGTGGTACCTTGTCGAAGGCTTTTTGACAGTCAAGGTAAATGATGTTGATGGATTCCCCTTTATCCACCTGGCTGTTTACCCCCTCGAAGAAGTACAATAAGTTTGTGAGGCATGACCTACCCTTGCAGAAGCCGTGCTGGCTCGGATTTAGCTGTCCATTGTTTTCTATGTGTTCACAGATGCTGTCCTTAATCAGCGCTTCCATCATCTTTCCCGGGACCGAGGTCAAGCTCACCGGCCTGTAGTTTCCCGGGTCCCCCCTTGAACCCTTCTTGAAGATGGGCGTGACATTTGCAATTTTCCAGTCCTCCGGGATCTCACCAGTTTTTAAGGACAGGTTACATATTTGGCAAAGTGGCTCTGCTATTTCGTTCTTTAGTTCCTTGAGTACCCTTGGGTGAATGCCGTCCGGACCTGGCGATTTGTCACTCTTTAGTCTGTCTATCTGCTTGAGGACATCCTCTCGGCTTACCTCTAGTTGGGCCAGCTTTTCATCCCGATCCCCATTTACGATGTCCTCCGGTTCTGGAATATTGGATGTGTCCTCCCTCGTGAAGACTGACGTGAAGAACTTATTTAACCTGTCAGCTATCTCTTTTTCCTCCTTTATCACTCCCTTTTTGTCTCCATCATCCAAAGGCCCCACTTCCTCCCTTGCAGGTTGCTTCCCCTTCACATATCTAAAGAACGATTTGAAGTTTGTCGCTTCCCCCGCCAGTCTCTCCTCATATTCTCTTTTAGCTTTCCTAACCACACGGTGACACTCCCTTTGGTGTTCTTTGTGCTCCTTTTGGTTGTCCTTTGTTTGGTCCTTTTTCCATTTTTTGAACGATGCTTTCTTGTCACTTATCGCCTTTTTCACTGCAGTTGTTATCCACACCGGGTTTTTTGTTTGATTTTTTTTTGCACCCCTTCCTGAATCTGGGGATGTACAGGTTCTGTGCCTCATGCACCGTGCCCTTGAGTAGGGACCAGGCTTTTTCAACAGACTCCATCTTCCTTGCGTTGCTGTTGAGTTTCTTTCCCACCATATTCCTCATGCCATCATAATTCCCTTTTTTAAAGTCATCAGAAGCTAAGTTCCTTTTATGATTTTTCAATTAATTAATTTTGATATAGTAGTCAGTTTGTTGGAAATCCAGGTAAACTATCCTCTATCCAAATCATGAAGTATATTTATTACCCATACAATCTATAATTCTCAGAGTACAGCTAAACAAAAAAGAACAGATAAAACTCATTATATATAAACACATATGTAACCACACCTCTCAGAGCAGAAGCCCTGCCTTACTTTATCCTTAATTGTTGTAGTCGCTAAAAAGGCTGATATCTCAGGCAGTACTTTACTCTGAGGAGCGTGGCACAATTAAATAAGGAAGGGGAATGGGAAACTCAGTAAGTTTTAAAATAAGTTAGTAAGAATAAGTTAGATGATGAAATCTTACTTTAATATATAATAAATAACATATAATAAATAAATAACAGTACAATTAGGACCTCTTTTATGAAGCCGTTTAGTGCGGGCCACTGCGGTAATGGCCCCGAAGCCCATAGAGATTTAAAGGGCTTTGGGGCTGTTGCTGCGCAGTAACCACTAGCACGGCTTTATAAAACAGGCCCTTAGTTTGGTTTTATAATTATATTTATCTAAAAACTAGCCCTAACTGGATCTAGCTCACATATGTAGGATAAATACAGTAAAACAAAATTGATAAATTCTAAAAAAAAAATAATAATAAATTGAATGTTCAATATATATCTGCACAAAAATTAAAACTTATCTTCAAGTTTCTTTTCTTTGCGTTGGCCGGCTTGATTTTTCCTCCTTGTTCAGGCTCTCAGGAATTTTGTCTTTCTTAGTCTTCAGAGTTTCAGCTTGCATAAAAGAAACTTAGAGACCTAAATCAATTCAGGCTTCAACCACACAGCCTGCTAACCAAGAATTATCAACTTTCAAGCTTCCCTTTAAATAAGCTACAACTCTCAGGCTCAGCCTTTCTGTCCTTATGTTTAATCTATCTTTCTTCTCAGATTGTTGTTACGCTATACTATTCCTTACACAGTAATCCACTTACAACTTGCTCAGATCTCTGTCAGTGGTTTTAATCCACTCAGGCTATATATTAATTCAGCCTGTTCTTATTTCTTACCTAAATTCTGTTATAAATATCCTTTTCCTTTTCTCTATGAAAAGGAAATATCTTACAATATGTTTATATTTATTAAAATCTTTCTATACTGCTTATAAAGCCAGAAAGGATCAAAGTGGTTTACATCACAATTTAATCATATTTAAGAAAGGAACTCCATTAGAAAATAGGAAAGGAAAGAAATTAACATTTCTAAAACATATCCACTAAAACTGTTATATGAAATAAATAAATGCAAAGCAACACGATTTGCTGTGTTGAACCAGGTGATAGAATCCCCAGTAAGAGCAGAAGTTGGGAGAGATGAAAGAAAACACATTTCCCTCAGAACTTGGTGTGTTTTTTCTCAAGTGACTTGGCACCAGCGGACAGCCTTAAAGTGGCCCCTTTATGCTGCTGTGTTGAACCAGCTGATAGAATATCTTACAATACCAGATCTCAAAACAAAACCTTCTATCTGTCTTTCATCTAACTCCTCAAATGACTTGGAATTTTCTTTATCCCTATAGTAACATCTTGGCTTGCCACCTAGTATCCAACCAGCATGAGTGATACAAAAGTTGCAGTTGATGGAATCTCTATTTGCAAAGTTCTAGGCTCCATTTTGCTCTATCCTATATAATAAAACGCTAGAAGCGCATGCGCACTCATACCTGCGTGATCTGTGATCCCTGATCCGTGATCCATAGGTCCGTGGCTAACGCTCCCTCTCTCACAGACTGCAAGGTGCTGTGCGGTCTTGCCGGCTCTATCTCCCTTATTTTAAAGTTCACAGCAGTGGCGGTGGCTCCTCTCCCGGCTACCTTACACTTAGAGCGCCTCCTGCCCCCCCCCCCCCTCTCCGGGACGAACCGAGAAATGGAGCCAGCCGGCTTCCGCGACAGCCAGAGGAGTCCGAGTCCTTTGTCACCCCCCCCCTTCCCTTCCCTTCCTGCGGACCCGACTACGAACCTGGCGATTCAAGCAGCGTGTGCAGCAGTCTTCACATGCTGCTTCGGGCCCTTCTACTGCCCTGATTTGCTCTGCCGCGTCTCTGATGATGTCATCAGGGATGTGCCAGAGTAAATCAGGGCAGTAGAAGGACCCAAAGCTGCGTGTGAAGATTGCTGCACACGCTGGAATCACCAGGTTCGTAGTCGGGCCCGCGGGAAGTGAAGGGGGGGGGGGCGGCAAGGACTCTCTATCCGAGTAAAGAACAAACTCCGGGGAGAACAGCAGAGACTGGGCCTGTACTAACTCCCGCGGACAGGGGGAGCAGGAAGAGGTGCTGATGGACAGGGGGGGGAGGAATGAAGGGAGGCCTACTGCTGGACAGAGGGAGCAGGAAGAGATGCTGAAGGACGGGTGGGGGGGAAAGGAAGGGAGGCCTACTGCTGGACAGGGGGAGCAGTAAGAGGTGCTGATGGACAGGGGGGGGAAAGGAAGGGAGGCCTACTGCTGGACAGGGGGAGCAGGAAGAGGTGCTGATGGACAGGGGGGAGGTAAAACAAAGGGAGAAGGGCTGCTGCTGGATAAGGGGAGCAGTGAAGGGGTGGTGGTGGACACAGGGGAGGTAAAAAGAAGGGAGAATGGACAGGGGGAACACACAAGGGGTGATGGTGGACAGCCAAAAGAAAGAAAGAAAGACAGAAATACAGAAAGCGGCTAAGGAGACAGAGAGAGAAAGAAATATAGATAGACACACACATATATTCTAGCACCCATTAATGTAACGGGCTATAAAGCTAGTTTACTATAATGGAAGGAAACATTTTAAGGATAATTTGGTCAGATTTTAAAGAAAACACTTCCCAGTTGATAAGATGATCAAGCACATCTTTTCCTATAGTCCTGTGCTTTCAAATTTTAAAATGGTGCATTCACATGGGCGCAGGACAATTATCTCACAAAAGTACACTTTTAAAATTATCCAATTAACTAAATGGTTTAAAAACCACCTTAACTAAGTCCAATAAGGCTTTTGAGGTGACCCCAACCATTGGAACTGTTTAAATTTACCTCCTACATTCCAAAAACTTTCAATGGCAAAAACACAATTTCTCTGGAAGTCTGGACTGAATACCTCAAAAATCAAAACCCAGGCTTCATTTGTGGCCTACCTGAGTTCAGTTCATATACTGAGCATGTGCAACTCTTGCACATACTCACAGCTTCCCAGTACAGGAGCTCCAAAGAACCCCATAACATACAGCAACCTCACAGGAGCCCAGAAGCCCCTCCCTGGTTACACTTTCATAGAGCGAGAGAGAGGAGTGTTTTTTAAAATGTTTCTACACTTTCATGGGAAATGGTTGAGGAGGGAGAAGTGGTAAAAGGACATGTTGTAGCAGGTCAAGTGACTAATTAGACAAAACAAGATGATTATGTGGAAAAGTGATGTAATTTGCTTTTGAGATATTTAATAAGTAGTGTTTAAAAAATAAAAGTGCAGAAACATTTTGAAGATTTGTTGTATAGATAGATAGACTATAGTAAAAAGAAAAGAAAAATAAGATGAGAAGGTCCATTTTCCTTTTTTCTAGCTGGTTGTTGAGAAAGCTAGCATCTCTAGCTGAGTAGAAGAAACCATTTATGAATGAAAGCCTTCTAATAGTGTTGTCCCATCCCCTGCCATTTGGCTTATCCAGGATATATGGGATTAAAACCTTCCCAGAATCCCTCATACAAATTCCACAGAAGAGTGGCAGAGTCATCTGCCATATCGCTGCTAAGACTTGCATGGCACTGCTCCTGCCATGCTTCAATTAGACTCTGAGGAGGATTGATTGATTACAGGGCAGCAGAGAATATCTCTGCTAATCTCCTCTAACTGCTGTTGACCCATCTTTACTATTCCCTCCCAAGTACATAATAAATCAAGTGCATTTTGTGTGAAAAATGAAGTAATTACTCAGTGAATCCAATGGCTAATTGCACAGCGAGGCCTCTGGGAGATGTGGGACAAATCTGTGTCAGATTTTTGAAAGGCAGGGAAAAGATGAAGTTAATAACTCCGCCAAAAGCTGACAGGTATAAGAAGATTTGAAATGCACCATTTCTTCAGACATAATTTGATTCCTCACTTAAGCGGAATAGAATATTCCAACTAAGTGCCTCGTCTTCTTTGCAATAACAGTCATGTTTGCTGAGAAAACAGAAAGCATCGTGCTCTGCCACCATTAAGATCTTTCCTCAAAATTTTCTGTGGCTAGGAGTTTGCATTTGCAAGTCTACTACTAGACTGTCTTAATCTGTGTATCCTTTTTAATTAATATAATCAATGAGGTAGCTTTAAATTAAAAGAAAAAAAAAATGAAAAGGCTGATGAACATTTGGTGTTCCTAGATGATTAGATTTAATCAGATATAAAGAAAGAACAATTATTTATCACAAAAGGCACCAGAATTGCATCTGGGAAAGGTGTGTAGAACGTGTACAAAACAAGAAGTCTTAGGTGAACAGCCATCAAAGATAACAGTGGAGGTACTGCAGGATTCCCAAAGTTCTCTATGTTTTCAGTTCAGGACATTACAAAGTGGCGTGGATCTGTCAAGCAACACGTTTTTGGTTCATGTTATAGTACTAATTGGGTCTGTTTGTGTTCTGTCTCTGTGTTTACATTTTAAAGTAACCTTTCCTTGTGACCTTATTAGCTTCTGCTAACAAGGAGAGAGTCAAGATATTGCTGTCACAGTGACTTGTCTTGCCGCTTAACAATAACAAAGCCTTTGTAGAAATGAGTCACTAATGCAGAATCCTTTTTAACACTTCCACATTGACAAATGCACTATTGTCTTACACAGATGCTCTAGATATATATATATATATGTATATGTATATATATATATATATATATATACTGTATATATATATATAAAGAGAAAATGGTAGTGAGTCAAAGCTGCACTTTTTTTCTCTCCAGATACAAAGGGCCTGATTCTAAAAATGACATCCCAATTATAGGTGGTAGGTGTTCTACCACCATCTCATAGACCAATCGGGAAGCACCTTTTAAAAAAAAATTGATGTGGAGAATGATGCCTACAATGTAAGCGCCTTTCATGCACATACAGAGGCATTTGGGCACGACTAAGGATGCCAAGGCCGGCATAGGCATGGCCTATGCCATAAATGGCCTTAGACATCCGTAGGTGTGCCTAGGCGCTTCCGTAGATGCAATTCAGATGCCATAAATGTAGGCCTATAAAACAGTAGCCTACATTTAAGGTGTCTGTACTTAAAATAGGTGGGATTCTGGACGCAGCACCTACCGGTAATTGACACATAGTAGACACCCGTTTTGTAGGCACCTACCACAACAGGTGCTGTTTCCAGGATCGGGCCCAAAGGCCCTGATTCTCTATTTAGCACCCAAAAAAAATCAGCACTGGCTAGAATGGCGTTTCGTGCAGTTTTACAAGATATGCATACCTTTATATAGAATCATACTTACCACCTCTTTTACTAAGGTGTGCTATGCTTTTTAGTGTGCGGTAAATATTGGCACGTGTTTAACACGTGCTAAATGCTAACGCGTGCTTGTTATCCTATGGACGCTTAGCACACATGTTGATTTAGAGAGCGCTAAACGCACTAAAATGCTTAGTGCACCTTAGTAAAAGAGCACCTTAGTACCTGCATGCATCGCATAACTTAGGTGCACCCATTAAGCCAACTAAAACCAGACTAAGGGCTAGATTCACTAAGCTTTGCGAGCCTTCTCTGACCAGTTTGCAAACCTTCTCTGACCCTGACCCGATTTACTAACCTTCTGCCCGATCAGATCCACACCCAATCCGATCTGCACATGTAAATGAGGGGAAATGGCATACAAAGTAGGTAGGCAGCGATTCACTAAACTGTAGAAGGAACAGCGACTGGGCTGGCCAATCCAAAAAGAAGCGACTGCTGAGGCCAGTCACTACTGTCTTTGGTGACTCTCCTGCTCTCTGCCACCCTGAAATCTTCTGCATTTGTTGGGGGGGGAGGGCATTTTTTTGACAGGTCTACCTGTATTTTCTTTTTTTTTTTCCATGGCACAGATATTTTGCGTGTGTTACACACACAAAATATCTGCCCCATATAAAGAAAGAAAAAAACAGGCAGACCTGTCAAGAAATGGCCGACCCCTCCCCAAGAAACGCGATCCCCCCCATGACCAACATATGGCAGGAGGGATGCCCACTCTCTCCTGCCATCAGGTGCTCCACCTGACGCTGCCCTCTCCGCCCACACAAATATGGCAGGTGGGATGCCAACTCCCTCCTACCACCAACCGACTCAGCAACCAACCTGCCCGGCACATGCCCCGACCGGACCAACCCAACACCCTCCCCCCAGCCTAAGGAGCAGGAGGGACTGAGCACCCCTCCTGCTCCCAACTTTTAAGTAGGGGGGTGTCGGGCTGGTCCAGGCTGGTGTGTGTGTGCTGGGCCAGTCGAGGGGGGGGGGAGTCCAGGCTGGTGTGTGTGTGCCTAGCCAGTTGGGGGTGTGTGTGTCGGGCCGGTTGGTTGCTAGCAGGAGGGAGTTGGCATCCCTTACAGGAAATGGAAATGGGATAGGTTTGGAAAACTGAAAGACATACAACTTGCCGATTCCTCAGAATTCAAGGTTATTTATTTCTTAGTTCTGCTATTTCTGTGGGGACTGGGCCATTACCCCCACCCCATTTCAAGAGACATTGGGCTAGATTCACTAAAGTCCACAAATCTCTCCGATTCGTGTCCTATCCTTTCCGAGTCATTCTGGCTGATCGATTCAGTAAAGCTTGTCCATGCAAATGATCAAATCGTAAACACGCCCCCATTCGTGCACACGTCTCGCTGTAACATCGATCGACACGTGTGCGCACTGTATCCTTGTTGGTTTTGAAGCACATAACGCATGTGCGGACTCTTTAGGACTTCACTGTGTAGAAATGGGGCAGGGTTTAATAGCAGACGGGCTCTGAATGCGCCTACCACAAAGCATTGTTGTCGTAAAAAATGCAATATACTCATGTTCCAAAAGAAGCAGATAGCATAGCCGACGAGCGCCGTCTATTTCGCTCAGGAAAAGAACTGTTAAGTTGCTAGAAGGCACAACAGTTAACAGCAGTTGAATGAACTGGGATCACGTGCTGTTATATACATCCTACGAATCCCAAGAGGCTGTGCAGCTCTTTCTGTCGTGAAGCACGAAGCAACCAAAGGCGACCCTGTGATGTCAGCTGCACGTGACAATGTAGCTGGAAGGAAGGGGGGAATGCTAGCTGGCCCTTAAAAGTTATTTTTGATTTTATTTTTTAAATTTGGCATTGATATATGAAATGTACAATGCGCATAGTGAGCAAGGGGTTAATCCACGATTTTCTCGCCATGCACATTAGAAATCCGAGATTCAATCCTGCGCTCACTATGCGCATTCCAAAAAAATCAAAAAAATATTTCTAATGCTTATGTACATGAAAGTTTACATATATATCTACCCCGCAAAAAATTCAAAATACATCTAAACTTTAAATATATTTTTAATGAGGTTCTTAACATGCACACAGCAGTTGCTAGGCAAGAATAGTCGGCGAGGATGTAAAGCGACTGGTCCTTAGCAGTCGAAACTTTTGGATCGGAAAGGCCAGTCTGTTTGGATGAAAAGGTTTCATGAATCGATGCCTTAAGAAATTTACATGCCTTTTTACTCATTTGCATGTGCAGATCGGATCGAGTGCGGATGGGGTCTGGAGGAAGGTTAGTGAATCGAGCCGTAGTCGGAAAGTGAGTGCAATCCGATCGGTACACGATTGGTTTGCTTAGTTAATCTAGCCCATTATTACCCTAATCTATTAGCGTGATACAATAAAAATCTACCCGTACAAATGAAGCTAAATGGAAGCCAGGGTTTGCCGTTCTAATACTAAATTATGAGCTTTTGGTTCTCTGTTATCAAAGAACAGATGATTAACAGATACATCAATCAAGATTTGAATTGTATTGTCAATAGACAAACAACGCCATCCACATATATTTCAATACCTATACAGAAAACAAGGTATTTTTTTTTTTTTTAATACAGAGTGTTTTGGGTTTTGTTTGTTTGTTTTAAACAATGATCGCCCACTGATTCAGCTGGTATTGGCTTTACCCAATTTCATATCTAGACATGTGATACTAATTTGCTTAAGTAATAATGCATGCAATATGGTGAGATCTGAATTAGCTTGTCTTGTAGAGAAGTTATTTGACATTCATACCTCTGAGTCCAACATACTGGTATATTTTGCACTGATGACAAGCCAAACAAGTCACACCATTTTTAAATTGTAGCCACAGAATTGCATGTACTTTGCTGTAGAACATTAGTCTACCTACCTTCAGCTTACTAATGGCTGCCTTCATATACCAATTGATGACTTTGCTTTAGTCTGCTACAAAGAACTAGGGGCCTTCTGCTATCCATTATGGTAATATGACCCACACACTGTAGTACGACAGAACAAATTTATTGAACTTCTTTTGGAACTGCTCAGTCAAATGTACAATAAGCTGCCACTGATCGCTTTTCTAAGCTGATAAATCTTTTACAAGGCTATTCACTGAAATATGCTAACCCCTGCCAACATTAATGCAGATTGTGGGTCAATGTGGGTCAGTTTGCACATTAATTGCCGCACTCCTCTACTTTTAAAGAGGCTGCTTCACTAACTCGTGCATGTTAACCCAAGTCAAATTTAACATAGCCCATGTTAACATTAGAGTGGGTTATCACATGTTAGGTTTTCACAGGAATTCATGGGTGGGTGTAGAAATGTGCTAGTCAGGTTTTCAGGATATCCACAATTAATATTAATGAGAGGGATTTGCATGCAGTGAAAAAAGTGCATGTTTAGCATATTGATTATGGGAGAGTGTGGCACAGTGGTTAAAGCAACAGCCTCAGCACCCTGAGGTTGTGGGTTCAAACCCACACTGCTCCCTTGTGACCCTGGGCAAGTCACTTAATAACATAAGAAGTTGCCTCCGCTGTGTCAGACCAGAGGTCCATCCTGCCCAGCGGTCCGCTCCCGCGGCGGCCCATCAGGCCTAATTGCCTGAACAGTGTCCATGACTAATTTTGTAACTGCCTCTAATCTTCTAATTCTATCCCTAATCCCCCCATTGCCCCATGTATATTAGATAGATTGTGAGCCCGCCAGGACAGACAGGGAAAAATGCTTGAGTATCTGAATAAATTAATGTAAACCGTTCTGAGCTCCCTTGGGAAAACAGTATAGAAAATTGAATAAATAAATTATGTTTAATTCCATGTGGACATGGAGCATAAAAATAAAATCCTCTGAATCACTATGAGGAAATACATGGATAACTGGATGTTAAAGCACAAATAGATAGCCGAGGGTTAAACATAGGTTAAGTGAGTGACTTACTGAGCTCAGGAAAGTATGTATACATAAATGTCTGCATATGAGAAATTTTGAGGAGTGGCTGCAGCTTGGGGCAGAAATAGCTAATGATAGAATAGATAACATAGTACAAGAGGGTTAGGTTTAATACTTCCCATACAAAAACAATTATTAGTTCTCCTTATATTAGAAGTACAAGTAAAATAAAATTGGAGGGCATGGTCAAGATGACAATCTAGCAGGAGAGTGGTATAGTGGTTCTCAGACTACTCTAATTTTTTTTTCCCCTTGATATCTCACAATACCAAAGAGAAAGCGGAAAAGTAAAGCTTTGTCAAACTGAGATCACTGCTGTCATCAACCCTGCATCATTGGGTGTTTCCATAGTTGCTGTGCAAGAGAGGATCCTCAACTTGGAAAACAAGACTTGACTCAGCCCACAAAGCCCTGTACTCCATCTGGTACTGCTCAATTTCCAAGGAAGAGTCTCAGAGGAGGTGATAGATGGCATTGGTCCCTCCCCAACATTGGAGGGGTATATCCCAATGGAATACAAACAGCGAAGGTTAGCAGGCATCCCTTCTTCTGGTGAACTTTCAGGGATTGGGGAGGGGGGGGTCCGGCAAGAGAGACTGGGCATCTCTCCTGATGGCGATCGTTGGGGGGATGGGGGGTTAGTGGTAGGTTCTGGCAGGACGGACTGGGCATCCTTCCTGTTGCGATCATTGGGGGGAGGGGAAGGGTCATGGCAGCCGCGATCAGTTCAGCGGCCCGATCCGGAACTTATACCTGTTTTGACTTCATCTAAGTCAAAACGTATAAGTTCCATTCAGGCAACCTGTCAAACTTTCGATTATCGCTGCAGGACGACTTAAGTTTAGGTCGACCCACATTCCGCCCACCTCCCACCATAACCACTCCTTGAAAAATGCCGCTTTTCATTCTTGCCGCACAGCAGCAGTGAAAAGGCCTAAGCTGCTTTTAGATACTTCTAAAACCCATTTTGATATCAACACTTGGACAACCTATCTTTTTGATCATCCAAGTGCCAATTTAGACAGATTTTTAGATGTATTTTCATTTTGATTTTGACCCCCATTATGTATAATCTGGACTGTGTCTTCTGAATAGAAGGGGGCTGATATTGAAACCACAGGAGTAAGGACGTCTAACTCCCATGGTCAGCACAGACTGCTGATATTCAGTGCTGGGATGTTTCCAGTGATTGGCTTTGACCATCCAGTCTATCTTTGGCTGGTTCATACTTAGCCAGCTATGTCAATTTTAAGCACTGGCTGGCTAAGTTATAGTGGACAAAGACTTGTTTTTTGTTTTTTTTTGCATGGCCCAATTTGTCCTCTAAACTTGGCCAGTCCGCACTTAAAACTGGTGGCTATCGCGTGATACAGCTGGATATGTTTAAGCCACTGACCACTAATCTTCAGCAAAGTTAGCCACTGAATATTAGTGCTTAGCCAGCCTCATGTAATTTAACTGTTCAGGACCCTCTGACTATTGAGCAGAATGCCTTTGATTGGACTTCTGAATAATGTAATCCTATTTACTTTGCACAAAACATCCTCCAGAACTAGCTGTATAATACATTATACAGTAAAACCTTGGTTTGTGAGTATAATTGGTTCTGAAAACATGCTTATAATCCAAAACACTCGTATATCAAAGCAAATTTTCCCATAGGAAATAATGGAAACTCCACAACCCCAAAACTTTAATATAAAATACTGTGTGTACTTATATTGCAAGACCTTGCTTGTATATCAAGTTCAAATTTAATAAAATGTTTTGCTTTTCTTGCAAAACACTTGCATACCAAGTTACTTGCAATCCAAGGTTTTACTGTATATGAATTTACTGACCTGCATCAAGTTGTCATTATATCTGTTTGCTTTTTCCCATATTCCATAACTATAACTTTACTTTATTTGCAAATTTTAATCCTCTTAGGACTATAAATTTCATATTCATTTTCACTTTCTAGCACTGACGCATTTTGTTTACATATTTTAATGCTTTTATTTATTCCATTCATGTAGCAGCTATGAGTTTCAGTTATCATGATTTAAGCACTTATTTCCAATGGCTTCCTTGAAAAAAAATAAAATTACTGTATTTTTTGCTCCATAAGACACACTTTTTCGCCCCAAAAAAGTGGGTGGAAATTAGGGTGTATCTTATGGAGTGAATACCACAATACCCTCCCCCCCCAGTTTTTAATCATGGCACAACCTTCGCCCCCTTCTTTACCCTCCCTCCTCGCACTTTTCGCCGCCCCCTCCTCCATTTCACTGGAGACCAGAGTGCATGGAGGCTACATGCTCCATAAACACAGCGTCTCCTACTGCCACTGGAATCCCCATTGTAAGCCTCTGCATTGGCCCCGGGGCAGGATAAGGGACCTATTTAATACTCGCAAGCAGAACTGCTGGCGCTGCAGAAGGAGATGCGAATGAGGCTCTCCGCCATTGCAGCCCACAAGCAATGCAAAGCCTTGTCATCATCAAGCGTGGCCTGCCCGAGATTGGCGCCACCCGGACGCAAGCCCAAGTGTCGCTGTGGGAGCCTTCCACCAAACCCAAGCTCCTCTATCAGGGCCTTAACAAGGATGGCTTAGAAGGCAACAGTACCTGGAGTGCAGGAAGCTCTTCGGAGACTTGAGGTTGGAAATAACTTTGTTGGGCAGTGCTGAAGGATAGCTTGGGTTTATCCAGGTTTTAAAATACTATCCTAAGATCTATATATGATTTTAAAAAAATCTGAATTCACTGGCCCCCTCTATAATAGGAATAGAATCTGAACTGGCTCAGCTGATTATGAACTGGAATCAACTGGTAACTTTAGGAAGCTTCAGTGCTGAAAGGGGGGAGGGTGGCTGCCTGCCTGCCCTGTGCCCTGTTCCTACCTACCTGCCAGCCACTAGGCCTACCTGCCCTGTTCCTGCCTACCACTAGACCACCAGAAGGGGGAGAGGGTGCAGAGCTTGGCAAGGAGTGTGGGGTTGGGTACAGAGCTTGGCAGGGAGAATTTGGTTCAGAATGTTTTTTTCTTGTTTTCCTCCTTTAAATCTAGGGTGCGTCTTATGGAGCGAAAAATACGGTAAATAAAAACTCTGACAGGAAAAAAAAAGAGTTAGCTCACATGGAGCAAAAACAAGAAAACATACTCTTAAGCTATTTTAAAGTGGTCCTTCTGGACCCCTGTTCCTGTTACTTAAAACAACTGGGCTATAATTAAAAAATAAATAAATCCATAAATGATTCCATTTCACAGGCACCAGGCAGAAAGAAAGTCAATCATTAATTCTCATAACTTCACTCCAGCTCACCTGAGGAGTATACCGATGGGCAAATAATTTAGAAACCTGAATATTTGTTCATTTACACAAATCAATACATCATTATAGTGGCCAACCACCAAATCAATATTAGAAGGTTTTATGTGGTTTTTTTTTATTAGTGGTATGTCTCTTGGCTTGTTCCTCTCTCCAACTGTCCAATGATGAATAAATGAGATGTTCCATCCAGTTAAATAATGTACCATGCCCTGAATGCTGAATTAGTTCCTTCCTAAATCAGAGCAGTTTATGAGAGCAGGAAACATTTCCTTCCAAAAGAAATTACTAATGGATTTTCAGAATAAACCTTGTGCTGGTAATTTTCTCCCCTCCACCCCTTTCAACACTATCATTTCAGCAGGATAGAAAACCTTTGAGAGCCTGATGCTGTCCCCCTGTGTTTATTAACAAGCTTGCCATGTGATATTTAATAAAAGACAACAAAAATCATTAAAAGAGAGCTTGCCTAAGAGAGCTTGCCTTTCTCTTGTAAAGAAGAGGCCCTTTACTTTAGGATTTTTTTTTTCTCTTTTGAATGTAGATGCTTTGTAGTAGCTCACTCCCATTTACAAAGCTTTGGTAGTGGCTGCCATGTGGCAAATGCTCTGACACCCATTAAATCCCTATGGCATTGGAGCGATTACTACAGCAGCAGCCGCTACTGCTGCCTTGTAAAAGGAAAACTATTGTACTGGGAAGGGGAAGGCCTGCCATTGTGAAGAGGTGGACTTGCTGGCCGGAGGGTATAGGCATCCTTTTGGCTAACCATACTACAAAAGGTATTGGTGTGGGGGGGGGGGATTTGCAGGGGTGTTGGAATAGTTTTTTTTTGAGTATCGACGGCTGGGGGGTCATGGGTTCGGTGGGGGTTTGAGGTTTGAGGATGTCAGAGGTGGGGTGAGGGGTTTTGGGGTATTGGCAGTTGAGGCAGATCATGGGTTGGGGGCCTGTAGGCAGGAGGGAGTGGACATCCCTCCTACCTATTACCTGTACTTCAGAGGTTGCAGGCAGGAGGGAGTGGGCATCCCTCCTACCTAATATTGTTGGGGAGTGTACTTCAGAGGTTATAGCAGGAGCATGTGAGCATCCCTCCCACCTATAGTGGTTAGGGGTGTGTGTACTTCAAGGGTAATGGCAGGATGGAATAGGCATCCTTTCTGCCTATCGTGGTTATGAGGGTACCCTTCCACAACCACTCAGCTGATTGCAACAAGGGTATTTTCACCCAATCAGCTGAGCAGGCATGACTCCCCGAAGCCGAGCACTGCCAGCTCAGCTGACTGGGGATAACTTCCCCTGTCCCCTGCGGTGATCAGCTTATGGCTGCTGGGCCTGACTTTAGGATTCCACAGTGGTATAGATAGGCAGCTGAAATGTAGGCCCAGATTTTCCTGGCCTACATTTCAGCCGCCTATCTTGGCTGAATTTAGGCGTAATTCTGTAACTGGTGCTGTGAAGTGATTGACACACAATCGGCAACCGCTTTTAAGGTGGCCACAGATATAGGTGCCAGTTACAGAATCCGTCCCTTAAAACCCTGGCCTACATTACAATGCCTAGGTTTTAAGTTACCACAAAGATGATACAGTTTAATATTCAATATATACTTGGAGACAAAAACTCAGAGATTCTTATTTCTAATTCCCCAAGTCAGATTTCTTCACGGACCTCAGCGACACCACTCACCAAAGCTCATTCATTTTTTAAATTATTTATTTATATATCTTCAAATATTTGACAATAATACAGTCAAAAAGCAAATAATACAAGCGTAACAAAAAGAAATCTATTTAGTAAGAAATAAATATCCTTACATCTCATTATTAAAAGGAAAATAAGGTCCAGTCCTAAGTAAATATTAGTCCTCAATAACTGGAGATGGAGCTGATAGATTAAGCTGAAATCATCAAACCCAAATTTAAAAAAAGGGGAAAATAAAGATGTGGAGGGCATAATCAAAAGGTACGTCTAAGTCCATTTGCATCCAACTCGCAAGTCGTCCAAAGTAAGAAATAGTCTAATACACATTTTCGAAAAATATGTCCAAAATTTTTTTTGTTTCGAAAATCGTCTAATTATATGTCCTGCCGATCTGTTCATCCAAGCTGCTAAATCATCCATCTTTATACCACATTTTCGTTCAACTTTTCATCCAAGTCAAAAACACCTAGAACAAGCCCTGTTAGACGTGGGAGGGGTCTGCAAAGTGATGGACTGCACACCCAGACATGCAACCTAAATAGTGGGGTACCTTACAGGCACTGTTGTGAACTTCACAAAAAGGGTGCCATGTCTTCTCCTCCCTACAGCTCCCTTACAGGTCACCAGTGAGCCCCCAAAACCACCTCCAGAATCCTCTAGACCAACTTATCTACCACCCTAATAGCCCTTATGGCTGTAGGAGCCACTTATATGCCAGTACAAAAGGATTTGGGGGGTGTATAGGGGAGTGTACATGTTTAAGTATCAATGCAGTGATTACAGGGGCTTATGGGCATGGGTCCTCCTCTCTATGGGTCCCTAACCCACCCCCAAGACAACTTAAGCTGCTTCTGTGCTGGACGACTAGGCTTTCCTATGCCAGCCAGCCAGGTGATGATAATCTGGAGGCTGAATTTTAAAGGTGTGATTAATATTTTTATGGGGGTGGGCGGGGGTCTGACCACTGGAGACTTCACCTTGGGATCGGAGGTAGGGGACATAAGATATCATGAGGTTGACAAGGACAAGATTAATGAGGACAAACTGTCTCGGTCAGAAAGCGGTACACACAAGCAAACAGAATGGAAAGCCATGCATGCTAATGCCCATAGCTTAGGCAATAAAACCCTGGCACTGGAAACAGAAATGAGAAATGCAGACCTTGATGTGGTGGTGATATCAGAGACATGGTTCTCAGAAACCCATGGATGGGACATGGTTATACCAGGATACAACTTACTCCGTCGCGACAGGGAAGGCAAATCAGGAGGAGGAGCAGCTCTATACATCAGGGAAGACATTATGGTTACTAAAATCACAGACATCAAATATATAGGTGAATCCCTCTGGGTGAACCTTGTCAGGGGCACTAATAAATGCCTGTATCTTGGTGTTGTATATAGGCCACCAAGGCAAGGGGACGATGTGGACGACGGACTAATCGAAGACATTGCGAACATCACACAGTGATGGGGACATAGTGCTGGTGGGAGACTTCAATATGCCTGATGTGGACTGGGACAAACTTACCACTACAAACAGCGGCAGCAAGAGGCTACTAGACTCCATGCGAGGAGCAAGCCTCAAGCAGTTGGTACTAGAACCCACCAGGGATCGGGCAATCCTGGACCTGTTACTCACCAACGAAGACAGCGTCACAGAAGTAGTGGTGGGAGAAACCTTGGGCTCCAGCGGCCACAACATGGTGTGGTTCCACCTGAAGAAAGGAGCCACTAGATCAAATACATCAACTAAGGTCCTTAACTTTAAAAGAACCGATTTTCAAAGCATGGGAGACTATGTCCACAAAAAACTGCAAATGCAAAACACATCAGACAGTGTTGAGGTACTATGGTCGGCCCTGATATCAACCCTACAAGAAGCAACCAACATATATATAAAAACCGTGAGCAAGCGACACAGAAAAATTAAACCACAGTGGTTCTCTGAGAAGATTTCAGAACTAGTAAAACAAAAGAAAAAAGCTTTTGTGACCTATAAACAGTCACAACTACCAGAAGTAAAAGAAACCTATATGATGAAATCTAGGAAAGTTAAAAAGTCAGTCAGGGAGGCCAAACTCCGGATAGAAGAAAATATAGCTAGGCAGGTTAAAAAGGGAGATAAATCCTTTTTCAAGTACGTCAGCGACAGGAAGAAGAACACAAGCGGCATCGGGCGCATAAAAAACCCCAACGGTAACTTCGCAGACTCGGATGCAGACAAAGCAGAACTGCTAAATAACTACTTCTGCTCAGTATTCACTTGTGAAGAACTGGGATCTGGACCTCAGCTACAGACAATGGGGAGCTTGAAGGATCCATTCTGGGACTTTGAATTTACCTCAAGCAGTGTCTACCAAGAACTGACAAAATTAAAGATCAATAAAGCTTTGGGTCCGGATAATTTATACCCCAGAGAATTGAGAGATATCCTGGCGGAGCCATTAGCCGAGATTTTCAATTTATCCCTTAGCAAGGGAAGAGTTCTCTTGGACTGGAAATCACCAACGTTATTCCTCTTCACAAAAATGGATGCAGGTCAGAGGCTGAGAATTACAGATCGGTAAGTCTCACTTTAATAGTGTGTAAACTAATGGAGACAATGATCAAAATCAGATTAGACACGTTTCTGGATGAGGAAAAATTAAGGGACCCCACCAACATGGTTTTATGAAGGGAAGGTCTTGTCAATCCAACCTGATAAGCTTCTTTGACTGGGTAACAAAAAAGCTGGACGGGGGGAGGCCCTTGACATCGTATACTTGGACTTTAGTAAAGCTTTTGATAGTGTACCACACCGCAGGTTATTGAACAAGATGAACGCGATGGGACTAGGACCAACGCTGACTGCATGGGTAGAAGACTGGCTTAGCGACAGACTTCAAAGGGTGATGGTAAATGATACTCTCTCAAAATCGTCAAAAGTGACCAGTGGAGTACCACAGGGCTCGGTCTTGGGCCCAATGCTATTTAATATCTTTGTAAGGGATCTGACTCAAGGACTTCGAGGCAAAATTGCGTTATTTGCCGATGATGCTAAATTGTGCAACGTTGTGGGCAGGGCAACTGAACCTAACAGCACAAACGCGCAAAACACTATGGAACAAGACCTACTTTTGCTAGAACAATGGTACAGTACTTGGCAACTAAACTTTAATGCCAAAAAATGTAAGGTGATGCATCTTGGCAGCGGGAATCCTTGCACTACATACACCCTAAATGGAGAAAACTTAACAAAAACTGAAGTAGAAAGGGACTTGGGAGTAATCATCCGTGAAGGCTGCAAATCAGGTGGAGAAAGCCTCAACAAAGGCTAGACAAATGCTTGGCTGCATCAGAAGAAGCTTTATCAGCCGAAAACCCGAAGTTCTAATGCCATTATACAGATCCATGGTGAGACCGCACCTGGAGTACTGTGTCCAGTTTTGGAGGCCACATTACCAAAAGGATGTGAAGACAATTGAGTCACTTCAGAGAATGGCAACAAGGATGGTCTCAGGACTTAAAGATCTTTCATATGAAGATCATCTGAGCAGTCTACGCTTATACTCGCTCAAGGAGCGCAGAGAAAGGGGGGACATGATAGAAACTTTCAAGTACATAACAGGCCGCATCAAGGAGGAGGAGGAAATCTTCACTCTTACGGGTCCCACGGTGACAAGAGGACATCTGCTAAAACTTAGGGGAGGAAGATTTCATGGGGACACCAGGAAATACTTCTTTACTGAGAGGGTGATTGATAGATGGAATAGTCTTCCACGTCAGGTAGTCGAGGCTAGTAGCACGCTCGACTTCAAGAGACGATGGGACAAACATGTGGGGTCGCTACAGAGGTATGATAGAGGATATTTTCTCGAGGGTGGAAGGGATCGTGATTGGGCAGACTTGTTGGGCTGTCGGCCCTTTTCTGCCGTCATATTCTATGTTTCTATGGAGTAATGTGTGGGGATCAGTGTTATGTGTTTTCAGTGCTTATCTGGTGACTTTAGGTGGGTTTTTGTGATTTAGACCATGTTTTACATGGTCTAAATCACAATGTCCAAGATCCGTCGATCGTGTGCTATATCACTTTTGGTTATACATGCTGTACGACTAAGTCTAAGCCGGCCCACATCCCACCCAACTCCCGCCCTTGACATTCCTCCTGAAATGCCCCATTTAGCTTTGATCGGTCAGTGGCACTATGTAGGCCTAGGTTGTTTAGAAATATGTCCAAAACCCATTTTTAGTATCGGCACTTGGACGTATTTGGGAAATGTTCGTCCACGTGCCGACTTAGGCCGGTTTTTGGACGTTTTTCTCTTTCGATTATGAGCCCCATAGCTTGACAGCCCCAAAACAAACTTCGCAAAATGGTTTTACTTGATCGCTCTTCTCATACAAGAGGAACTCTAAAGTTTAGTAGTTATAAATTTAGAAAGCTGCTGCAACTCGTATAAACATATCTATTATCCTTATATTCCATAACACACTTACAAGGGTAACGCAGGACAAAAGTTGCCTCCATCTGCAATACCTGAAGGTTTAACAAAAGAAACTGTTTTCTCTTCTTCTGAGTAGGTTAAGATACATCAGGGTACATTCTCACTTTACATGACATAAAGGGTACATCTCTATATTTAAATACCAATTTTAACATCCAATCCCTATCGGAATCTATGGCAAACTGAACAAGTAGTGTTGCAGAAACTTGGGCTTCAATATCCGATCTCTCTAGGAATTTAGTTAAGTCCAAACTATCAGCAGATAAATTCTGCTGGTTAGGACTTTGGGATTTTATCCTCCTGGGCAGGTAATAGATCTTTGAAAGAGGTGGATATGAAGATTCTGGTACCTTCAAAATCTCATTTAGATATTTTTTAAACATGTCTAAGGCTGTTATTGAAGAATTTGGGGAAGTTTATCACCCTTAGGTTACACTTCTTAATTGAGTTTTCCAGCATTTCATATTTAAAATGAAGATTTCCACTATCTCTAACCCAAGTTAGAGTTTGTGCTTCCACAGTTTTTAATTTGGTAACCCAGTCAGCCAACTTATTTTCCAAAGTTTAAATTTTGCTTTTTATTTCCAAATTTTTTGAAAGCACAGTTGTGCAACATGAAGAAAGTTGTTGAATTTGATTGCCCAAAGATAATTGCAATTTAGATATAGCTTCCCAAACAGATTTCATATTAAAGAACTTAGGTCTCTGCAAAGGGGCAACTTCCAACCTGGTATCCCCTGAAATAACAGTACCTGAGACCGTGGCTGGGGAAATACATAGAAAATTTGTCATACATATACCACTTTCTCTGATTATTATTATTATTTTGACTAAGGCACAGTTCAAAGGGCCCATGTTGATCTTCTTCCTGGGACATGTATCCCCCAATTCATAGAGGCTTTATTCACTTTCAGCTCAGATTTATGAAACAGTCTTTGCATCTTCAGTGACTTATCTTGTAGCTTTTTGGAGTTAATGCACCACTGGTATATGTATCTCTTTAAGGAAAGAAGTGCTGCTAACTAAATTAAACTGGGACTTCTAAAAATATTGCTCTCCTTCCCTTCAAAAGGTCACTGAAGAAGGGATTTATGTTCCTGTTAAAATGTGTATTATTAAATATCCTTGCAAAAATATTAAGCCAGACAAAAATTGAAAGACGATTTGCAATCAAAACCAAAAGGATTGGAGCTAAGCTTGGCAATGAGATTTGGAGATGAGGGAGATGCTTGCTGAAAATGTGATCTTTTTAACTGCTAGAGTTTCACATGACAGATTAGTACATGAGAATATTCCCTAATGATCATCAGCTTGAAAGTAAACAGGACTAGATTTATATCTCGTACACACATACACATACAGGATCTTCAGGCACATTCTCCTATTCTCATCACATCCCTACATCTGACATTTTTTGGGTTTCCCTATAAAAAAAAACACCCCTCCCCCCCCCAAAAAAAAAAGAAAGATCATTGTAGAGTATCACTTTCAAAGCTGACTAAACAGCTAGGCAGAATAAGTGTTTGCCTAGGTTGTCACATTCTGCAAGATGACAAAGAGCAGCTAAGACCAATTAAAACAATGGAATCTGGTCAATAAACATAAAAAGAAAAAGAAAAAAAATCTGTGCATATCGTCAAAGTGTAAAAATTTCAAATACAGTAAATGGCTTATGGAAATTGTTCTTATTATCGTGTGTACTGTATGCTTCTTGATACATCTATCATTTTAAATAAAAGGTTACTTATCCACTTTGGGGAACACATTTACAAAATATCTCATGAAATACTCCTGATGAAATTAGTAAGTCATGGGATAAGATAGTGGTCTCAAACTTGCGGACCGCCAAGTACTATTTTGAGGCCCTCGGTATGTTTATCATAATCACAAAAGTAAAATAAAACAGTTTCTTGATCATGTAAATGACAATATTATTATTAAGACTTAGCCAAAAGGAAAAATTTATAAACTATAAAGAGTTTTACCTCATGCAAAATTGTTATTTCTTTAATAAGACATGAACTATTTTTTCTGAGGCCCTCCAAATACCTACAAATCCAAAATGTGGCCCTGCAAAGGGTTTGAGTTTGAGACTACTGTCGTACACACATACACACAGGCACATTCTCCTATTCTCAGCACATCCCCACATCTGACAATTTTTGGTTTTCCCAAAAAAAAAAAACAACACCCCTCACCCCCCAAAAAAGAAAGATCATTGGAGAGTAGCACTTTCAAAGCTGACTAAACAGCTAGGCAGAATAAGTGGTTGCCTAGTTTGTCACATTCTGCAAGGTGACAAAGAGCAGCTAAGACCAATTAAAACAATGGAATCTGGTCAATAAACATAAAAAGAAAAAGAAAAAAATCTGTGCATATCGTCAAAGTATAAAAATTTCAAATACGGTAAATGGCTTATGGAAATTGTTCTTATTATCGTGTGTACTGTATGCTTCTTGATGCATCTATCATTTTAAATAAAAGGTTACTTATCCACTTTGGGGAACACATTTACAAAATATCTCATGAAATACTCCTGATGAAATTAGGCCCTCGGTATGTTTATAATAATCTCAAAAGTGAAATAAAACAGTTTCCTGATCATATGGCTCTTTAGCTATAAATTACAATATTATTATGACAGCCAAAAGGAAAGATTTTTAAATATAAAAGTTTTACCTCATGCAAAATTGTCATTTCTTTAATAAGACATAAACTATTTTTTCTGAGGCCCTCCAAGTATCTACAAATCCAAAATGTGGCCCTGCAAAGGGTTTGAGTTTGAGACCACTTGGATAAGAGGTAATGCTATGTTGTGAATTAAGAACTGGTTAAAAGATGGAAAACAGAGAGTAGGGTTAAATAACTAGTATTCTGAATAAAGAAGGAGAGATTGTGGGGTTTCCCAAGGGTCTGTGTTTTGACCATTGCTTTTTAACATATTTATAGATAATCTAGAGTTTGGAATAACTAGGGGGTAATCAAATTTGCTGATGACACAGAATTTCTGAGCATTGGAGAAGTATTGGAGCATTTAGCACCCTGTGCCATGGTAGAAACCTCTACCGTGGCTTAGTAAAAGAGGGCCTAAGGGGGAAATTCATCAAGAGATGCTAACTGATTTAGCACATACAAATGATTAGCATGCACTAAATGTTAAGATACCAATAACGATATAATGGACTTCTTAGCAATTAGCATGCGCTAAATTGGTTAGTACCCCTTGATGTATTCCTCCTCCTCCCCCCCAAGAAGTAACTGGCAGGATCTCAAAAATGTAAAATAAATTTCATGCTATTTTTCATAAGGATACTCAGTGGATTTTCCCCAAGTCTGCCTTAACACTGGTTTATGGACCTTTCTTCTAGTATCCTTTTCTACACCCCAATATGCTAACGGTTTGCACCATATTTTCTGGTGATGGAATTCTAGAAATTGGATATAGATTGAGTAAAGAAATATTTTCTCCAATTTGTTCTAAACTTACTACTTAGCAACTTCGATGTGCGTCACCTAATCCTTGTGCTGTTGGAAAGAGTAAATAAGTGATTCATATCTACCCATTCCACTCTATTAAATACATGTGAGCTATCTCTTTAGTCCTGCAGTATACAGTTATGCTTCTTGATACCAATTTACCGTATTTTTTGCTCCATAAGACACACTTTTTTTCCACCCAAAAGTGGATGGAAATGTCGGTGCGTCTTAAACAGCGAAGATACATATTTTTTACCCCATCATACCTTTTTAAATGCCCTCTGTGTATCTTTTTACATGCCGCTTATAGCCTAGTGGTCCAGCGGTGTATCGGCCGGCAGAGTGAGCGTTCCACGCTCCTGCCCGGGCAGGCGACGCTTTTTAATAATTCCCCCGTCATGCGCTCCAGTCATTCCTTTTTGCATGCCGCTTATAGCCTGGTGGTCCAGCGGGGTATTGGCCGGCAGAGTTAGCGTTCCACGCTCCTGCCCGGGCCGGCGCCACTTCTTGAATGGCTGCCACGTTAATCAGCATTGTAAAAGAGGACCTATGATTTGGACATTAAGGTACAATAACTCTTGTTCTACAGGAGTCTCTTTTCCATCTAGGGATAACATAACATAACATAACATTGTGCTTATTGACCGCGTAACCAGAAGTTCAACACAGTTTACAAAATGTTATAAAAGTAAACATGTTACATGAAATAAAATGATTAATTAAACAGGCAAATATTTAGTAAAAAGATAGGTCTTAAATTGTTTTCTAAAATGGCCATAGTAATGGGTAGTAAGCAACAATATTCTGAATTCGTTTTTATGAAGAGCTGCCTAAGATGCCAAAGTATGATTTAGAAATTTCTTACTCCTGCAACCCTGGACGGATAGAAAATTAAACAAAGGATGAGTTCTTCTACTACGTCTGTATGATGCTAAAGAAAATCTATTGACTAAGTAAGAAGGAGCTGTACCATAAACAGCCTAGTAACAGAAACAGCCTAGTTTAAACAATACCCGGGCCTCCATTGGCAGCCAATGCAATTCGCAATAAAAGGGTGTAACATGATCATGTTTGCTCTAATTTAAGCTGCAAAGAATAAGGCAGAGCAGAGGGTTTTGGGGTTATTCATAAAAATTCAAACCAAAATAAAAAGCCTATTAAAATTAAGCAGAAAACAAAACAATTAAGCCACTTTACTATGTAGGTCTAGCTAAATAACCCAGATGTTAGTGCATTACATTATTAAGTGAAATATCTAGTTTTACTTCCTGGAAGAAAGTATTGTTGTTTTTAGCCAGAGCCAAAAATATCTCACACACACAAAAAAGGGACTAGATGCCTACCTGAAAGTTGTAGAGGCCTACCGAGTTAGGTGCCTACAGTATACTATACCATATTGTTTCTTATACCCCACAAATGTCAACTGGGAATCATTGTGGCTTACGTAAGATTAATAAGGTTAGCAACAAAGTCATTATGAATCATAGCATGACTATAATGAAAACTGATGCATTTTTAGCGCCTTCCTAAATTGAAGGTCTGACGTAAGCAGGTCGGGAGGGAGTTCAAA
Organism: Geotrypetes seraphini; assembly: GCF_902459505.1. Taxonomy (NCBI): domain Eukaryota; kingdom Metazoa; phylum Chordata; class Amphibia; order Gymnophiona; family Dermophiidae; genus Geotrypetes; species Geotrypetes seraphini. The sequence continues at coordinate 81,985,252 of NC_047089.1, read as the reverse complement.
ATTTTGGGACCTTGAAACTCGAAGGTGGATTCAAAGAGCGATTTTCTCCCAACTTGACGTGGAGAGGGAAGAGGTAATTTATTTTAATTGTTGCCAATTATGAGTTCATTATTTCTCATTAATGACATCAATTAAGCTGATTAAAAAAATTAAGATAGGAGCTTAGATCAGTAAGGTATGCTGATTTAGGCACCTAACTTCAGGTATTATTTATAGAATCTGGGCCTAAGAATACAATCAAATATCTGTCTCTGTACTGGTGCACCACTAGGAGTGTGCTTGATAAAAATTAACAGGTACCTATGTTGACTTTATTAAAAACAAAGCAAAGTCAATATGTATAATTTAATACAGCACTTCTCAATTACTTTATATATATAAGGAGTAAGAGAGAGAAAGAGATGGACATCACTGAATACCTCTACACGGATGGGAAAAGGGGGCAATGTCTGGAAAGCAGTATATACTAATGCTCAAAGTATGGGAAACAAGATTCTGGATCTAGAAACTGTGATGGAAAAAGAGGAGTTGGATATAGTGGCGATCATGGAGATGTGGTTCACGGAAAATCATGACTGGGATGTAGGCTTGTTGTTATTTTGGGGATGTAGTTATACCAGGCTATAATCTGTTCAGGAAAGACAGGGTAGGAAGAAAAGGAGGGGGGGGGAGCAGTGTTATATGTTAAAGATCATATTAAAGCTACACAATTGCAGGATATGCAGGGCAAGGAAGAGGCACTGTGGATCATTTTGGAAAGAGGGAATAGTAAATATATTTACATTGGTGTGATATACAGGCCTTCTTCACAGACGGAAGAAGTAGATAGAGATTTAATAGTAGACATTTTTAGAATATATCTAAAAAAGGGGAAGTGATTTTAACATGCCGGATGTTGATTGGGGTATCCCTATTGTGGGATCTTCTAGAAGTAGAGAGATCCTGGATTCTCTACAAGGAGAATTGTTCCAGCAGTTGGTAATGGAATCCATGCAGGATGGGGTCATACTGGACTTAGTGCTTACAAATGGGAAAAGTGTTTCTGATGTTACAGTGTGTGATCATCAGGCATCCAGTGATCACTGCATGGCATGGTTTAATATAAAGATGGGTATAGAGAGGGCTCATTTTCATTCAAAAGCAAAGATTCTAGACTTTTAAAAAAACTAACTTTGTTCAGATGGGGGTTTATGTCAAGGAATTGTTATGTGGGTGGGAACGTCTGGAAGGAGTGTAAATGCAATGGACAAAACTGAAAGGAGAGATTATAAGGGCAATAAACCTTTTTGTGAGGCAATTAAGTAAAAATAAGAGTAAAAGAAGGCCGCTTTGGTTCTCAAAAGTAGTAGCTGAGAAGGTAAGGAATAAGAGGTTAGCTTTCATAAACTACAAAAGATTGCAGAAAGAGGAAGACAGGCAAAAATATCTGGAAAAGTTAAGAGAGGCTGGTCATGTAGTCAGGAAAGCAAAGATGCAAATGGAAGAAAAAAATAGCTGATATGATAAAACGCGGAGACAAGACATTTTTTTAGATAGATTAGTGATAGGAAGAAGTGCAAAAGTGGCATTGTGAGACTCAAAGGTGAAGGGGAGGAATATGTAGAAGCTGATAAAGAAAAGGCCGAATTGCTTAACAAATATTTACATTCTGTGTTCACGGCTGAAGCGCCAGGAGCGTGACTGCAGAAGACAAATGTGAATAGGGATTGAGGAGTAATAGATCCTGATTGATTTTCAGAGGGTTGTGTTCGTGAGGAGCTAGCTAAAATAAAGGTAGACAAAGCGATGGGGCTTGATGGTGTACATTTTATGGTGCTGAAGGAACTTAGGGAAGTTCTGGTAGCTCCACTGACTGACCTTTTCATCGAGTCTCTAGAGTCGGGAGTGGTACTGGAGGACTGGAGAAGGGCGGATGTGGTCCCTCTCCACAAAAGTGGAAGTAAGGAAGAAGTAGGGAATTATTGGCCGATAAGTCTGACTAATGTGGTAAGCAAATTAATGGAAACACTTTTACAACAGAAAATGGTCAAGTTTCTGGAATCCTGTGGATTACAGGACTAGAGGCAACATGGATTCATGAGAGGTAGGTTTTGTAAGACAAATCTGATCAATTTCTTTGACTGGATGGCCAGAGAATTGGATAGAGGATGTGCGCTAGATGTGATGTATTTAGATTTTAGCAAAGCCTTTGATAAATAAACTGAGTGCCCTTGGAATGGATCCCAAAGTGACAGGCTGGGTCAGGAACTGGTTGAGTGAAAGGCAACAGAGGGCAGTGATCAATGGAGATCGCTCTGGGAAAAGGGATATTACCATTGGTGTGTCTCAAGGTTCTGTACTTGGTCCTGTTCTTTTTAACATTTTTATAAATGATATTGCTGAAGGGTTGTCGGGTAAGAGTAGACAAGCCGGATGGTGTGAATAACATGAAGAAAGACCTGGTGAAGCTTGAAGAATGGTCTGAAATTTGGAAGCTAAAATTTAATGTTAAGAAATACAAGGTCATGCATTTGGGCTGCAAAAATCAGAGGGAACGGTACAATTTAGGGGGTGAAGAACTTATGTGCACAATGGAAGAACGGGACTTGGGTGTGATTGTATGTGATAATCGGTGACCAAAAAGGTTGAAAAAGTGGTAACAAAAGCTAGAAGGATGCTAGGTTTCATAGGGAAAGGTATGGCCAGTAGGAAAAAGGAGGTATTGATGCATCTGTATAAGACTCTGGTGAGACCTCATTTAGAATATTGTGTACAATTCTGGAGGCCGCACCTTCAAAAAGATATAAAAAGGATGGAGTCGGTTCAGGGGAAGGCTACTAAAATGGTGTGTGGTCTTCGTGATAAGGTGTATGGGAACAGACTTAAAGATCTCAATAAGTATACTTTGGAGGAAAGGCGGGAGAGGGGAGATATGATAAGAGATGTTTAAATACCTAAGTAATATAAATGTGCATGAGTCGAGTCTCATCCATTTGAAATGAAACTCTGCAATGAGAGGGCATAGGATGAAGTTGAGGTGATAGGCTCCGGAGTAATCTGAGGAAATACTTTTTTATATAAAGGGTGGTAGATGCGTGAAACAGTCTCCTGGAAGAGGTGGTGGAGATGGATACTGTGTCTGAATTCAAGAGGGCCTGAGATTGGCACGTGGGATCTTTCAGAGAGAGAAAGAGATAATGGTTACTGTGGATGGGCAGACTAGATGGGCCATTTGGCCTTTAGCTGCCATCATGTTTCTATGACATTGATATGCATATAATCAGGGATATCCTTTGGGCTTCCAGCCATATGGCAGTACTCACCATACAGCATTGGCTATAATGTTCATAAAAGTTCTGATTGCAAAAATTATATATTCCATTTATAAACCTTTCTTCATAGAACAATACTTATGTTCTATTCAAAAAAGATGATTCCTCATAATATGAATTCATGTTGAACTACACAGCTGAGAGCTGAGAGCTTTGACAAAAGAATGGAGAGATAAGTAGTAATATTTGGCTGAGTTGGTTTAATGAACTGCAAATTTTGCCTCATTCAATATTTAAGTACTGTCATATGAAAACAAGGGTCCTGATTCTATAAATGGTATCTAACACATAGGCACCATCAGGCACAGCAGTCAATCATCCACTAGGTGCTATTTATAGAAGTGTACCTAGCAGCGCCTAAGCAGCCTTAGGCAATGATAGGTGTTTAGTCCTTAGGCTAGGGATTTCTTGGCCTAAATGAGTGTGCCTAAGATAGGCACCTACCGGAACCTAAGTCAAACTACACCCAAACTCCATTCCAACTCCACCCCTAACCATGCCTACACCATGGTATAGATACCTACCTTAAAGTGGCAGGTCCCTACTGATTTAGGTGCCTACTGGCTAATTTTTAAAATCACTTTTTAAATGTTTTTATAGCACTTTCAATGATCAGCGTTAATTCAGCCAATTAAGACAATGAAGGGTTTCTTTTAAAAATCCATGGTTGAGGCTTCTACCTCCGGTCGGGAGGTAAATGCTCCAACGCTCACTATGAGCGGCAGAACATTTACCTCACCAGCCTGCAGTAGAAACCTCCACTGCAGCTTTGTAAAACCCAGCGTAAGTTAGGTGCCTAGATAGGCTAGGCACACTGATCTAGGGACCTAACCTTAGGTAACATTTATAAAATCAGAGCCAAAGAGTTTTTGAAACCACACTTGTGAATGAATGATAAGAATTTTTATCTGATAACAGATTTATATATGGAATAAATAAGCAAATATATAATAGTTTAATCAAGATTTTTAAGAATTATTAATGTTAAATAGAGGCTTACTCCTGTTCATATTCTACCAGCAGAGCTGCCTTTTAAAACTGACTTTTTAATGTAGCATTGATCTACAGTACATAAGAGAAAAGAAAGTTTCACTAACCAAAGTAATATATATATTTAAGATTATGACAGATAACTTTATGTTCTTAATGTCATACTAAATATAATGAGCCCATTCTTGGAGAGTTAAGACAGAGAGATGAAGGTAGAGTTGGGTGAGTTAAGATGTGTGACTTTTATTTTAACATTGCATATAAAAAACATCTTAAATAGCATACGCTAGCTGGAGAATGTCTCTCTGAGATTAGACAGGCATTTGATTACATTTTTTTTCTGGTGCCTCAGTGCAATATCATAATAGACAGATTGCCCTCGGTTATTACTTCAGCTTCTTCCTATTGTCCTTGACAACTGAAGAGACATCTGCTATACAACCTCATATGTCACTGAATGCAATAAAACTAACAATAAATCAGAAAAACATGAATCCAGGGAGCTAAATATTTCTGATATATGGAATTTCCAGTAACAAAAAAGAAAAACTTAAAATATATGCATTTAAATTCACCTTTCTTCAACCATGGCAGATGGCCCATAGGTGAAAAGAGAAGGGCCGTTATTATTACAACCACCCAGCTGGCGATCTGTTAGCGCAGGATAAGAAATTAAAGTAAAAGGACAGACACTTTGGGAACCTTTTATTAAAATGTGTCAAAGTTTTGGAGTTATCATGTGGTACTTGCCAAAACCACCAATTGGTAACTGCAAAGCCACTACATTAACTGTTAGAAGCATTCCCAGCATCCACTCAGGCAGGTAGCATTGAGAAAATACATTTAGGGCCAGATTCTGAAAATGGGCACCTAAAAATGATATGTGCTTAAAATTAGACGCTTACTGCATGTCAGACACACTTAGACGTCCATTACAGAAATATGCCCAACTTAAAATTTAGGTGCCTGTAAAGTAGGCCAATGTTTTAAAGGCCTACTTTATAGGTGCCTAAGTCCTTTAAGAACATATGAATAGCTTTACTGGGTCAGACCAATGGTCCATCAAGCCAGTAGCCAATCCAGGTCACTATTACCTGCCAAAACCTAAAGAGTAGCAACGTTCCATGTTACTGATCCAAGGCAAGCAGTGGTTTTCCCCATGTCTTTCTCAATAACATACTATGGATGTTTCCTTCATGAAATTTCCAAACCTTTCTTAAAACCAGCTATCTGCTCTTACCACAACCTCTGGCAACGCGTTCCAGAGCTTAACTATTCTTTGAGTGAAAAAAATATTTCCTCCTATTGGTTTTAAAAGTATTTCCCTGTAACTTCATCGAGTTTCCCCTAGTCTTTGTAAATTTTGATGCAGTGAAAAATAGATCCACTTGTACCCGCTCTACTCCACTCAGGATTTTGTAGACTTCAATCATATCTCTCCTCAGCCATCTTTTCCAAGCTGAAGAGTCCTAACCTTTATAGTTTTCCTCATATGAGAGGAGTTCCATCCCTTTTATCATCTTGGTTGCTCTTCTTTGAACCTTTTCTAGTGCCGCTATATCTTTCTTGAGATAAGGAGACAAGAATTGAATGCAATAATCTAGGTGAGGTCGCACCATGGAGTGATACAGTGGCACTATAACATTCTTAGTCTTGTTAACAATTCCTTTTTTCATAATTCCTAGAATCTTTTTTGCCTTTTTTGCTGCTGCCACACATAGCGTGGAAGTTTTCATTGAATTGTCTGCAATAATACCCAGAACCTTTTCTTCGGCAATAACCCCCAAGATGGACCCTAGCATCCAGTAACTGTGATTTAGGTTGTTCTTCCCAATGTGCATCACTTTTAGAGAATCGTGTCTAGAAATGCCTAAGTCTTTTTTCCACTCATAAAAATGTCTACTTTGAAGTTAGACGCCACTAGGCACCATGTGATATGTGCCTATCTTTTGTAGAATTGTGCCTAAGAAGATAGGTGCCTATCTCTCAATTAAATTTTGTGTGTGTATGTGGGGTGGGGGGGGGGGAGGGTTCAATTTTGTTATTGCTCATTATTGAAGTCAATTTACTAATTAAGTTAGGCATCTAACTTTAATCGTATCATAGAATTCCCCCCTTAGTGCAGGTTAACTGTACTGCAGACAATGCAGATACACTTAACATACCTATTTAGTCTGTGTTACAAGGAGCCACTGAAAATTTCTCAGCCCAAACATCAAAGTTGGGGCTGTCTCCATCGAGGGCTATATATTTAGTCCATCAATTTTCCTTTTTTTTTTGTTCTATATTTTTCCGACAGAACAAAGTGGAAAATCACTGGACTAAGTGTAAAACTCTAGATGGAGACTGCCCCAACTTTGTTGGTTGGGCTGAGAATTTTTCAACAGCCCCTCGCAAATGTTCAATGCTTCCTGCTGCATTAATAGTTGATGGGCAGTATGCTACCATGAGTTAACAGTGAAGCGTGGTCCATTTTCTTTTCATACCCCATTAATTAGAAAATACTTTTATAATAGAGCACCTACTGCAGGTTAACAGGGCATGAAAAGCACTTATAGCCGTATTCAGTAAATGTTGGAGAACATTAGGGCCTGGATTCTATAAACAGTGCTGGTATCTGTGCCAGCCTAAGAAACGGCCGCCAATTGCATGTCAATCATGCAAAGGCGCCATTTGTAGAATCGCAGCTGGTTTTTTTTGTTTGTTTTGTTTTTTTAACACAGGTGCCTTAAATGTAGGCCAGCATTTTAAAGGCCTATATTTAAGGTGCTGGTTTTGTGCCTACCAAGGTGCATAAGGACATCTACTGACACCTAAGGCCACTTCCGGTGCAAATCATGCACCTGTTGGCCTTAGGAATCTGTAGGCATCCTTATGCACTTCTATAGAGGTGAGATCAGTGCCTTAGAACAACGCCTTCAATATTTTTTAGAAACATGCCCCCAATTGGTCAAATAGATACTAGTTACATATGCATATTTTCAGAATACTTGCATATATAAATATATGTGCACATAAGAGGGGAATTCTATAAATGACACTCAAAGATGGCTGATGGAAAAGATCAGGACTAAGCACTAATCTATAAGGGGTGCACGCCCTTTATAGAATAGTGCTTAGCAGCAATTCTCTTGGCACCAGACCTATGCCTGATGTAAATCACAGTGGCAAAATTTGGCATACAAAACCGTTAGAATATCCATGTCCCACCAATTCCCCTCACAGAGGCTCACTACTCTTTTGCATTGCATGCTATGGAGTTTAGATGCCCAGTGTTATAGAGTTACACTATAACTCCAAAAAAATACTGCAAAAGATACTAAATAGAAACCACATAAAGCTGTGAAAGTTCTAATAGACTTTCAGGGCAACCCACTCTGTCTCAAGCACCAAATCTTCAATACAAAATATAATATGTGAAGGAGGGATCCTCAGTGTGAAGGATAAGCAAAGGGAGAATATTCTCCAGTGCTTTACACACACTGGTGAAGATATAATAACCTCTACCTGCACACCATCACTGGACCCCTCTGGTGTGCTCAAATTAATCACAAATCAGTGAATAAAATAATTAAGAGATATAAATTAATCACAATACTACAGTGCAAAAATAAAGGCAGAGTAGGACGCTCTGAGAGTCCCCCAGCTGACTCCTAGGTAAAAAACAGCAGACTTAGCTTGAAGGCATGGACCGAAGAGCTGGAATCTATGGCAGGGCAAGAAAACCACAGCCAGGATCAGGTTCTAACAAGCCCAGTTTTGGAGACTCTGGGTCCCTTCCTCAAGAACCTGTTATATTGGACAGACAGCAATCATTAGGCCATGAGCGGTACAAAAACAAGCCAGCCGGCAGGAGGGAGGGAGAGTGTTATAGAGTAGCATGCAGTCTGAAGCATATGCAATTCTCAACTGATGCCAAGTAACATCAATAATTGGTTACCATCCACTTATTGATGGTTAACAGTTAGCCTGTACACACATCTCGAGAGTGTGTCCAAATATTCTATGCCCAAATCTGGGTGCCATACAAGGGGATGCTGAAAAGTTCTCAGCCCAAACAATCAATTTCCTAAATTCTGAGTGTTATCTTATTTCATTAAGTGCCAATAAGCAGAAACAAAATTCTATCTTTGACATTGTTTCAAATCATTGAACCGTATTCACACCATTCTCTTCTTGGTTGTGCTGAGGCAAAATACATTTAACAGCTTTAAAGGAAGTAACTGTGAACAATTGAAAATATCACTTTTCCACGTAATCCTTATGCAAGGTGATGCATTTGTTGTATCGTTCCAATAGCTCAGGGGTAGGGAACTCTGGTCCTCGAGAGCTGTATTCCAGTTGGGTTTTCAGGATTTCCACAATGAATATGCATGAGATCTATTTGCATGCACTGCTTTCAATGCATATTCTTTGGGGCAATCCTGAAAACCCGATTGGAATATGGCTCTCGAGGACTGGAGTTCCCTACCCCTGCAATAGCTTCTGCATTACTGCAGAAAAAAAGTTGTATGGCTGTTCCCGAAGCCAGATGAGCACTTCTTCCTTTACTTCATCATGCTTTATCCTTTGCTCTGCAGGTCACAGTGATGAACCCATGTCTCGTTGTCAGTGACAATTCTCTTTAGAATATTCAGATCTTCTTCATACCATCTCAGGAACTGTGTTGCAATCGCCACATGCTGTTGCTTGTGCAGATCAGTAAGCTGTTTGGGAACCCATCATGCACAGACTTTCCTTTATCTCAAGTCATCATGTATTATGGCAAATGCAGATCCATAGCTGATATGCAAATTTGCAGCCAATTGAGACACCACTATCCATCGGTCCTCTCTAATGAAGTCATTCACCCTGTCAATGTGCACCTGTGTGCATGATGCTGATGGGTGACCAGAACGACCTTCGTTGGTTTTACCTGTTCTTCCCGCCTTAAATCTTTATACCTCTCATAGACCCCTCTCATGGACATAGACATGCATTTCCCTTCTGAAAAGGGGAATATATATTTATTTTGTTGCTCTGTCCAAGTACTTCCCAAAATACATCCAGACCATGCCCTCTTGCCAGATGCATGTTGTTTATGTGTTAGATATTTATATCCTAGAATTTTCAAATCAGAATTTAAACACTAAACAATATAAATGTCTAGATGCCAGTTTATGCATATCTAAATCCAAATAGCATTTATTTTAGTTCACTAATTTTTTATTGGTTTTGTTGATTCATTGTGCTATGTCCATACTGAGTCAATATCTGACAAAGAATTTGCACAGGTTTCACTCCCTCTGTCCAAAGAAAGTGCACTACTTCACATTGTTCTTTGATGGTGCAATGGAGCATCCATGTTTCTGACCTCATGGCTGCCACAGGAATAAAGGCCGAATGCTGCACTGTGCATGAACAAACTATCCAACAGACAATGAATGAGTACATATGTATGTTGCATTTCAATTGCTATGTTTTGGTTATCGCATAATTTAACAATTGTCTTTAATACACAGGGGGGATAGCATGTGTACATTTATTTACTTCTCAAATTTATATCCACTAGTATCTATAAAAATCTAAGAAGGCTACAATCTTATATCCACGAATTAGAATTTGCAGGCAAAATATTACATACAGAAAATAATAATTCAAGTTTAAGACTTCCTATCCAGCAACTCTTTAAAGATATGCTTTCCATAAAGATCTGAATCTTATTAAAATGAAATTTCATCATATGAAAAACGCTTCCTTGAATAAATAGGCTGTCAGATGTCTGCTGAAAAAGGTAAAGAAGTCATTTGCCTCAGCTCCTGGATATGCACATATGCACTATTCTCTAATCACCGTTCCCTCTAAGCTAAGCAAAAGTCCTCTTGCTGCATTACTACCAGAGTGGGGGAATTGTTTCACTATTGTGTTTTCAATTTATAGAGACAATCAAGTTTCCTGCAGAGCTTGCCTGCCCCTCATTATTAAAAATGTGATAATGAAACAGCACCTCCTATTGACAGGTGGAGGACTCAGCTTAGAAGTAACAGTGCTCTTAGTATGGCTATAGCTGCAATAGCATGTATTTTACAGTTGGGCATGCACAAGGATGGACTCTGGGTGGAGAATAGAAATGATATATATTTATGTGCATAAGTTATAGGATTCTAAGCTACATGCATATCATGTAAGCTTAGGCACACATACTTATACCAGATCTTATATAGGCTCTTATTTTATAATATATGTCCATGTGTAAATAGTAGCATTTACATGTCTTGATTTTGAGCCAATCAGGGCCTTAGATCCCTCTCACTGAATCCCAACATGCATTGGGAGGGGGGAAGGCCCTTCATTCTTAGTACATGGCCCTATAGGCAGGAAGGAATGGGCTTTCTACCTGCTAATTTGTCAGTGTATGGTATGGGGTATTGGGGAATGTCAGGGTGATGTCGGAAGGTCAGAAGATTTGGGGGGATGTCTTAGGTAGGGTATGGAGAGGGGGAAGGGGTGTAGAGAATTGGTGGGTGTGGGGGAGACAATTTTTTTCACCCTGATGATTCAGCTGACCCTGACAAGGGAATCCATTATCAGCTGAGCCAGCAGAACTGCACCAAAACTGGCTCAGCTAATAGGGATTCCTATGCCATGATCAGCTGATGGGAAGCTTACTGGGGTTTTTTGTCCCCTCTTTGGGTTGTGGGAGGGGGTCATGACCACTGGGGGTAATAAGTAGGTGTCATGCCTTAAACCCTCCCGTGGTCTTCTTAGTTTGGGCACCTTTGTGGAACTTAGACACAATTAAAACAGGTCTAACTCCCTGCATAAGCCACTTAGTTGTACCCCTTATACTGTAGATGGTATATCAAATGGGAATAAACTTGGAATACATTTTATAAAGGACATACAAATCAAAAGTGAGATGTCCAGGTCAGAATATATCAAGTTCTATTAGGATTTAGGAACATGGTTTGCCAGTTTAGAGGCAAAAATTGCTCTCATATACAAGGAGAAATGTACATTTATGAGTTGGTTTTATGCAATAGGAACATCCATTTTAGAAATATAAACATCTAAGATATCAACAGGTTATATAACAGGCACATAAAATGTTTATGTTATAAAATAGCAATATAAGCACTTATGTAATGTAATTTATTTCTTATATACCGCTACATCCGTTAGGTTCTAAGCGGTTTGAAGAAAATATACATTAAGATTATAAATGAGAAGTAAGAAGGTACTTAAAAAATTCCCTTACTGTCCCGAAGGCTCACAATCTAACTAAAGTACCTGGAAATTTTAGAAATAAATACTTATTTTTCTCAAAACTGTCACAGATCACTGAGTCTCTTGCCAGTTTCCTTCCAGAGGAGACATAAACCACTGAGAGATTAAGTCAGTGTATCACAAACTGTGTGTCGTGTCACACTAGTGTTTCTCCTGAGATTTCAGATATGTCATGAGCAGCTGGGGAGGAGGAAAGGCGTCAGCTGACGGCATACAGGATGTGCCTCTCGCGGAGAGAGACATGTCTTGAAGGCAATCAGTCAGCGCCAGTGCCTCTCCTTTGTTCTGCATGTCCTCCATGCCAGCACCCCCTATTGGCAACTCAGGGCCCATCTGGAGGGCCTTCGCACATGCGTGGACGTTAACGTGACATAACATTGACATCTGTGTTCTCCTGGATGCCTCAAGCCACAGCCATTACATTTAGGGCTCCTTTTACTAAGGTGCACTAGCGTTTTTAGCATGCGATGAAGATTAGCGTGCACAAACCACACGCTAAACGAAAAATACTAATGCAAGCTCTATGGAGGTGTTAGTGGCATTGTAGCATGCGCTAAAACCACCTGCGCACCTTAGTAAAAGGAGCCCATAGTGTACCATGGCTCAACAAAGTTTGTGGGACACTAGATTAAGGGAACAACCTCCCCTAATCCTTCCAATGGACTTCTGTTCAATAGCAGTACTTTTCTGAAACCTAGACATCCCAAGTAGTAGATGTAAATCCTGATGTCAATCATTTTGGACATAGACATGCATTCCCCTTCTGAAAAGGGGAATATATATTTATTTTGTTGCTCTGTCCAAGTACTTCCCAAAATACATCCAGACCATGCCCTCTTGCCAGATGCATGTTGTTTATGTGTTAGATATTTATATCCTAGATTTTTCAAATCAGAATTTAAACACTAAACAATATAAATGTCTAGATGCCAGTTTATGCATATCTAAATTCAAATAGCATTTATTTTAGTTCAATAATTTTTTATTGGTTTAAAAAAATCATACATCTATGACTCTCACCATAATACAAAATAAAATAGATCATATGTATTAATAACAAAAAAAACCAAAACAAGCAAAACTAGAAAACAGCAAATTAACAATAAATTAATGATCATCGATACTATCATAAATACAACAAAAGGAACAGTATGGATGTGCATCTTATTCAGTTAAATCATAATCAAAGCGATGGCTGCAGCAAAGGGAGGCAAGCGAGCTAAATCGGATCCATTAATGACCACTAAACCCATGGCTGTGGAGAGTCAGTTTCAATGGATTCTTGATGAGATCAAATTTGTTAAAGATATATTATTAGAGACTAAAGAGGATATAGAGGTCTTAAAAGAGGATCTTGCCACAGTAAAAGTGGACCAACAGCAATTTAAACAATGAGTGGATGTGATTGAAACAAAACAAACTGCCACATCTGAGTCAATGAAAGAAATGTGGTGCCAAATTCAAAAATTGACTGTGCTTGAGAGAGAGCTGGAGGAGGCAAACAATAGAGCACACAATAATAATTTCAGACTGCTGGGTCTCCCTGAGGGTCAGGAAGGACCTAATTTATTGAAATTTCTAACCACCTTCATCCCAAAGTTATTAGATGTGAAATTTGATCAGCTCTTTGAGACTAAATCTGCATACCATTTAAGTTCACAGAGTGCTGTTAGGGAAAGATATCCTGGTCCTATAATTGTTCATCTGCTTCATTTCAGTCAGCTGGTAGAAGTAATGCAGCGAGCCAAACTAAAATCTCCTCTCAAGTCTGAAGTGTATTTATTTTTAAAAAGTAAACGCTGTAGAATTTATAGAAATGCTTGTTTCTACCTCTCAATTACAGGAGGAATTAAGGGAGTTACCCCCTTAAATCCTCAGTGTTTTTCTCTTCCAAATAGAAAATTTTTTAAAGATTGTAAACTTGGTAATTATTTAACAGTAGTCACACATGTAGCTTTGCAAAATGGCTGACATACACATGTATATTGTGGAATATTAACTTAAGTGTTTAAATTGTACAGAGAAATACAAGCTCTTACATTTCTGCCATTTGTTTTTTAATGTCTATATTTGTAAAATTGATGTTCTTACTGTGCATTCTACCACATAGACTGGAATATCTATTTTACAAAATGAGAAAATCAAGGAAGCAAACTTGGCATCTTAGATATGTGTGTCAGCCATTTTACAAATTTACTGTATATAGTGACCACAATCTTTATTTGGTTTCAATTTAGAGGAAGACAACCACGTTTTTTCCACTATCTTAGCCAGGAGTTGATATTTTGAAATTAGATGACAAAGCAACATACCAGATAAATTTACACCCTTCAAAACTGGCAGTATTACTTCTAATAGAGGTGGGCCATAAACCTTGTCACTTAGAAATGTTATGATTTTAGATGGACCAGGATCCAAGACACAAGTAGTATAATGTTAAAAAATTATCACATTCCACAATTCAAAAGAGTTCAGAAATCAAAAGAACAAAAAGTACTCCAAAAGAGTCACAGATTCACCACCTCCTGAAACCCCATGGAATTTTCTGACCGGAAGAGTGTAACCTTTATCCACACTTCCTATTAACCAGAAACATGCATCGCCTTCAAGTACAGAGAACAAATCTGGTATTGAGACAAATATGGAAGAAGCCAATGCTTGCCCTGGGATCGGTAGCATGGAATGTTGCTACTGTTTTTTTTTATTTCTGCCAGATACTTGTGACTTGAATTGGCCACTTTGGAAACAGGATACTGGGCTAGATGGATCACTGGTCTGACCTAGTATAACTATTATGTTTTTACAAACCACTCCTCTATCGTAATACTAGATTCCTTACTGTGATGCTCCTCTGCACATGCAGATGCATTAGCTAAACTCACAGACATATACACATCTTAAAAAGTAACCACAATATGTAAAATCTATTCATAAAAAGCTGTGCTAAAATTGCCTGTTAGGATTCAACCCTCTGATCTAGCTGCTTAGCTTCTGCACCAGTTGGAATAATTTTCTAGTTCTACTGTCAACATCAGCATATTCTCTGTTCTTGTTGTTCCTTTCTAATTTCTCCTTGCAGTTTTGCAAATATTTCTACTTTCATCTGATGACTGCTTTAGCTAGTGATTTCTGCCAAATGAACTTACTGCTTTAGGAAACAAAAAGGACCATTTTACTAAATTGTGTTAAGCAGATAGCATGAGTTTTACCATGCATTAGATGTTAATGTTGTAGAACTTGCTATTGCCTTATTATATGGAAGGCTGAGTCCTTGTGGTGGTACCAGGAGACTAGTCCTAGTGGTCATGGCTGCCATTTTTTTTTTTTTTTTTTTTTGAGCCAGAGCGTTTGAAGCTGAGAGGTCCATTCCCACTCCAAACCATTGTATCATTTACAAGCACCTCTGCTAAGCCCCAGAGGTGATGAAGGGGCTGGGTAGGAATTATAAAAAAAACAGGAGTGGGGGAAGTTCCCATGGTCACATGTGAATAGGGATTTGGATGGGGGAGGGGCCTATTGGTGTTGCCATTTGGAATGGATGGTTAGGGGGGTCTGAAGGATATGGCAACAGCTTTGGGGATTGAGGAATATAATCATGGAGCTTAAGGGGGGTTAAAAGTCCAGAACTTGGATCAGGGATATGTCATGGTTAGGATTTAGATACGGGGTTACTGAATAGTGGAGAGGTTGGCAGAGGGTATCACATTGGAGGGGTGAGGTAGTGAAACCACTGCATGTCATTTTCATTCTTTATTTTTGCTAGGGCCACACCAAATTATCTACAGTGCAATAAAGTGTGATACCTGTGCAGTGAATGTAGGCAGATGCTGGGTGTGCCCTCTTCATTTACCGCACAGATTTTACACTTGTCACGTGTTAATTTTTGCCTTTAATATGTGATAAGTACATAATCTTACCGCACTTTAGTTAAAGATCTCCAATGTCCAGCACAAACCCAGTGTTCCTTCTAGTTGGCCCGATAAACAAGGAATCCAAGAACCTCATCACTAACAGATTAGCAGCATGGAATAAAATTACCTCTATAAGCAACACATTGTAATCATTAGTCACTCAATCCTGTTCAACAGATAAACATATGCCTGGACAACGCCTTCTTGCTATGGGACTGTTCTCTATGATCTCAAATTGCACAAGCTTGAGATTTGTCTGAGACACAGTGGTAATATGCTACTGATCTACAGAATGCCTTAAACTCTCAGGATTAAAGATTAAATCCCATGTATATACAATGATCCTTGCACAGGCCATTTAACACATAAAAAAAAAAAGCTTGCTCATGCATATTTAACACATATGGGTACACATTAAGGACTAGATTCTATAAATGGTACCTAAAAATCAGTACAAAAAATAGTATTCAATGGTGTCATTTATATAATAGAGCTTGGCACCAGGAACCTTGCCTAACTTTAAGCACAGCTATTTACACCAACTAAAATATGGTGTAAATCCTCAGACCCAAATTAGGCACAGAACCCTCTAATTCTATAACTGTGTATGCAAATTGCAGAAATGTGCCTGACCTGCCCATGGTCTTGCCCTGTTTTTTTATTTATTTATCAAATTTCAGATACAATTCACAAGAGAAAACCTTGTTAAATGAAACTCACTGACAAATAATTTTTAAGGAAACAACTAATATAAATAAAAATAAACAAGAAATAACTTTTAACCCTTCCTTAGACCTCAACTATGAAGAAGTGGACAAAACATAACATTGGAGACAATTACGGTAGCTTTCAAAAGGAAAAGCAATAGTGTGAGCAAATCTCTTCTTTTCTTTCTATTTCCGAAAGTTATTCCTTGATGATCTTCTTAATTTCTAGAAACTCCTTTAAATGGTCTGGAGAGAAAAAAGTTCCCAAATATCGGACCAAGCATTTACAAAGGTAAGCCAGGAGAAAGGTAGCTCCCAATTTAATAGTCTCTTGTCTTAATGAAAGAAACATTTTTCTTTGTTCTTGTGTGGATCTTGAAACATCTGGATAAACCCAGATTCTTTGGCCACCAAAAAGCCTTTGAGAATTTTTTAAATACAATCTTAAGACCATATTCAAGTCCTGCTCAAATACAAATGATACTAGGAGCATTGCTCTCTCACATGTCACATGCTCAGTAGCTTCAGTTATAGTTTGTTCCAAAAAAGCAGAAACATTTTAAAAATCAATCTGTATATATTTTCCATTTGTTTTTTTCTGAATAGCTTTGAGGAATTGTTTATTTGGTAGGTAACAATTTTATAAATTGTTGTAAATACTGAATATCCTCTTGAGTTTGCTTTACACGGTCAGTAAAATCCATTTTAACAGTCAATAGTTTTAGTTAAATTATCAAGTTTAATAGTTGTATTTGTTACCTCCTCTGTTGACTTTGTTACCATACTCTCCAAACACTGAAGAAGTGACCAAATATCACTCAAAGAAGCCTCCGTCAGAGTGGGTTGAATTCCCAGTCTCTTGCTCTGATTCTTCAGCTCCTGTGCCGCAGACACTGTGCTCTAGCTAGGAGACCCCATTATCTCCACTTCCAGGATCATATACCTCCTGCTCCAGGACCCCGGTGGTAGCTGGACATGGAGGGCTTATAAGTGCTGGAGGAAAAAGAGATGTTTCTACCTCCAAAAGAGGAAAAAGGTTTCCAAAACCTCTCCTCAAAGCAGGGTCAACCTTGCTGAATACCGCTGAAGATAAAGCAATAAAGAAACAGTCGACAGTTTGCTGAATGGTGGTTGATGAAAGGGCTGGTGAGGATAAAGCCCTAATCACTCTTTGAATGCAGCATAAATGGAGA
The DNA here is from genome assembly GCF_902459505.1 of Geotrypetes seraphini. NCBI lineage: Eukaryota > Metazoa > Chordata > Amphibia > Gymnophiona > Dermophiidae > Geotrypetes > Geotrypetes seraphini. The sequence continues at coordinate 81,967,874 of NC_047089.1, read as the reverse complement.
AAAAGGAAAAAAAAAGAAACAATGAAAGTTAAAAAGAGCCTAAGACACATTTTCGAAAGAAACGTCTAACTTTATTTTACTTTCGAAAATGGTCTAATTATACGTCCTGCCAATCTGATCATCCAAGACGCTAAATCGTCCATCTTTATACCACATTTCCGTCCAACTTTCCGTCCAAGTCCAAAACACCTAGAACAAGCCCTGTTGGACATGGGATGGGTCTGAAAAGTGATGGATTGAACACCCAGACATGGCACCTAAATAGTGGGGTACCTTACAGGGCACTGCTGTGAACTTCACAAAAAGGGTGCCATGGCTTCTACTACCTACAGCTCCCTTATAGGTCTCGGTGAGCCCCCCAAACCAACTCCAGAATCCCCTAGACCCACTTCTCTACCACCCCAATAGCCTTTATGGCTTCAGGAGCCACTTATATGCCAGTAAAAAAGGGTTTTGGGGGTGTTTAGGGCAGTGCACATGTTTAAGTATCAATGCAGTGATTACAGGGGCTTATGGGCATGGGTCCTCTTCTCTATGGGTCCCTAACCCTAGCCCCAAGATGACTTAAGCTGCCTCTGAGCTGGACGACTAGGCTTTCCTATGCCAGGCGGCCAGATGATAATGGTCTGGAGGCTGAAATTTAAAGTTGTGAATAAAATTTTTATGGGGGTGGGAGGGTTGGTGATCACTGAGGTAGTGTGTGGGGGTCTGTGTTATGTGTTTGAAGTGATTATCTGGTGAGTTTAGGTGGGTTTTTGTGACTTAGACCATGTTTTACATGGTCTAAGTCACAACGTCCAAGTTCCGTCTAAGCTCTGTTGTAAAACTTTCAGTTTTACATGCTGTACGACTAAGTCTAAGCCAGCCCATGTCCCGCCCAATTCTCACCCTTGACACGCTTCCAGAAACGCCCCGTTTAGCTTTGGACGTTGAGCGGCACTTTGAAGGCCTAGGTCATTTAGAAATACGTCCAAAACCCATTTTTATTATCGGCACTTGGATGTTTTTGAAAAATGTTCGTCCAAGTGCCGACTTAGGCCGGTTTTTAGATATGTTTCTATTTCGATTATAAGCCCCTTAGGCTGTAAATAATCAAGGATAATCCAAATTCCTGCTTTGCCCAAAAGATAAATAACTCTAGCAGAAAGTTTCCTGTCAGATGATATAAATATTTAAAATCACATAAAAACCACCTATAAAAGAACATTTTACAGGCACTATTTTCTAATGTTAACTGTACAAGAAACCGGGAAGAAATAAAATTATCCCACTCCTCATATACAGAGCACTGAGTCACACAACTGACAAAATTAAAGTAACTTCAAACCAGTGCTGAGAATGCCAATGCCAGCTCTGGGTCATCTATTTCCAAAACTACTTAAATTTATATATTTATACCTTAGATTTTTAACAGCCTTTCTGAGAAATAAAATGGTTCAAAAAGAAAAATAATGCAAATGCAATAAAACATAAAATATGATACACTAGAAATAAGATACATAAAGTATAAATAATAAAAAGCAATAAAAAGGGCCAATCTTCCCATAGCAGGAGCTCAAATATAAACATTAATTTAAAGCAGCCGTGAACAACCATGCCTTACACTGCTTTCTAAAGCAGGGATAATTTGCTTCCAGTCTCAGGCGTGGAGCTCAAACTACAGAAAGAATATAAGAAAAAAGCCTTCTATCTTGTTTCTTCTAATTTAACCCCGTCTTTGCTAAGCTGTGGTAGAGGTTTCTGTCGTGGCCAGGAGCACTAAATGCTGCTTTTGACGCTCATAGAATTCATATGAGCGTCAGAAATGAGAGGAGGAGGAAGATGGAAAGATGGTAAATCATGGAAACTTCTGGCATGGAAAGATCCTTGTAAGTCCTGACATTAAACCAGGTGAAGTGGTATAAGGAAAAAAAAAAACAGAAGCTCACAGAAACTTCTCTCTCTCCCTGAAACTGGTATCTTATTTCTGCAGCTGATGGAAACAGTAGATTAGCTGTAAAAAGATATTTCACACCATTTACCAAAGAGCATGCAAAGATGGGGAAATGCCTTATTTTTAAGTTAAGTTAACTACTGTATCAGTGAAACTAGAGAAAAAAGCTACAGGTCCTGATGCTGCAGTTTAGCTCCAGGGCCCACCCCCAGCCAGATATCATGAAAAGATAAACACAGACCATGGTCCGAAGATAGAATTCTCAAGAATTATCACCTAATAGCTGGTGTCAGAAATATGTTACAGTTGGGAGGGGGTTTGATGCTCGGAAATGCTTATATGGTATAGAAAGAGGCATTTCGGGGAAAAGGTTAGGTCTTACGGAAAACAGAGCGAACATATAACATGATGTAGGTAAACTAGCCAATAAATGAATGTAGTTAGGCAGTAATGCATAGGAAAATAGCCAATAAAGATGTATCATGTGATTTAGGCCAACGTGGCCACTAAGATGTGTATAAAAACAGGCCATTAAGAGGAAGTGAACAGAACAGACACCAGAGGACCATCAGCCCTGAGGATCACATTATTCTGTTACGCTATATGCTAAATGATTTATTTCTGTAAGCTGTTATTGATTGACTAAATAAATATATACTTATTGAAACCAGTATATAGCGTGTGAGGTCGCCTTTGAAACAGGCCAAAACAACGGCCTACTTCAGAACAGATTTGGAGCATTTAGCGCCCTGGGTCATGGTAGAAACCTCTACCATGGCTTAGTAAAAGAGGGACCCGCAACGCTGTCTTATATGGCTCTCAATTGAATATCAGCTGGAACCTGAACAGACCCCCAGCAGCTTCCACAGGGACAGTTAGGCCTGGATTTTCAGTGGCAGTGAGTACCTTTAGTGGTCTAGCATTAAATATCCAGGGCAAATTTAGCTGGCAACAGTTGGCATTTAAAATAAATGCTGACTGCTGCTGGCTGAATATTGATCCACATCTTTATACCAGGGGTGTCCCAGGCTTCCCTGGGCTGCACAAACACGCAAACGCTGCAGCAAGACAGAGGAGGGAGCCAGCAAGATGGTAGATACCCGGGGGCAAGAGAGGAAAACACTGCATCGCCCTCGCCTGGGGCCGCACAAAATAATTCACAGGGCCGCATGCAGCCCTGGGGCCGAAGGTTGGACACCCCCGCTTTATACTTTTTTAATACCAACAATATCAGCAACACAGTACATGATAAGTGTAACCCCTTCCATCATGTAGTGCCCTGAATCAGCTTAGGCTTGCAGGAGGCAGGTCAGTGAACACCTTCAGGAATTACAAGCTTGAATAAAAATCAGTACTTCCTCCCTTACCTGGAAAATTAGGGTTCTGGGACGCCGATCCTCTGGAACAAAATAGTCTGATAGAATAGGATATCCTGATGCACTCCTGAAACAAAACCGACCAGAGAGGCAGGGATACAATGCACAAAAAAAAATATAACTTTACTGGGGAACTACTAGTATTCAATAAAAGAACAGGAAAAACAGGGCAATAACGCAGTTATAAAAAGGAAAGAAAGCAAAACTGAAAATATAAAATAAATAGTACTTTTTACAAATAGTACAATGCTACCTTAGAAACCTGAGATTTCAATCAGTTATTTATCATCCTACTAACATAAGAACATAAGAATAGCCTTACTGGGTCAGACCAATGGTCCATCAAGACCAGTAGCCCATTCTTACGGTGGCCAATCCAGGTCACTAGTACCTGGCTAAAATCCAAGGAGTAGCAATATTCCATGCTACCGATTCAGGGCAAGCAGTGGCTTCCCCATGTCTTTCTCAATAACAGACTATGGCCTTTTCTCCAGGAAATTGTCCAAACCTTTCTTAAAACCAGCTATCCGCTTTTACCACAACCTCTGAGTAAAAAAATATTTCCTCCTATTGGCTTTAAAAGTATTTCACTGTAACTTCATCGAGTGTCCCTTAGTCTTTGTCATTTTTGACGGAGTGAAAAATTGATCCACTTGTACCTGTTCTACTCCACTCAGGATTTTGTAGACTTCAGTCATATCTCCCCTCAGCCATCTCTTTTCCAAGCTGAGGAACCCTAACCATTTTAGTCTTTCTTCATATGAGAGGAGTTCCATCCCCTTTACCATCTTGGTCGCTCTTCTTTGAACCTTTTCTAGCGCCACTATATCTTTCTTGAGATAAGGAGACCAGAATTGAATGCAATACTCCAGATGAGGTCACACCATGGAGCAATACAGAGGCATTATAATATTCTTAGTCTTGTTAACCATCCCTTTTTAAATAATTCCTAGCATCCTGTTTGCTTTTTTTGCCTTCACTGCACATTGAGTGGAAAGTTTCATCATATTGTATACGCCGAACACCCAGATTCTTTTCTTGGGCGCTAACCCCCAAGGTGGACCCTAGCATCCTGTAACTATGATTCGGGTTATTCTTCCCAATGTGCATCACTTTTTATTTGTCCACATTAAATTTAATCTGCCACTTGCTAAAGTACTGATCCTTATTCTTACAGTGTTGGGGCTTAGCTGGAGCTCTTAGGCCCTCTTTTATTCAGCCACATAAAAAATTTGTACCATGGCCTGGAGCGCGAAATGCTCTGACACTACTCTGATGCTCATAGGAATTATAAGAGCTTTGGAGCAGCATCACAGCATTTAGTGTTCCGGGCCACAGAAGAAACCTCTACAGTGGCTTAGTGAGTGAGTGAGTGTGTGTGTGTGTGTGTGTGTGTGGGGGGTGTTAATGCTCTCAGATAAGATCTCAAAAGATATAATATACCAGAATTGCACACAGTATTCAAAGTTTGTCTGCACCATGAAGCAATACGATCTTTGTTTTCTGTTCCTTTCATGATAATTCCTAATAGTCTATTTGATTTCTAAGCTGCCGCTGCACACTGAGCAGAAGGTTTCAACATATCTTCAACGAAGACACCTACAGTAGATTATTTTCCTGGGCAGTGGCTCCTAATATGGACTTCTGCATAACATAGCTTTAGTTTGAGTTCTTCTTTCCCACATGCATCAGTTTGCATTTGCTCACCATTAAACATCATCTGCCATTTAGATGTCCAGTCTCCCAGTCTCACAAGGTCCTCTTGCATTTTTTCACAATCCTATTGCAATTTAACATCAGCAAATCTAATTACCTTCTAGTTATTCCCATCTCTAGATCATTTATAAATATGTTAAAAAGCAGTGATCCTTGGGAAACCCTACTATATATCCTTCTCTATTGACAATATTAACCATTTAACACTAATCTCCATTTTCTATCTTTTAGCCAGTTCTTAATCTATGATTTTCTAATTTCCTCAGAAGTATTTCATGAGATACTTTCTCAAATACCTTTCGAAAATCCAGATACACAATATTGACTGATTCACCTTTATCCACATGTTTATTCACCCATTTGACGAAATGTAGTATATTGATGAGGCGATATTTCCCTTGACTAAATCCATGTTGGCTTTGTCTCAATATAATCCATGCTTATGTATATGCTCTATAATTTTGTTCTTTATAATAGTCTCTACCATTTTGCTCTGCACTTACGTCAAACTCACTAGTCTATAATTTCCCAGATCACCTCTGGAACCATTTTTAAAAATTGGCATTATGTTGGTCACCCTCCAGTCTTCTGGTACCATGCTGGATTTTAAAGATAAATTACTAATTACTAACAGCTCTGCAAGTTCATTTTCAGTTCTAGCAGTAATCTGGGATATACTGTACAGTATACTATCAGGTCTAGATGATTTGCTACTTTCTGTTCAATTTGTCAAATTGCCCCATTATATTTTCCAGTGTTACAAATATGCTTCTCTGACTTATCAGCATTTCTGGTATGCCCATATCTTCCTTGGTGAAAACCAAAGCAAATAATTAATTTAATCTCTCCTCTATGACACTTTTACTGTACCTCTGGGGACAGGGTCACACAAATTTATTGGGCCACAGTCATGGGGCTACAGCCACAAAGAAAAAAACCTGAGGGCCCTACTAATGACCTGTCTTCTCCATTTTAGACTGTTTCTCTAGACTGAACACCCCAGAGTCCTCCTTTGTTCATGCAGCATGAGACATCCAAGCAGTATGCATTCAGCTTCCCTGTTTTTATGCATTCTGAAATACTGGTGAGAGTCATAGCCCAGTCAACAAAAAGGTAGTTCTATAGGTAGGCCATCCTCAGATGAGTACTGTACAAAGCGCACAATTCCAGATATATCAAAATGCATGTCTGTCAGCCCAGATAACTGTAAATACATAAAAGACAAACCTAAGACATAATTCACCTCAAATGTTTCCACACTGAGCATGTATTTTTTAAGCTATTGGGATTAGAGAGGGTAATTCTATAAAGGGCTGCCTATTTGGAGTCTATTCCATAAAAGAAGGTAGGCACCTACTTTCCTTCATAGTATACTAGCATACTGTGTTAAATATTTGCATATGTTTAAGCGCTACCCCTTACGTCAGCTGGTATGCATGTTCACACTGATAATTAGGAGCTACACTGCCATTAGGACAGGTTTTCAGAATATCTCCTGGGATTATTTCTCTGTTTCATCTAGAAATTGCAGAAGAGGGTGGGGAAAAACCCCCAAAACAAAACACTAAACTCCGGCCAAAGAAGGAGCGGTGCAGTGCTGCTCATGATAAGGAGAAACAAGCTGGAATGGGTAGGCACTTAATAGATTTCCAAATAAATAGGATAAAGGAAGAGGAATGTGAACCCTAGGTACATAAACAGTAGATCATGGTACAAAAATAGGAGGAGCTGGGAGGATCTATAGAGCCAGAACAAGAGGGACAAAGCTTAGGAACTCATGGAAATGAGGACGTCATAGCACAGCAACCCTGAATAGTTGCAAACTATGAAGATATAGCCAGTAAGATACAACCTTGCTGAGTAGTTTGGAACTTCACACAGTACTGTACAACTTGTGGTAAAATAACCCATTTTAATGGTAGTCCACTTTGATAACTCTCACCCTAAACATGTATGTTTTTGCATACATGTAAATGACTAGAATATAGGCTCCTTATACAATTAGCTTCATAATGTTCAGTAAGGTTTGTTGTAAAGTACCTAATTTACTTTGCAACACATATTACTGGCTTTTCTTTATTAACTTGTTTTTTCTAGGCTTGTAGCCGGGGGTTTGTCTTCCAGAACTGAACACTTGCACGACAGGCTGCATGCACTAGAGAATATATCATTAGTTTTTCTTCTTAATTCTCATTCACCAGTACAACCTGATATTCACATAAAGCAACATGTGACAATTTTTTTGCAAATGTACTGTGTGTTAGATTAATAGAAACATCTGTTATTGTGTATACAGTACATAATGCATGTTTGACAATGTGATCAAACACAGGAGCTTCATTACTTTAACTACAACTGTTTATTCAGTGTTCCAAGGTCATCTTTTGACTGTTACTATGAGGATTCATGGCATATTATTTGGAAACCAATCTTTTATACCCATATATATATAATTTATTGGCGATTTTTTTGCTTATGCTTTTATCTATCATCTATTTGACGGTTCTATGGTGAGACATCTAGATCCAGAAGATAATAATATGACACACCCTGTGCTAAATGTTTACTGTTCTCACAATGTACTTGATCTAGTATACAAATGATCAGTAATATGTAACCTACAACAATTTTTAAAAATATGTATTCTAAATATAATAAAATATGGCATTGTGTGTTATTATTTGAAATAATGTTATTATATAAAGGTGGGATTTTTTTTGTCATCATTGCATATTATATGTCACACCCCTGTTATGCAGTTGACTTTGTGATGGCTAAAGCCACTAAGAGGGGTATTTATTAAGGTGCAGTCAAAGTTGGGGCTTTACCACAACTTAATTTCCCACTGAAGTGAGTAATATGTGGTAAACTCAGTACTACAGATTAGTCATTTCTGTAGAACATGAAAAACATTGCTTGTGATCAACTTGTCAGTGCTTGGAAGCATCAGATCATTTCTAAAACAGACCGGCCAAGTGGAAGGAAGCTTCTCTTTCCTGCTGATTCCCCCTCCCCCAGTCATAAACCTCACCCCAGAGACACCCCCCCCCCCCTAAAATTCCCTTATGTCCTAAAGACTCCTCTTTCAAGAACTGGTTGACAGACTAGGTCAGGAACTGGTTGACAGACTAGGTCAGGAACTGGTTGAGTGGAAGGCAATAGAGGATCAATGGAGATCTCTCAGAAAACGAATGTTAGCAGTGGTGAGCCTCAAGGTTTGGTTCTTGGGCTCATTCTTTTTAATATTTTTGTAAGCGATATTGCTGAAGGGCTGTCAGGTAAGATTTGCCTCTTTGTGGATGATATCAAACTCTGCAACAAACATTGCCGATGGTGTGAATAACATGAAGAAGAACCTAGCAAAGCTTGAAGAATGGTCTGCAATTTGGCAGCTAAGATTTAATGCTAAGAAATACAAGATCATACTCTTGGGCTATAGAAACCTGAGGGAATGGTACATTTCAGGGAATTAAGAACTTTTGCACACAAAAGAGGAATGGGACTTGGGTGTGATAGTATGTGATGATCTAAAGGTAGTCAAACATGTTAAAAAGGTGATGGCAAATGCTAGAAGGATGCTAGGTATGGTCAGTAGGAGAAAGGAGGCATTGATAACCCTATATAAGACTGATGAGACCTCATTTAGAATTTTGTGTACAATTCTGGAGACCACAACTTAAAAAAAACATTAATAGGATGGGGTTGGTCCAGAGGAAGGCTGCTAAAATGGTCAGTGGTCTTAATCATAAGATGTATGAGGACAGAATTAAGGGCTCCTTTTACAAAGCCACGGAATAGCGCACGCTAGCCGCTAACGTCTCCTTTTGAGCAGGCGGTATATTTTAAGCTATAGCGCATGCTAAAACGCTTAGCACACCTTCATAAAAGGAGCTTTAAAGATTTCAATATGTATACAGAGGAAAGGTGGGAGAAAGGAAATATGATAGAGATGATGGGCCATATTGAAAATAATGATGCAGATATAATTTTGTGGCATGTATGCAATGTGTCACCTTAACCCTAAAGAAGCAAGTGAAATGTGAGTTCATGTTGGGAGAGGTGTTGCTGAGACAAATACCATTAAAAGGTAAGTTATTTATTATGAAGATTATAGTATATTATAGTACAAAAAAGCAGAGAAAATTAAGACAAGGATCAATGAAGAAATGAGCTGCACTGTTTCAAAGTCATATACTCTGACAGCCATCTGAAGATCCTTACTATCTCTATATTGAAGTAGTATGAACATTCTATGAGTTCTCTAAACAGGCTTTCAATGATTTGCCAAATGTGATTTGTTTGATTTCATAAATACTTACTAGCCTTGGAATGTATTGTTTGAAAGTGTTTGATATTTAAATACCTACGTGGCATAAATGTTCATGAGCAAATCTCTTTCATTTGAAAAGAATCTCCAAAATGAGAGGGCATAGGATGAAGTTAAGAGATGATAGGCTCAGGAGTAATCTAAGGAAATACTTTTTTTACAGAAAGGGTGGTAGATACATGAAATTGTCTCCTAGTGGTGGAGACAAAGACTGTCTGAACTGAAGAAAACATGGGACAGGAACTTTGGATCGCTTAGGCACAGGAAGAGCTGTGGGGATGGGCAGATTGGATTTGGCCTCTGCCTTCAAGTTTTTATGTTTCTGTGTCAAATTCCCTCTAACCCTACCATTTTTTTTTCCACACCACTCTGTCTGCATAACAGTCAATTGCAGACCTATTCAAAGACACGTATACTGTTTTTGGTCTACATTTTTTTATCTGAGGTCTTTGTATCAACTGGACCCCTGAGGAAGGTGTGTTCGCCAAAACATGGACTGTGTAGGGTCTGGTAGGACAAATACATGTGGACTACCAACTTTGATCTGTATTTCTTTTTACTTTCTTTTATTGTGAAGAGTGATAAATAAATCATCTTTCAGAACATCCACTTCTACAGGTTTTTGTTTTTATCGTTTGGATTGTTCTTACTGTGGAATTTTTTGTTGTTGTTTTGCTTTAACCACTGACCACAAACTCCACTACTTATTATCTTTGTCCTATATTTATGCTATATTTACCAATACTTTCAATCCAGAACAAAAATGTAAAACCTAATATCAGTAGAAGCTGCACACTATAAAATGCTTGTGTTGTGTAAGGGTAAGGCTGCAGTAAAGATAGAAGAAAATATGTCTTCTGTAAGAAATCAGTAATTTGATACAAAAAGAAATCATGTATTTTTCCAGCTACATTTCACTGAGGTATCAGAGAAAAGTGATTTTTAAAAATAAATATCCCCCTGCTTTTGCTAAGCCCAATAGCACAGGCTGATGCGTTAAATGCTCCAACGCCCATGGGCGTCGGAGCATTTTCCAACATTCCCATGACTTAGAGCTCCTTTTACAAAGGTGCGTTAGGGCCTTAACACGCGGAATAACGTGCGCTAAATTGCTGCACGCGCTAGACCTTAATGCCAGCATTGAGCTGGCGTTAGTTCTAGAAATGTAGCACAGGTTTAGCGCATGCTAAAATGCTGCATACACTAAAAACGCTAGTGCACCTTAGTAAAAGGAGCCCTTAGTAAAAGGGGGCCTATGATTTTATATCTGTGATTTTCTAAGCATTTAACTCTCTTCACTATCTTTAGTTTGATTTGATTGTCTCCAAGATCATGCTCAGGTCTGTTATAAGCATAGCTCCTCTTATTATCCAAGACATTGTTGGTAACACAGTTACTTAGATTACATCATTGTGGATAAAAGGCACTGTATATTATTTCAGAACAATGAAATTCTACCTTTTCCAGGACAAGCAGAACAGATGTTCCTGTCACTAGCAGCAACAGAAGGGAATTGTGTGCAATATTACACTTTTATGTTATTTCTTTCTCTGAGGAGAGCTATAGTTTCTCAGTGATAAGCTTTCAACTTTATCAATCATAGATGTATATTAGCAGTCTCATTACTCATCAACACTTCAGTGAGGCACCATGATATGCAAAGCATCATGGGAGTGATGCTGCTGAAATGGATTTGGCCACCATCTGTCCCCATATTATCATTTTTAAATGTTAATTTATTTTTATTGAAGAGGCACAAACAGGAGGGTCATAGTTATGGTTTACATTTTATGAAGAAAAGTAATCAGGCAAACTAATTATTTGAACAAGTAATATGAAATATGAAAATGAGGTCTTACTTCATAAAATGCAATATTCATACCTGAGTTACCTCTAGTTAAAAGATACTTGGGGAATAATAAAACAAGATATTAAATCATATAACTGCAATGTTTTTGTACAATTTAAAGAAATTAATCATATTTTTCAAAATTAATAAAATAGGACGGTCTCAAATTATTAACACAGCACATTTACCTGCAAACAGTTTACTCCATAATCTATTCCATAATCTCAGGACTGATATATTATAAATCTCTATTTAAGATCTATCTATAATTACCATATGTTGATTGGTAATGAGATATTTACATAAGAGAGAATGATATTCATATGTCAAGGCTTTATTCATTAATGCTGAGATACTATTTAAATATAATATTCTTAGGGCTCCTTTTACTAAGGTGCGCTAGCGTTTTTAGTGCATGTATGAAATTACCGTACGCTACACCGCGCGCTTCGCTTCTAGAACTAACGCCAGCTCAATGCTGGCATGAAGATCTAGCACGCAGGGCAAAGTAGCGCGCGCTATTCCGCGCATTAAAGCCATAACGCAGCTTAGTAAAAGGAACCCTTAGTTTCCCTTTAAAATCATTCTAAATGTAATGTATAAAATATATATAAAAAATACAAACAATAATGCTGGGACTGTTGCCGTGCAGTGTGGGAAAACAGGATTGAAATGATGAGCCCAGATTCTGCATCTCCTATCAAAATGAAGAAAGGATATGGAAGCTGTATTAGGCATCAGGAAGTCCCATTAAATCGCTTGTACTGACACTTAGAGGGCACGTGTATAAAGGTGCACCAATATATAAAGGGGGGGCCTATATTTAAGCACTAGGGTCTGGATTTTCAAAATGGCACCAGAATCTGCTGGCACCTGAAAAAACAGCACCGGTCCCACGTCATTCAAACTACGGTGCCATTTTGAGAACTGCAGCCTGTGTTGAAGATAAGTGATGGAAATGTAAGCCAGGGTTTTACAGGCCTACATTTCCGGTGTCTATCTTCAATACAGAATCACGCTTACTGGTGCTGAACATCATCCCTGCTCATAACCACACCTATTTTGACATTCAGCACCAGTAAGTATCTGTGTAGAAGTGATTCAGGCACCTTTTTTATGCGTCTTGTGGCGCCTACTTTTTTTTTCTTAAATAATTTTTTTTTGTTTTTTTAATGGTGCAGTCAATTACCGCACCATTAGTGGCCAATTAAAACACGTAGCCCTTTATTTGAATTGTTGCTCAGAAGCAACATGTGTTTTCTATGGTTCTTATGGGAGATCTGCATCTCCAAATGCCTGTTACTTGGCACTGTTGCTCTCGTTCAACATCAAGTTACATAAAGCAGCCACTTCACCATCTGCCAATTAAAGGGTTAACTTAGGTGTAATTTGGGCACCTACTGACACCTTATGAATGATGTCATTTTGAGGCTCTGGGCCTAAAAGTTACTTATTAGAAGTCTATTGTATAAAATAGGCATCTACTTTCCATTATGGAATACTAGTGTGTATATATTCATGGATGGGCATTTTCCTGTGAGCCACACACTTTGAACTCAAGCCTACCTAGCAGCAGCACAGTGATTGCGTCAGGGAGATTTCCATGCCGTGATTGACTCAGTGGCCGCATCTGTTGAAAATGTAGACCAGTATTTTGCTGGCCTACATTTCAGGCACCTATTGCAGCCCTAGGGAGACACCTAGGGCCATCTAAGCTTGCCTAAGGCCACTTCTGGGTAAAACCATGCACACACCTAGTCTTGGGTGAGCTTAAGCGGTCTTACGTGTCTCCCTAGGCTTGCAAAAATACCTACAGTATAGGTGACCTGCCTTGGGGTGATTTTTTTTTAAACATGTGTCCCGATTAGCTGGTTAGACAGCGGTAGGATACCTACCACCACCTACAATCGGGATGCCGTTTATAGAATTTGGCCCTCAGTCCAGCAATTTTCCACTTTTGTTTTGTTCTGTATTTTTCTGATAGAATGAAAAAAATGGAAAATCGCTGGACTTGATGGAGTAATTTGACACAATATATTGAATCTGGGGGTAAGCATGTTAATTCAAAACTCTCCTCAATCCCAACCCCATTCAGATCTAAAGTTACACCTGTTACCTTTCACTCCCATAATTCATGCCTATTCTCATGCATGCAATGCTGCTTTGTGTACTGAAATGGCTCTTACAATTGTCCTAGTTCAGACTCCAGGTTAGTGAATGCCATATTTTGAGGGAACCTGGTCATGCAGCAGCTTTCAAGTTATTTGCCTAAATTAAGTAATCTTGTCTCTAAAGAAACATGTGTCGAAAAGAAAAAGTATTTGAACTAATTCTAACAAAACTGTTTTCAACTCAATAAAACCTTATGATTTAATCTTACCTAAAACAAACTAAAAAAAAATCTTAAGCTTGAAGAACAATAATGTAGAGTTGGAAGAATAAGTGTGCTAAGATTATACAGTATATTAATGCTTCCAAGTGAGTAATACAGCACTTATTCACATCTTTAAATGCACCTCAGTTTCTAAATGAAAACATATGTAAAACAAATAAAATGCACTGAAAGGTAATTTAACATTTTAGATTTTTCTTTAGAGAAGTGTATCACAAACAATTAAATTAAGCTTACTATACATGTATACTGAAATTGGAGGGAAACACAATAAATTTTTAAAAATTCCTCTCATATAAGGAGAATCCCCTAATCCTCTGTCCTGAACAGGTACATCATGGGAATGTACTGCATTGTCCTAAACCTCAGATATGACATAGATACATAATACCTTTTTATTTTAAATTTCTCCCACATATTGCGCACAATTTGTGCAAAACAGTCAAAAATTATTATTGGTTTGTTTATCAAATTAACTTATTGAAAAACTAGCAAATGAGTAATGGAAATAAAATCTGTTTTTGTGGAAAAAAATACCAAAATAGTATGACAACAATTATTTTTTATTTTTAATCTTTATTCATTTTTAATACTTTCATTAAGTGAATACAAGGAAAAGAATACATTTTACACTTTATACATCACCTAAAGTCTTTACAATATATAGTGAGATCAACATATTTCCCCCATAAAAATTATTATATATATTTAATCATGCATAGTTTATCCACCCTCCTCTCCCCTACCCCCCACCAAAGGGCTGAACATCATCAGTTAGTTACTGGGGTCACGGTAAGCAAGTTAATTAGTAGGAACAGGCTAAACTGAGCATGCTTAGGTTTTTTATTTTTTGCAATCAAAGAATATGGTTGAAGACAGAGAGAAGCATGCAATGGGGTAAACCAAATAAAATTTCTCATATTGACTCTGAAGGCAACAGCATATCTGACCTTCGCTCCTCAATTTCATCTTAAACTATAAATACTGCGATGAATGGCCCACACAGTCTGCTGTTGCCTTTGATTTCACAGAAATGAGTTTTGTGTTCAAACTAAAATCATTGAGCGGGCCCAAAAGGTTTTCAAAGCCCAAGTTGTCCTTTAGCTTCAGACTTCTGAATGCCTATATTGGACTTTGTACTTACTGAAATGTCAATGACAACAAAGAACATTGTCTAAATTTTTGTTAGGTAAAAAGAGATGGATATATTTCTAATGTGTTCAAGCATGTCAGTTTGTCTCTTCTCCCATCTCCCTCCCTCTTCCTCCTATTTTCTTCCATGCCTTTCTGTCCTATTAGTACTGGGTGGGCTTGGAAAGGAGGAGCAAAAGGGGCAGGGGAAGCTTGGCTAGTTGAGGCCTTTGTGACTGTACCTCTACTCCACTAATAAAGCTGTTTTAGAAATGGATTCAAGATCTGATATTCAGTGCAAGTTTTGCATTGGCCAACACATAATTCCCCTATGCATTTCTTAAAATAAAAATAAAAATGCAAAATGCTACTGTATACTATATATATAAAGGAGCTGGATCAGGGCAGAGTGATGGTGACCTAACATTTCTGGATAGCAATGATATTCAAACACTAGATTATGATATCAGTTTAGTTTAGGCATGCCAAAAAACAAGCCTAAACTAAATGGATAATGTCAATGAGGTGACTGGCACCAAATATTTGTAATAAGTTAAGTGCTAGTGCTTCACTTAGAGGTCCTTTACTAAGCTGCAGTAAGCATTAATGTTAAAAAGGCATTACCTTGGGATACAGTTGGGCACCCTGTGGTGGTTATGGGACTGGTACATGCTACACTCATGCTAAAAAAAATAGCAGTGAGCATGTTTGGGGGCAGAGAGTAGGTGTGCCCAGTGCTAAACAGTTAACATAGATACATCACTATGTGCTAACCCAGGGGTGGGCAACTTCGGTCCTCAAGGGCCGGAATCCAGTCGGGTTTTCAGGACTTCCCCAGTGAATATGCATTGAAAGCAGTGCTTGCAAATAAATGTAATGTAATGTAATTTATTTCTTATATACCGCTACATCTGTTAGGTTCTAAGCGGTTTACAGAAAATATACATTAAGATTAGAAATAAGAAAGGTACTTGAAAAATTCCCTTACTGTCCCGAAGGCTCACAATCTAACTAAAGTACCTGGAGGGTAATAGAGAAGTGAAAAGTAGAGTTAGAGGAAAAATAAAAATAAAATAAATCTCATGCATATTCATTGGGGAAATCCTGAAAACCCAACTGGATTCTAGCACTGGAGGACCGGAGTTGCCCACCCCTGTGCTAACCAATTACTGTTTGGTTAGCACAAGAGCCCTTACCACTTAGAAAATAGGTGGTGATAAAGGCTCTGTTACAGGGTCGCCCCCAGTTCCTAGTGAGAAAGCCTTGCCAGAGAAGGGAAATAGGGTTAAAACCCTTGCAAGTATTCCTAAACTGGCTAGGGAGAGTCCCAAAGCAGCTCCTAGGAATACTTATAAGCCAAGCCTTCCAACACTGAACCCTCCTAAAGCCCTGCCTAAAGCGGGCAGATCTGGTTTAGCTTTACCTAATCCAACCAACACAAAAGAGGACTACAACAGAAGTCAATCCTTGCTGGTTACAATACCGCTCTCAGAGATCTGTGCTGTCCTCACACAATAGTGTTTGGAACCATTTTCACAGGTAGAAGATATCTTTCATAGAGTCGGTATATGGTACCGACTCTATGAAAGATATCTTCTACCTGTGAAAATGGTTCCAAACACTATTGTGTGAGGACAGCACAGATCTCTGAGAGCGGTATTGTAACCAGCAAGGATTGACTTCTGTTGTAGTCCTCTTTTGTGTTGGTTGGATTTGATTTTCATTTGAGGACTGATTTGCCTACTATAGTGATTTAGCTTTACCTAAGCCAGGTATAAAGAAACAAGTGGAAAGACTACATTTCCCAGCAGGCCTAGAACCAGGGGCAGGAAAGAGCAAGGCTGGAATACAAGCTACTTCCAATCAGTCCCATATTGGTTTAGGCCAGGTGAGGAGTTCTGAGAGCAGGCTACACCAACACACCTGCAGAAAGGATTAATCAGCTTCCTGCAGTGAGAGAAAAGGGAGTAACTTTTTCAAAGCAGGGGAGCCAGCTCCAGAAGCAGGGGCAGCACCAGCCTCAGAGTACACACCAGCTCCTAACCCAGCAAGCCAGAGCCAGTCAGCCGGTTTCAAATTACAGATTGCCAGCCCAAGGAATTAAGAAGCCACAGTCCAGGCACCAGACCAGGCAGAGGTGGGTGATAAAGAAGTCATAGAAAGTGGTGAAACTATGTTTGGGCAGGATATTGAATTAGTTGATGAAGCCTTTGCACATGATATGGAGATAGAGGAAACAGAGCTGCCTATTATTGAAAGTATGGAAACAAGCTGATCTTTTCCTGTTATGGCAGCTGGGAGAAAATGTACTACCTTAAGACAAGACTGGGAAGTTTTTGTGTTTGAAGAAAGAACCAGCTTTTTTGTGATTATAATTATAATGAACATCTTATTGTATTATATTATTGTATACTTATTTGATAGGATGATGAAAGGGTATTGAAAGGTTTTAGACAAAGGATCACTTACAGGTCATGGACCTGATGGGCCGCCGCGTGATCAGACTGCTGGGCGCAATGGACCCCTGGTCTGACCCAGCGGAGGCAACTTCTTATGTTCTTATAAACTAAGAACCTGTTTTGGGGTTTTTTTTTTTTCCTCTTTGAGACAGTAAGCTGGGAACTGACTATTGTTTGTGTTCTAAATGCTGCCAGGATACCAGGTGATACAAACCTGAAGGAGCCTATTGAAGGTTTTGTTTTGGGCTTTTTTTTTTTGTTCAATAAAGTATTCTGGAGAAATTGCACCTCTGACTCTGAACTGGTGGTTTTTCCTTTATTCCAATATCAAGCTACGATTAGAACCTTGCATAACCGCTCAGCTGAGGTTTATGTGCATTGGGTAAGGCAACTTGCTGAGCCCAGCTTGGCTGCACCCGGTCACAGCTCCCACAAGTATCTATTAATTGAGAAAATTAAAAATGCTGCCTTATAGCTATGCTAAAAATGACCTCAGCGCATGGGAAACCCACATGTTAATAACAGCACTTCCAACTTTTTAGCATAGATTAGTAAAAGGTATCCTTAGTATGATCACTGTGTTAAATGAATATTGGGCTGCTAAATGTTAGCAATGAATAAGAAGGAAGAAGGTACAGTCTGACTGGTACATCCAACTGCTAACCCTCTTCCACTTCAATACTTGGGTTAATAGAGAAAAAAAATAGTTGTAAAAAGAGGATGCATAATGGAAGAAATGGCAGCTGAGTCTGGGAAGAAGCACTTTCTTCCTTCTATGATGTTGTGCAAATCTTTAATAGGGTTACCATATGGCTTCAGAAAAAGGAGGACGGATTGAGACATCCGGGTTTTACTTCCAATTGAAAGCAATTTTTCTGGAGCCATATGGCACCCCTGATCTTTGACTATGACTTTTTGCATGTATGAGGAATACTTTTCAAGTTTGGTCTTATCCCAAGTTACCTCATAAATCATTTTGACTTGACAAAAATTAATCGTTCTTCAAGCAGTGTTACTTTATTTTCCTTCCCTTCAATGAGAGGTTGCGTATATAAAAGATTTCTTGATAGGACTCTATCTTTTCAGGCAGGAAAATGGAATAAAAATCTTAGTGGTTTGATTCTAACTTCTTCATTTCAGGCTTTTAGAAGATTGCTAAAAACGTATTTGATAAATTTGTATCATTAGGTGTGTCAACTATACTGCAATGTCAATTTTTATCTGTTATGTATCTCTATCTAGTGATGTAAATTTGCTGTGTTTTACAACTTCTTATTGTGAACCGTTCTGAACTGTGAGGTACTGCAGTACATACATAAAGTTATTAATATTATTATTACTTTACACATGAATAAATAACCAACAGGAGGGTAGACTCAGTGCTGCTCTATCTTTCTCCCAAATATTTAGACAGCTGGAGGAGAACATGAGGATGATCCATAAAGAGGGGGTGAGCCACCTAGTTTTAAGCATCAATAACATATAAATGGTCATATTTTAATCATTTATATATTTGTATGTTTATTCAAAAATCTTTCACTTAAGGCAAGAAGTTTAATTCTTAATAATTTACATTGAAGCTATGAGTATTTATTTAAAATTCCAGTTCTTTATTTTTATTATTCTTTATTTTTGTCAACTTCCATATGGTTTGGGGGGGGTTAATTTTTGTGTAATTTTATTTCTTTAATTAAAGATTTACATATAATTAAAAGGAGTAGGGATGGGAGGAGAAAGGAATTGAGGAATTGAAAAAGGGGTTTTAACTAGAGAATGCATTAAGGTTCATTGTAGATAATATGGAAATATATTTTGGAGGAATAATATAACTGTTTGACAAGTATTTTTATGAATATAATTGTTTTGAGTTTAATTTGTATTATATTTTTGTATACTTGTATATTCCTTCAATAAAATGTTATAAATTAAGAATGAGGATTGGGAAGTGTAGGGGGAAGGGGAAGGGATCAAGGGGGGGGGGGTGTAGAAAGGAATGGATTAGGTCAAATGGAAATATATTTTGGAGGAATGATAGAAATATGTATGGAAATATTATTATTGTAAATCTAATTGTAATGAATATCTTTTTGCATTATATTATTGTATATTTATTTGATTCCTTCAATGTTATAAATTAATCATTTATATGCATATGTGGCCACATGTGTATAAATGACTTTTTATAAAATACTGACCAGCATGCCACATACTTTAACTGTGAGTGTCTACATAAATGGCCTTTGAGAGTCACATAGGTAGTTCAAGCAAGTACCCATAATTATAAAACATTAGGCATCAATATTCAGCCACAGCGTTTTGCTAACCACTGCTAGTTGTTTTTTTCAGATATTCAATGCTGGGTTATGTCCGGGCACTGGCATTGATTTTCTGAATATGCAAGGGTAGATAAAGCATAGCCGGCTACAATAAACCACATACAGAGAAGACTGTGTTTTATGCGTTCCAATTTATGTGGCTATCTTAGGGGTTAAAGGCTGAATATTGGCATGTGACCAGTTAAGTAAAGACTCTGTCCCCAGAATACTTACAAAGCCCAGTTTCTGCTTAGACACTTAAGAAGAAAATTCTATAAAAGGTGCCTAAATAAATAGGTGCATAACTGAATTAGTAAATTGGCTTCAATTATGAGCTTTAGCAAGCACATAATTGAAAAAACTAAAAATTAATGGGATGCTAGGCACCTACTATATCTTAGGCACAATTCTACAAAAGATAATTGCATGGTGCCTAACAGTGACTAACTACAAAGTTTATATATATATATATATATATATATATATATATATATATATATATATATATATATATATATATATATATATATATATATATATATATATATATATACAGTAAAACCTTGGATTCCTAGTAACTTGGTTTGCAAGTGTTTTGCAAGACAAGCAAAACATTTTATTAAATTTTAACTTGATATACAAGCAATGCCTTGCAATACAAGTACTTACAGTATACACACATCACAACTGAGCCGATGATTCTTCTCCCTCTGACGCTGCAAGAGTATAGTGACTGTTCTAAATGAGCAAAGTCTTGCAATACGAGTAAATACAGTATACACGTGTCACATCATCACAACTGAGCCGATGGTTTTTTCTCTCTCTGACGCTACAGGAGTGTAGTGACTGTTCTATATGAGCGAGGTCTTGCAATACAAGTACGTATAGTATTTTGTATTAAATTTTTTGGGTTGTGGAACAAATCATCTGAGTTTCCATTATTTCCTATGGCGAAATTCGATTTGATATACGAGGGCTTTGGATTACAAGCATGCTTCCGGAACGAATTATGCTCACAAACCAAGGTTTTACTGTATATATATTTATATAAAGTTTATATTTTTGATACCGTATCATGTTTGTCTTAATTCTAGGATCCAATTTGCCAACTCTTAAGGGCTCCTTTTACTACGATGTACTAGCATTTTTAGCGCACGCAGGAAATTATTGCGTGCTACACTGCGCGCTACGCTTCTAGAACTAACGCCAGCTCAATGCTGGCGTTAAGGACTAGCATGTGCGGCAATGTAGCGTGTGCTATTCCGCACGTTAAAGCCCTAACGTGGCTTAGTAAAAGGAGCCTTAAGTTTATCTCATTGATTTTATGCTTATATTTGATCATTTTATTACTGTTATGCTGTGAGGGGCCATTGAAAAGTTCTCAGCCCAACCAAGAAGAGATTGATGTGGAGCCATGAAACTTACAAGTTATTCTCTACTTTTCATGTCATATCATTGAAACGAAAAGTGTAAAGAAAAGTTTCATGGCTCCACATCAATCTCTTCTTGGTTGGATTGAGAACTTTTAAGCAGCCCCTCGTATGATGAGCCCCCCTCCATTTAGCAGGAGGCTTTAGCCTTGTTTGAACCACATCAGGAGAGAAGAAAGGGAAAGGGGGAATGGGAAGGGTGAGTGTGTACAGAGGGGTGGGTGAATGCAGTGGTGTAGCGGGAGTAGGAGGCGCCAGGTCGGAGGCACCCTCACACCCTCCTCTACGCCCCCACTCCTTTTGTGCCCCCTGCTTCCCATGCCACACTCGCACACTCTCTTCCCCTATACCTCTTTAAATCTTTTCCAGTACGAGCAGCTTCTCCCGCCTGCTACTTGTGCCGTCATTGGTTATCCCTCTGATGTCACTTCCTGGCCCTGCAACCCAGAAGTAATTTCAGAGGGGAACCAGGCTAGCGCGAGTATCTGGCCAGAGAATTTGTTTGTGCTGGTGAAGATTTAAATAGATACAGGAAGGAGGGAAGGGAGGGCACAAGCATGGCATGAGGGAAACATAGGGGTTCTGTCACCCCACTAAGACAGTACCCTGTCCCCCCTGTTCTCCCCCTTACTATGCCACTGGGTGAATGGGAGAATGAAGAGAGTGTTGCCAGGCTTCCTGTTAGGGTTGAGGAGTTACTGATTGGTTGGGGGAAATGAATGAGGGTGGATGTAGGGAGAGGGAAGATTTGATGGGCATAAGGCTTATGTTGGGTGGTAGGAACTAGGAAGATGTGGGGAGGTGGTCAGGGTAGGAGTGAGGAGACAATTTTCCCTTCCTTCTTACCCACATTGGAAATGGCTTGTTCTGGTTGGGTGGCTAGCAAGGGGTCTGGGAGGGTGGGTAGCTGTTTGTGTTTGGGGAGAGTACATTTGTCTGGTTGCAGCTTGGTAGGGGAAGGGTAGACAATACAGATAGACAATTAAGTGGGGAAAAAACAGGATTGAAACAAATTGGTTTATGGGTGGCAGAAAAGGCTCATAGGCAATAACCATCTCAAGTCATGGTAGGGTCTTGGTGCTACCACTTGAAAGTGTAAGTGGGAGCATTGAGACTAGGTTGCTACCAACTAGCCTAGGGAAATGAATGCAGTTAGCCCTTCTGGCAAACATGTTTAAAATTGCTAGTAATTTGAATATTTATTTGTATAGTTATAAAATAAAAAAAGCAATGGCTAACTTCTGCCCATCAGTACAGTATGGCAATTTATTTGAGTGTTTGTACTATTTTGGTTGTGGCTGGATGCAGTATGAGTACCAAGATTATAACAAAATTGTAAGTTTTATGATAAGCTGTTCTTGCAGAACATAAGCACATTTCTTTATAAAGGTTGTTATTAAATACTAATAAATATATATTTTGTTGTTTCTAATAAAAGACTGGGTTTTCTGAAGTCTAGGGTGGCCTATTAATAGAGGCACCATTTATCTCCTGCACTCTACCCATCATGGTAAAATTGGCATTGTTCTCTGGTTCCCCCCTCCATGATGGCTAGATATCTAATACCTCTCCTCACATTTCTGGCACTGGGACATTCTGGGGTCTTGACCATCTGCATCTTCTCAAGGCCTTGCCCCGGCCCAGCACTAGAACCATGAGAAAAGGTAAGATAAGAATTCCGGCCATCGGGGGTGGGGAAACGGGGATGGGTTATTATTAAAATCAATATGAATAATATGATAAATCTTAGTGATTTGGGCATTAGAGCCCAATGTTGGTATTAATGCTAACTAGTAACTTGTTTTACTATTCTAGCCTTAACACTGCTTACTGTTCAGTACCCTTTCTTCTAACTGTACTTTAGATAATTGACAGTTGATACTGTTATTCTATTTTTGTAGTTGCCAGCATAAGAGATAAAGATTAATTATTTTGCAATTTGAAAAGGTCAGGTAATTTAAATTAAACACATATAATTTGCAGTCCACCACCAGGCAAATAAAACATACAAAAAAAAAAAAAATCAATATACCACTGAGTTGATTCTGACTGGAATTAATAAGTAGAAATATTCCACTGAAATGTATCTGGGTAGTTTGCTGTAATGAGGACAAACCATGATATTTAATGTGATGCCCTACCTTTCTGGTTTTCAACACTAATAACAAATATAATGTCAGACCACTTGGTCAAAGGCCAACCCACCTCTCAGCATAAAGCCCCAATTGCAGCCAAGGTCAAACGGCAACATCCTATTGTTTGAAATTCTGGTCATTGCAGTGTCATTAGCGGCAGTAGCAGCAAGCCTCTCCTGCTTTAATATTTTCTAAACCAATTATTCCTTTCCTAGGTACACATACTGTAAAGATTAACCTATAAGTGATAGGAGCAGTTCCTTTAATTAAAATAAATGTGTGCTTTAGCCCGATCATAACTTTGATCATTGCCACATTAACAAATAGAATAACAATGAAGTCTTCACGTGGCGGGCTCCGCCGGGACTTTTTCCTGTACTGCAATAGGAAAAGTAAAGCAGGGAAGAAAAAGAGAGAGAAAATCCAGTAAGCTGAAGCTTGTTCTTTTTCTCCCTTCCATTTTATCTTAAAGGTAAATGTTATCCAGCGGAGCTTTAAACACCATCCGTACCCATGCAGTCCTTTATAGTGAATTGGTATTGTCAAAGGGCTAATCTTCTCTCCTTTTCATCATTACGTCTTCAGCCTGACAAAGGCGCCAATGGGCTTGTACTACACACGCAGCAGAATGAACTGGTTGCTCATATTCATTAGAGTCGCCCTGCCTGTCTAGGTGAGAGACAAAGGTGAACATAAATGAAGCTTTCCATCCAAACGACAGGAGAACTGACAATGCAAATGTTCCACCTCTGCTCTCCGCCAATTTAGTCAGCTTGTGTGCCTTTAATTCCTCTGTCTTCAAAGAGAAGGAACTGGCGGAAGGACCAGAAATAAGCCACTTTAATAATAAACAAAGTGCATACATTTTAAATCCGGAAAGAAAAAAGTTTACTGTGCAATGCTGAATGTTCCACAATTACCGACATTTCAGCCCTCCTTCTGGTATCACAGGGTGAACTGTTTGTGATTTGCAGCCTCCTGTCATTCAACTGCGTGTATGCTCTAACAGGAAGCTAGTGACAGCAGGGCTTCTCTGCTATTTGCTGTGTTAGAACAAGCAGGACATATCCAGAGTAACAAGGTGCATCTCATTCTGCACGATCCCCTAGTTTAACAAGCCATAAGAATCATCAGAATTAAGAATGTCTGGGATATACTTGTAATGAGCAGGAGCTTGCAGGCTGATGGGAAAGGCACAAAAATAGCCATGATTAAATATTTTGTGCAGGCACATCTAATTGCAAAGAAGGCAGCACAGTATGCAAAACGCTAGAGGACACAAGTAATAGACCCGGAGAACTGCAACAATCATAGCAAGTAATAGCTTTGCCTCTTAGTTTTGTGCATTCATTATTACAGGATTATTGCTATAGCCTAAAGTTGTACCATGCAAAAAAAAACATTATTTAAACTTAGAGGAATTTGTCTCACTTTAAGAATGCAACATATGATATTACAATTGCTTCTTTTTCAGTTTTGATCTATAATTTGTAAAGTGGTGATATCTTGCTTAAAAGGCTTATAATTAAGATACTAAAAGGACTTTCCCTAGCCCCAAAGCACTGGGTTCAGTCCTATGAGTTACTCTTAGGGCACATTATTTAGACATTTAGACGCTGATGACCTTTTGGAAAATGCTGAAGACCCATCTCTTCAATTGAACAGTGTTAATGGACTACCTCCTCCTAGCTCCCTTTTCTTTCTCCTCCCTCTCCTGTTCCCTGTTCCCCTTCCTCTGACGCCTTGCTCCCCTACTGCTCCCTCTCTCTTCCCTTCCCTTCCCTCCTCCCTTCCTTTGCTCCCCCTCCCCTTCTCTCTTTACATCCCCTCACCTGCCTCTTCTTTGAATGTCTATAATTTTTTTGTTCTGTAACTTTACTGTGAATGTCAATTGTAACCCGTTCTGAGCTCCTGAGAGAATAGGATAGATATCTTAATTAATCAATTAATTCATGGAGAGAGCCATTAGTCACTGAGAGAATGGTACAGACCGGCATGCCATTTTTGCTGTTTCACAGGGGCACACAATGGCATATTAAGTGGAGGCGGTCCACCTCGGGCGCCGTCTTACTAAGAGTACGGCATTCCTCCTCCTCTCCATCCCCCACTCCGCTCCTTGCTGCGCGCGTGCGCCCCTTGCCTTACCCTAAACCATTTTTTTTTACTTCCCCAGCATGTGGTGCTCTCTCTCTGATGTCACTTCCCCCCGATCCCTGCCTAGGAAGTGACTTCAAAGGGCCAGCAGACACCAAGGTGGGCATACTGTTCATGCCAAAGAAGTTGAAAGGGTACGGGGAAAGGGAAGGGGCTACGCGCATGGCAGGAGGGTAGAGAGGGGAGCCAGTGCCCTGGGTGCCACTCACGCTTATTACGCCACTGAGGACAGGACAAAGTTTCCTTAATCCCTACAGTAGAACTTATCACTTTGATCTTCTAGTTCTGCTTGTCTAGGCAACTGAACTTTACTTTAATCACTCAAATGTGGGAGGTAAGGTAATCGTTTACTGCTGAAATATTGAATAACCTCCAAAATGCCAAGGAGAAAATCAATATCCAAAACTACGGGGTCCTTTTATTAAGGTGCGCTAACCGAGATGGTGTGCGCTAAAGATTAGTGTGCTAAGGCATCCACTTTATCCTATGGGCATCTTAGCATTTAGCGAATGCTAAATCGGTTAGTGCACCTTAATAAAAGGACCCCTATATTTCCCTTTATAAATCAAGAGATGAAAATAGTTTAACTCTAGCACCAAAAACTATAGGGTTCTCTTTATAAAGCATTATAATCACCCTAATTTGATATAACGCACTCAAAATTGTGCATACAAATATAGAGGAGAGCAAACAGCGAAGGAGACACTGGTGTTCAGTGCTGTTTATTGAATTTCATGACTTGACACGATCGTGTTTCAGCCCAAATGGGCCTGCCTCAGGAGTCTAAATGATCAATTATATGAAAAATAATAAATATTTATAATAAAATATATTAAAAAACCACATAAATAAAATCATACATATAAAAAACTTGCAAAACAATGATAATGATGAACGTAATAATGTATAATGAAAGGTGTAAACTTTAAATGCTGGACAATCATATCATACGTTTCTATATCATGCATGCCATATAATCACAAATAGATTGGGGTAACCTTTAAAAATGCTCAAGGTGAGCATGTATATGCATCAAATATGAAGGTGAAAGTACATCATTTCAATTCATAATTGATCATTTCAAAGCATAATGTAAATAATTGATGTGACATTAAAAAATGCACTAAAGTAAAATAGTAAAACAGTACATAAACATAGAACCACTGAAAACACATATAATAAAACACATCTATTAAAACCACATATTATAACATAAATCATACCTCTTTTGATAATGAATATTATAAAAGAGACATGTAAACCCAATAGATGGTGTGCAATGTAAGTGAAAACCAAAAAAAAAAAATCTATGTATTAATATAAAGTTTCCCTGCGCTATTATTGAGTAATCTGTGATAAAACTAATTGATGTATAACCAAAGTCATACCTGGAATAAGAGTGTTGATAAGCACCCTATCCTTCTTAGGCAAAATTTTAAACCATAGAAAATAGCTCCTATTAGAGAAAGAAGAGGAAAAAGAACCAAAGAAGGAAGAATAAGAAAAGGAAAAGAAAATGATAAGAAAAAAAAAAAAAAAAAGAGACAAAAGGGAGAAAAAAGAGAAGAAAAAAAGGAAGAAGAAAGAAAGAAATAGCGAACAAAAGGCAAAAAGAATGAAAACAAAAAGAAAAAATACAGAAAAAGAACAAAAGGAAAAAGAGTTGGGGTTGATAATCATGATGTAAAATGATGAATAATAACTAGATATTCACATAGAATTGTCCACTGGACGTGTAACTTTTTAAATTGATTTTTAAATGTTGTCAAATTCATTGTAATGGCACTAGAATAAATCAAGCATGGATGGATATTTCAGTTGTTACATAGAATAAAATCACCAAGTGAAAAGGAATAGAAAGCAGTCAAAGTTATATTTAACACTTATTGAGAGTCAACGTAGTGGTCCTAACCACAAATCTTGGCACCAAAATTAGAACAAGACAAGAAAACAAACACCTTTGAATGACTGTAATAGAATGTCATGTACTTATGAGTAACGAAACACTGACAAACAAACAACGTGGAAGTATTCTATATTGTGGCATAGAATGCTGAGGTCTTTAATCATATCCGTAAGGTGTTTATGAAAAAGCCCTCTATGCGCGGATTGCTGATGCAAAACGGATGAATTTATGTGATAATTCCACAAACAACCAAGAAATGAACTAACCGCAAAGCTAGTAGTGAGCAAGGGACATCGACGCCTCTTTGAAAGCTCACGGTTTGAAAATAATAAAACATGCACAATGACACTAGCGCAAGGTTTTAAAAATTAATTAAGATTTATTGAGTTATTGTTTCTATTTTTCCATTATGAGATCAAAAGAATCAAGCATAATTGCTTAACAGTTGTGCTAATGGGAGATCGTTATAGTTGCCAAATGCTGGCTAATAACGAGCTCATCTTAATATCTCATTTAACTCTATTATATACTTTTGGCTCAGTGACATCATCAGGTTGACAACCAATAAAGTAATATGGGTGGTCTTAAAAGTTAAACAAAGAATATTCCTCCACGTTTAAAAGTTTGACAAAGTTTTAGAAAAGTACATTTGTTTGCTTATAGTCGTTCACAACAGTATATTAAAAGAAATGATTTGTTAAAAGATGCTGAAAAGTTCTCAGCCTAAGTTTCATCCACACATGGTGCTGCAAAGTTGTCAGCCTGAAGGAGGGAGCTGACAGCTTCACACAAAAGCTCTCCTATGTTAGAGCAGGGGTCTCTGACTTAATTACTTCCAGATGTTGCTTTAGGATTTCTTTAGGTTGCAAAGATATATATATATGTTTTTTCAAAACCCATTCTTTTGTTTAATACAGTAACACAAATCACTCCAGGGGCCCCCATTCATTCATAACTCGGCCATTCATACTTAATGCATTTTATATCTTAGTTTAGGACACATTATCTTCCTAGCCAGTCTACAGCACATGTGGTATTAATTAACACCATGATGCTGAGAACAAAGACTTGGATAAACTGACCACAAAATGGATTCCAAAAGCTGAGGAGATACAGCAAAGACAGAGAACCCAAAATGGATTCCACTGGTTTCTTTTATGATCTGGCACAACAGCAAAGTACATAAAAGAACACCATTCTTTCTCTTATATTAATCTGTAGTGTATTTTTCTTGCCTTGGCTTCATATTTAGATTTTTATTCACCCGTTTTTCATACGCTTTTATTTGGGCGTGGCCCTAACTGACACATATGCTTGTATCTAACTAGAATTACCCAGAATCATACGAAAAGCAGGCGCTTTTGTAGAAAAACTCCATAAAAATACTGCACTTATCATATTCTGACATCCATTCCATTACCGTCCCATAAACATCACCCCCTGCTGGCCACGAGCCACTACTCCTCAGTAGTGATATATGAACCAACTTTATTTGAAACATATAACATTTAATATGATTTTTGCAGTTCCTTTGAAGGAACTTTATATTTGTAAGAGCTCTTTGTGCACAGAGCACTAATATTGAAACAAATCAACATGCTGGTATCACAAGCTGCCATGTTAAAAAATAACTCTAAAAATACCAAAAGAAGAAAGAGGAAAAGCTACCCACAATATAGTTATAAAGCATAAAAAGACTTACCATAGTATTATGCTCAATTTCTCCAAATGAATGAAAAAAATTGAAAACAGAGACCATGCTGCATTATAATCACCCTAATTCTATATAAGACACTCAAATTGTGCATACAAATATAGAGGCATACCCAATTTGTGTATGCAATTTAATTGATAAATAAATCAATTATCAGCACTAATTGGTATCAATTTAAATGCATACACACATCTTTAGGCATCAGCTTCCATGCACAAATTTTACATGTGAGTCTGAAAAGGAGGAGCATGGGTGGATTCTGGAAGTTTACATGCAGTTTTATAGAATAAAGGAAACTAGCACCTAATTTAGGCAAACAAATTTACACCGGGATGAAATGTGAAGAGGTCAGTTTATTCAATGAATCTTGTAATTAAAAATGTAAATAATAATTAATCAATAATTAAAAAAAATAAATAATCAATGTACAACCATAATTTAAACTATGACTTTTTTGTCCTCTAAGCCCCTAAATTGATGGAGATGTCTTTACTAAATTATCTTTAGGTAACAGATTTAAAGCTTCATTTTATGGAGGATGTCAATGGAGAAGAGGAAACTGAACATCTAGCGATATTCACAGTCCCCTAGTATTTTAGAAAAGGCTCTGCAAAATGTAGAGCTTTCTGTAGAATGTCAATGGGGTTCTGGGGGGGTGGAGTGTCGGCATTTCCTGGGGGGGGGGGTTAATCCTGCACTGCTGCTGTGGGAGGGATTGGGGAGTTCAGAGGCAGGAGGAGTGGTCATCTCTCCTGCTGGTCGGTATCGTGAGGGGGGTTCTCTGCCGTGGCTGCTTAGCTGATTGCGGCAGGGGTATTTCATTGTTGTGATCAGCGGCCGTGTCTATTTGAAATGTAGACCAGCATTTTGATGGCCTATATGTCAAACATCTGCCACGACCCTAGGGCAAAACCATATCCACACCCAAACTTGGACAAGCTTAAGTGACCCGACATGTCTCCCTTAACCGCAACAAACATCTATAGTGTAGGCACCTACCTCAGGTTGGGTTTTTTTTTTTTTTTTTTTTTAGAAAACATAAATCTCTATTGGCTGGTTAGATAGCGGTAGGATGTTTACTGCCCTCTACAATCAGGATGTCATTTATAGAATTTACCTTGTACTGTATTGTGCTCAGATCCAGTGAAGCTTATTCTGTATAAAGAGATCACTCTCAAAGAAGAAATAAGCTCAAAACCATGGATGAGAGCATACAGGAACCTTAACTATATTTATTAAATTTTCTCACATAATCTCTTTTTCCTTTAACTGAAAAAGAAAAGTGGAATAAAAAAGATGCAGAGTTGTCATATTTGTGAATAAATACTCATGCTAAAGAACATTATTCTAAATTCTCATATGAAGCAGTATGAGAAAGATGAAACCCCCTACACTCACTCACAGTGCAAGCTTTACATCATGTTTGCAAAACATTTTGCAGCTCAGCTAAAATACATGACAAAGCAATGTTACTTTGGCAAACAGCAATTTCAGCTCGAAATTAAATTTGACCTGAACTGTGCATCATCAAAGTGTCAGTTCCATTCACGTAAATTAAATGCAACAGGACTGCCTGAACAATATAATCAGCACTTTAGTTCTTAGGCATGTCACACAAAAGTTGGAAGTTCTCAGAACTCTCTTGGGACAGATAATATTTGAGTAGAAATAAACCCCATATAAACATTTGTACACAGGGGGCAGTAAATAGAGGATCAACTGCAAGGAATAAATGGAATGAATGGAAAGTTGCTCTATGGGAAGGGAGGAATTGTGCAAGAGGACATTTGAAGCAATTAAAGATGAATTTGGTGACATAAGGCAGTTGTCAGGTTTGTTATGACTATGAATTGATTCTAGTTTTATTTCGTTGACATTTATTTAATAGAACTTTCATTGTAGAGAATGGAGATCAAAACATTTCAAGAAACTCTATGAAGATTTTATGGTGACTCTCAAAGCATTTTAGGCTCTACTATGGAACAACAGTTTATTTGGGAGCAAATCAATTTCCCTCCAGCTCCTTTGGGGTTTTAGCTGTATTGGAAATGGCATTAACTGTGTACTGTAAACCTTCATTTCCAACTGCAGAAGGTATTTTCATTAATTTGATTACCAATCTAGACCAACCATTGTAGTCAAAGTCCTTCACCAGCAGAATCAGAAAACTGTTCCTTCTGGAGCTCATAATGCACAACATTCCAATACCATGGTAAAAATGCCATGGTGGGGGGCGATTTTTCTTGACCAGGTGATTCTCAGCATGGATAGCATGCAAATTATATGCATGTTATTTGAGCATAGCAGCCTCAGTAAAAAGGGGAAGAACTATGCCTGACCCTTGATTGGAAGAGCAATTGCTAGGCACAGCTCCTCCTGCCTGCAGCCACCATTCTCCTTCTCTCTGCTTAGCTGATGGTGGCTCTGAAGCTACAATCAGCAAGCTGGCAGAGTGGTGGCTGCCAGCTCAGATGATTAGTTGCTTCGCCTACTAGATCTGGAGGCACAATCAGGTTTTTTTTGTTTTTTTTTAAGGGTGAGCACATAACACATGCACAACAGCTGTGACCATTTTAAAAAAGCCAGCCGCAGCTGAGCCAGCAACACCTGCTCTCCCAGCCAGCCCCAACATTTTTTTTTTTTTTTAAATGGACGTTGCTGTGTCACACAACACACACAGGACAGCTACAGGCAGGTCCAGACCTGCTGGAAAATTTTGTGCATTGCAAAGAGAGCTCGTTTAAATACTAATGAGATCCTTGCGATGCATTTGCATAGGTTCTTGGTGGTTGTTAGAATCAGTAGCAGCCACAGAGAACCTTTTTGTGCATCGTATGAGAGCTTTCCATGTCAGTAAGACTATTTTAACGAGTCTTACTGCCACAGAAAGCTTTTGTGCATCAGGGCCTCAGTTACCATTGGCATGCAATACATGTCCAGCCAGAAGCAACCACAATATACTGGTGGCTATGTCTCTTTTTTTTTTTTTTTTTTTTTAAGTTCAATAATTTTTATTAAGTATTTTAAAGGATACAAGAATCATTTAAAGTACATAGAAACAAAATAAAGCTTTCTGTATATAAAATATATAAATCTATGTTTAACTGTATAGGAGCAAAGGCTCCAATTATTAAAAATGTATGTAAGGGATATATAAGATAAAGATGAGAGAGAGCAGTAAAGAAAAAGGAAAGAAAAATGAAAGAGAGAAGAGAGGAGAAGAAAAGGATAACAGGAGTGTCTAAGAAGATGAGCGTACATAGGAATCTAAGAATGACCATGGAGATTTGTTGTATTTCAAGTTCATGCAGGTTCGGAATGTAACTCTCTTCTCATATGCGTAGGATTCAAATCTATGATACATACTCAGAGAGTTCCACCAAAAGGTATAATCTAATAGCGAGGGTGATTTCCAATTTTTTAGAATGTGCATGAGGGCAGTCACCAACATGGTATCAATGAGTTTGGGTGGACAATTTGATTGTGTGAAACATGGGTGTTGAGAGCGAAGGATTACAATGTCTATAGAGATTTCTTCTGAGCAGTTAGTAATAGATTGTATGGTGTTCCAGACGTAGGTCCAAAAAGAGCGGACTAGAGTACAATGAAATAACATATGATCAAGAGTTCCTTCCTCTTTCAAACAGTTCCAGCAAACAGAGTCTTGCTTTAAGTTAGCTTTCCACATGCGAAGTGGGGTCCATATTGCCTGCCACATAAGGAAGTACATTGATTGTGATACTCTAGAAGATAAGAGCGGGCGATTTGTTGATGACCAGAAAAGCTCCCAATCAATGTCAGAAAGCGGAGTGGTAAGTATAGCATCCCAGTGCTTCATAGAGTGAGGTGAAAAAGTGAAGGAGAGATCTCTTAAAATATTGTAGAAGGATGATATCGCCTTGCCTTTTAATAGAGACAGAGAAGACCAGTTGTAAATAGTATTTTTGGAAGTCATATAGTCAAATCGTATATGTAAAGACGGCAACACTCCAGTGAGAGAACGCCATTGTGAATAAGTAGAAGGAGGCAGCGAGTATGTAGAGCACAGTATATCAAATGGAATTAACGAGTTGAGGGTAGACAATTGATGGACAAACCATATACCTGCCCGCTGCCACCTTTTCCATGATAGAGATTTGTCGTGATTTTGAATTTTGGGATTGTTCCAAAGGGACATGAGTGGACTAACCTTAACTGAGATTTCAGTCAATGTATCTATAAGATAAAGAGCATGCTGCGTTGCACCCAATAAAGAGTATCTCTTTAAGTGCCTTGGTATTGGTGGCTATGTCTCTTGAGGACAGTGAATGCTGTCCCTACTCCATTCCATTCCTGGTTAAGCTAGAGGACCAAAACTGGATCCAGGTATCTTGCATTGCAGAGGAGTCAGTCTTTGACCCAAGGAAATTAGTTCTCATCTATCAAGATGTACTGGTTCCGAAACAATAGGAATGAGTTGTAAAAGCTAACAATGTTATTTTATAATGTTATTTTATATACATAATTGCTGTTCTTGATGTAGCAGGGTTGTATTTATCAGGAAAAGATCACAGACATTTGAACCTACTTGTGTTTTTCTGATTAAAACAAGATGCATGCTTTCTAAAATGCAAGCAGATGCATAGTTGACACCCTTTGATAGTGAAAAGTACACATGTCCTTTCACTACGAAAAGTATCCCAGGCAACGTGCTTACTCCCATTTACAGCTGTGATTTGTATGGATACTGTTTCTGACTCAAACCAGATGCATGTTTTGAAAATGCAAATAAATGCCCATAATTCTAAACCTTGCACACTCTTCCCCAGCAGGTTAATAATAATAATAATAATAACAGCTTATATACCGCAATACCGTGAAGTTAAAGTACTTGCAAAATGTCACTCTACACATTTTTTACTTGCATATAGGACAGACAGTTTCAGAAAGGTCCATTTCTGTGAATAATGCACTATTTTATCCTCAGAAATGGCTTTGGATATTACCCTTCATAACGTAATTTCACAATAATGGGGGGAATTCTATAAATTGCACTAAAAATGGGCACAAGAAAAGAGTGACACTATGCACTATTCTATAAAGGGCACAACACATTTATAGCAGGCCTTTTCAAATTTAGAGGGACAGCTGTAAAGG
The DNA here is from genome assembly GCF_902459505.1 of Geotrypetes seraphini. Classification (NCBI taxonomy): domain Eukaryota; kingdom Metazoa; phylum Chordata; class Amphibia; order Gymnophiona; family Dermophiidae; genus Geotrypetes; species Geotrypetes seraphini. Next base: position 81,933,901 of record NC_047089.1, on the reverse strand, counting down.
TCAAAAATTTACATCGGGAATGGATTTTAATCAAAAATACCATCCTGGAAACCCAGACCAGATATATTGCATGTATTAAAAAAGGAGGAAGGAAGCCCAAACAGCAGCCAGTATGCTTAACAAGTGAGGTGAAGGAAGTTATTAGTGCTAAAAGAGAATCCTTCAGAAAGTGGAAGAAGGATCCAACTGAAAATAATTGCAAACAGCACAAGAAATGGCAAGTCAAATGTAAGGTGCTGATAAGGAAGGCAAAGAGAGACCTTGAAAAGAAGATTGTGCTGGAGGCAAAAACACATACTAAAATCTTTTTAGGTATATTAAAAGCAAGAGGCTGGAAAAAGATTCAGTTGACGGAGGGGTAAAAGAGGTGCTCAGGGAAGGCAAGGCCATAGTGGAAAGATTAAATGAATTTTTTGCTTCGGTCTTCACTGAGGAAGATGAGAAAAAAATATCGGTGCCAAAAATGGTATTCAATGTTGATGAGCCAGAGAAACTGAAACAAATCTAGTAATGGCAGAAGTAATGGGTCAATTTAACAAATTTAACAGTAGCAAATCACTGGACTGGATGGTATACATACCAGAGTGCTGATAGAATTGAATAATGAACTTGAAGAGCTATTGCTAGTAATTTGTAATTTAGCTTTAAAATGCAGCATAGTACTGGAAGACTCATTTGTCCATGCACCCATTTGCCCATTTGAAAAAGGTGCATGGTTTACTAGTGTCTATGCAGCAAGAGGTGGAGCACTATCTGTGAGAATTTGCAATCAGGCACATGCCTGGACACTTTTTAAAGAGCTCCACGGAGGTGGGGCAAATGCACACTGCAGAGGTTCTTGGTGGGACGTGGTAGTTATGTTGTCAGGTTAAAGGTTTTCTCTAGTCTGTGTGGTGGACAGGAGACTAATGATGCTGGTGTTTCTGTAACTCTCTCTAACTGCCCCTCATCCAGAGATGGTCCTTTTCTACCAGAGCCAAACCTAGCTGCACAGAATTGAGTAATACGACAGTCATCTATGTTACAGGGAATACTGGATGTGGGCCTTGAAAAGGTGAATGTAGTTTGCCAATGACTAAGCGAGGAGGAGCAGGGCAAGATTGTTCTGAGCTCCCCACACTTTCTCCTGCAGAGGTATCTCAGCACAAGACATGCTGGGGAGAGGCAGGGCATAATTTATCAAGTATAGAAGGAAGACTGCTGTCCATGCAGTGCCTGTTTTGTGGTAGTGAAATGTGTGCAAGGGAAGCTGCATGGCCAGAATTTGGCCTTTGGACATTTCATAGAATGTTGGTCAAATGCCCGTTCGGTGAAATGTCTTTCAGTGAAATGTCTATTGGCCAAATGTCCGTCAGTCAAATGTCTGGCCACGGCTTTGACATTGACTAAAGTGTGATATGCTGAGATTAGAGCAGATGCTTTTTGTGTGACAGGTGTTACAATGTTGAACACAATGATGGGGCAATTACGCCTATGTGCTGACAGATTGATTTTTTTTTTTAACCTATTGAAAATGCAGCTATTTGTATCTGCTTTCATGTAAGGAAAAATTTCTATTTATACAGGCAAGAGATGGTGGTGGGCAAAAAATGTCACGAAGACTCAGCTTTTTGTAATGATAATTTTATGCTATGTATGTTTTATATGGAAGCCATCTAGATATAGACAGTACAGTATATGGAAAAAATAGTTTTTATTGAGCAAGCAACAATAAACAATGCAAGGAAACTATGGGGTCCTTTTATCAAGCTGCGGTAGGGATTTAACGCACGTAATACCGCACATTAAACTGCCTGCCGCGCTAGCTGCTAATGCCTGCATTGAGCAGGCGTTAGTTTTTTAGCCGGCTGCGGGGGTTAGCGTGTGATGAAATGTCTGACGTGCTAACCCCGCTAGCGTGGCTTGATAAAAGGACCCCTATACGCGCAGCCATGCTCATTTAAAATAACATTCCCATCAATCAACAAAAGCAATCTCTCTCCCACCCCCATCCCAGATATAGACAGTATATAAATTTAAAAAATAAAATTCATGGGTTGGCTCTCCATATGTATGCCAACCCGTGAACATCTCCTAATAATAATAATTATTATTATTATTATTATTTTATTTTTTTATACTGCCACACCACATAGTTCTAGGCAGTTCACATATAGAGAAAAATTCTACAATCAATAAGTAAAATACAATTGACTTAAAATTCATTTAAAATCAAACTAAAATAAACAATTTAAAATCAATATACAATTTACCAGTCAAAATTCAAGACATCAATTTACATATTTATCAAACAAATCAGTTTTCAGCAGCTTCCTGAAGGACATGTATGAATGAGTCTGAGGAATAATGGTACATAACCATGAATTCATTTTACCTGCCTAGAATCCAAATAGTTTGTCAAAAAATCTCTTAAGATTTAATGGTTGGGTATACACATAGATAATGTCCTCGAGTGATCCTATTAGGTTTATATCATTTGAAGCATGAGGACAGGTAAGTAGGAGCCATACCAAACAAGACTTTAAAACAAATACAACCAAACTTAAACAGTACTCTAGCCTCCTATGATTTGTGAGAACTTGCTAAACCTATCTTGTTACTGTAAATAGTCACAATACCCTATATTAGATTTGGGAGTCATTGTTAAAACTGTCTTGCTACCGTAAATAGTCCAATCACTTATGCTAGACTTGTCCTTTTGTGTATGGGAATTGTCTTAGCACTATAAGATGTCTGAGCTCATTTTATCGTCACTATAAGAAGTCTCTCAAAGTATCTTTTCACTTATCACTATTAGAAGTCTTTACTCAAACTTTATTTCACTAACTTATATTATGTTTGTTAACTTGTAATCCGTTCTGGGCTCATTTGGGAGGATGGGTTAAAAAAATTGAAGGAAGGAATAATACAAACCATTTTAAATATATTTTTAGCACAACTATTTTGCCTAACAAACTTCTGACTAATTTTCTCTTTATCACCAGACACTGAGGATTCTTTCATTGTCAGCACTAAACCTGTAATAAATTACCTGCATGAGACAAAAATACCAGTGAGCATATCTATCCATTGCCCCTAAGCATGTGATCCTCCAGATTACATGGCAAGGATTTAAACCTCTTTTCTTCTGAGTTGCACCTCTCTTGCTGGCCCAAATAAGAAAACCCAAGCCTAGCCTACCTGCTCCCCTCCTCCGTGGATCACATGGCAAGGTGATTATAAGAGACTGCACACTTAGACTGATCCTTTTGATAGGTGGGGACTTGAGCAAAAATTTTTTTTACTCCTCACCTCAACCTTGCTGCCTTTCTATGACATTGAAATACCACCTTCACATGTAACCTTTCTGCTCCCTAGACTAGCCCACAACCAAGTTTCTTCCAAGTTTCCCTTCCTCCTTCCATTGTCATGACTCTTATACTTCCCCTCATGCTGATATTAACCATCCCCAATCTCTCCCCTCTCCCCAAGCCACTGAACCCCTTAACACAATACCACTCACTTTTTAAACCCGATGCCTCCCCCTTCCTCTTATCCATTACCCTCTTCTCTGCCTTATAGATCCAACACTATCTCCCCCTCATTAGGTCACCTCCTCTCTAACTGCATACACCTCACCCATGTTGCAGCAACAGGTCTTCACTCTTCTCTACTACCCTCACCAGTATGTTCTTCCTCCTTCTCTTGATCTCCACTGGGGACATAGACCCCAATCCCGGTACTCCCAACCAACCCCCACCCTACTCTTACAGTCCACCCTATTCCTGTGGGCCAACTTGTAACACTGTCAACCTTATTTCTATCCCTCTCCTCCCTTCCCTTGTGCCCTAAGGAATGTCTGCTCTGTCCCCAATGAGACTGACTACATCCTATTCATTTCTCAATCTCTCCACCTGCTTGCACTAACTGTGACCTGAATCTGCCCTGATGACTCTACCTCAGCTGCTGCTCTGTGTCATGGAGGCTACCTTTTCTCCCACACGCCTCACATGGTTGATCAGGGAGGAGGTGTTGGACTGATACTCTCTTGCAGATTTCAACCCCTTATCCCATGAAGTCCATGCCATCTGCCTGTTTGCACCCCTATCTCTCCAAGTAGCAGTCATCTATCAACCCCCCCCCATACATATTGCTCTCCCTTCCTTATTGACTGACTCCTAGCTCTTCATCAAAAATTGCAAAGACTAGGAGACACTTGATGAAGTTACAGGGAAATACTTTTAAAACCAATAAAAGGAAATATTTTTTCACTCAGAGAATAGTTAAGCTCTGGAACGCATTGCCATAGATTGTAATAAGAGTGGATAGCATATCTGGTTTTAAGAGAAGTTTGGCCAATTTCCTGGAGGAAAAGTCCATAGACTGTTATTGAGAAAGACGGTGGAAGCCACTGCTTGCCCTGGATCAGTAGCATGGAATGTTGCTACTCCTTGGGTATTGGCCAGGTATTAGGGACCTGGATTGGCCACCATGAGAACGGGGTACTGGGCTTGATGGACCATTGTTCTGACCCAGTAAGCTATTCTTATGTTCTTATGTTCCTTGACCCCTCATCCCCTTACCTCATCCTCAGTGAATTCAACATCCATGTCGATGACCCCTATGATTCCTTCACCTCCAGGTTTCTTGCCCTAACATCCTTATTCAATCTCCAGCTATGCTCCACTACCCTTACATACTAGAAAGGACCCTGCCTGGACCTAATTCTTTCCTTCAACTGTTCAACCACCAAATTCTGCAATACCACCCTTCTCCTCTCTGACCATCACCTATTAACATTCACTATTCATCATTCCAACCCCAGATACAGCCAATCACTACCATGGTCAGGAACTTTTAAGCTATTAAACCTGGAGCCCTCCCTGCTGCTGTCTCATTCCTCTCCTCAACTACCATATCACACAAGACTGTCAACAAAGCCATCCTCTCCTATAATACCATTTTCTCCTCTGCTCTAGATACTATTGCTCCTCCAATTTCATGCCCTGTTAGGCACACCAAACCTCCAACTCTGGTTGACACCCCCCAAAAAAAAAATCCACTGCCTACGCTCCTTTGCCCATTCAGCTGAATGTCTCTAATTTAAAATCCTGTGCACATGCTGACTTTATACACTTCAAATTTATGCTGGCATTACTCCAATCTGTTCTCTCACTGGCCAAACAAGAATACTTTACCCACTTAACCACCTTTCTTAGCTCCAACCTCACTGTCTCTTTTCCTCACTAAACTCCCTACTCAAAGTGCCATCACCTCCTTTTCAATTTCTCCCCAAACTATGGCATAATTCTTCTACAGTAAGATCCTGAAAATTCACCTCAAGATCTTGACAAGGCTGCTTCCTCCCTCCACTTGATCCTTCTAACCACCCCTCAACATCTGCCACCCTCTCCTCCTCCTCTGTAATCATGGAGGAGGAAACTGTACATCCTCCAAACCTACTACCTGCTCCTCTGATCTGATTCCCACTCACCTACTCAGCACTATCTCACCCACTGTCATCTCTCCTATCCGTTACATCCTCAACCTATCACTCTCCACTGCAACCATCCCTGATGCCTTAAAACATGTTGTTGTTGTAACACTCCTCCTCAAAAAACCTTCACTGGACTCCACATGCCCCTCCAACTATCACCCCATCTCCCTCCTCCCCTTCTTACCCAAGTTACTTGAATGTGCTGTTCACCGCCATTGCCTGGACTTCCTCTCCTCCCAAGCTATTCTGGATCCATTTCAGTCAGGCTTTTACCTGCTGCACTCCATGGAAACTGCCCTTTCCAAAATTTCCAATGACTTGTTCCTGGACAGATCCCAAGGTATGTACTGTGTCTTCATCCTTCTCAATCTATCTGCTGCCTTTGATACTGTTGATCACTTCCTACTCCTTGATATGCTGTCCTCGCTGGGATTCCAAGGTTCTACTCTCTTCTATCGCACCTTCAGTGTATGCAATGGTGGTTCCTCTTCCAAAGCCTTCCTGCTATTAATTGGTGCACCTCAAGGCTCTTTCCTAGAACCACTCCTTTTCTCAATCTACACTTGCTCATTTGGAGCGCTGATCTCCCATGGCTTCCAGTATTACCTCTAGTCTGATGACTCCCAGATCTATCTCTTCAGACCAGAGACTCAACCTACCTGTTCAACATTGCCACCTGGATGTCTTACCGCCATCTATAACTGAACAGGGCTAAAACAGAGCTGCTCTTATTCCCATCTAAACCTGCCTCCCCACTTCCCCCTTTCTCAGTCTCTGTGGAATGCCTCCCCACTTTCCCCTTTCTCTGTCTCTGTGGACAACACTCTCATCCTCCCTGTTTTGTCTGCTTGCAGTCTTTGGTCTCTCTCCTTCATTGCCTAGATATAACATATTGCTAAAACCTGCCGCTTCTTCCTCTATAATATTATCAAAATCTGACCCTTCATCTCTGAGCACATTACCAAAATCCTTGTCCATGCCCTCATCACCTCTTGCTTAGACTACTGCAACTCGCTACTATTAGGCCTTCTACTTAGACATATTGCTCCCCTCCAATCCATCCAGAATTTGGCTGCACAACTCATATTCCGTGAGAGTCACTATACTCACATTACCCCTCTCCTAAAGTTTCTTCTCTGGCTTCCCATCCATTTAGGAATACAATTCAAACTGCTCTTGACCTACAAATGCACTCGCTTGGCTGCCCCTCACTATCTCTCTTCACTTATCTCCTCCTATGCCCCCCCTGTGAGCTCTGCTCAGCTGATAAGTCCCTCCTGTCTATGCCCTTCTCTTCCTCTGCCAACTCCAGACTCCATCCCTTCTACCTTGCTACGCTGTATGCTTGCAACAAGCTGCCTGAATCCCTATGGTAGGCTCCTTCTCTGGCAGTGTTCAAGGCCCAGTTAAAAGCCCACATCTTTGAGACTGCCTTGAACTCTTAACTCCTCCCACCTTGGATTCCACATCTTTAACCCTATATGTCTTCTCTGTCTGTCCAAGTTAGATTGTAAGCTTTTCTGAGCAGGGGCCGTCTATTAAATGTCAAAATGTACAGCGCTGCATATGCCTTTCAGTGCTAAATAAGCGATAAATTGTAGTAGTAGCAGATCCCATTTTATGCAATGAGATGTAGTCACAAAAAATAATTGGGGTTAACAATAATATAACACATCTTAATGCTAGCGCAGGTTCATAACCTTCCCCTTTAGTGGCAAAATAATGCATCTTAGAGGGAAGGTTATGAACATGGGCTACCATGAAGAAATGTTATTTTACTGTTAACTTCAGGTATGAGTAACTAGGTGTCACTACAAAAAGTGGTACCTGTGCTGAAATAGCACAAGTAATTAGTGAAATAATGTGTTTTAATAGTATCCCATGTTAACAATTTCCCTTCCCCCCCCCTTAATGGTAGCTCATGTTGATTACTATGCTCTGAAGGTTGCATGTGAATTATTTTTTCACTTGTCCCATTTTAAGCATTAGGACCTCTTTACTAATAATGTATGTTAAAAAGCATTAAGATGTAGCTGTACACTTTACTGATTCAAAATAAGAAAAAAACCTTTAGTAAAGAGGATCTTAAAAGAGAAGTGCCTATTCAGACTTGTATTAGAAATATTGCTTAATGAATGGAGAGGACAGATGATTGGAAGAAGGGTTAGGTTTGTTGGAATATTTTTTCAGTGCTGACACTGGTGTGTCTGGGAGGGGGGCTTCTGAATAAGGAGTCCACAACCTTTCTCTATTCTTGCACTGCTTTTGTATTTTATTTATTTATTTATTTCAAATTTTTATTCCACTTAAAACCTAAGGAGCTCATACTTGAAATGGAAATAAGTCTAAAATCCCGCTTAAATTGGCACTTGGACAATCAATAAGAAAAGTCGTCCAAGTGCCGATAATCGAAACAGGTTTTAGACATATCTAAAAACAGCTTAGGCCTTTTCAATGCTGCTCTATGCCCAGAGCTGAAAGGGACGCTTTAGGAGCAGTGGTGAGGGCGGGATTTGGGCGGGATGTGGGCTGAGCTAGACTTAGGGCTCCTTTTACTAAGGTGCACTAGCGGTTTTAGCGTGCGCGCTACAATGCTATATGCACTTGACGTTAACGCCACCATAAAGCTTGCATTAGTATTTTTCGTTTAGCACATGGTTGCGTGCGCTAATCTTCAGCGCACACTAAAAGCGTTTGACCAGGCGAAGGTGGAGGAAATGCCCCGGGGTATTTACTCTCCAGACCTGCTGAGATCGGGAATCGGCCCAGCAGGAGGAGGGGTGAAGCCAAATCAACCATCTGTGCATTCGGAGGAGCTGGGACAGAAACTGCCTCAAGATTTCCTGACACTGACTTCATCGCCTGCTGAAGTTTCAGGTACTTTTTCACCAGAGGTTCTGGGTGCTGAACTGATACCATTGCAGAGGCCCAAGGTTTTCAATATGGAGACAATTTGGGAAGCAATATCTAGTTTGCAAATCTCTTTGGGAACCCAAATGCAGCAACTTACCACACGTTATACCTCTGTTGTGTCTGAAAATTTGGAAATGAAAAACAGGATATCCAGCGTTGAAAATAAAGTGGATGGACATGAAACTAGAATTAAAACAGTGGAGTCCCAGGCTTCGGTCTGGGTAAGAGATAGTGGAAACCTTAATTTTAAGGTAGAAATGTTGGAAAATATGACTAGAAGAAGTAATCTTCGGATTATTAATTTTCCAAAATTACCACTTATCTCAGCGCAGGATACATTTAAAAAGTATTTGAAAGAAGTTTTGAAAGTTCCCGAAACCTCCTATCCGCCTCTCACTAAAATATATTATTTACCAACTAGAACATCTGTTCAAAAACCAAACCAGCAGAATTTGTCTGCTGATAGTTTGGATTTGACAAATTTCCTTGAGAGGTCAGGTGAAGAGATACCGGCAACTGCTACGCTACAGATGCTGACAGGGAATGGATGCTTAAAATGTTTTTTAAGTTTAAAGATGTATCATTTATGACTAAAATAGTGAGAATGTATCCAGACGTGTCATGAATAACCCAAAAGAGAAGAAAACAATTTATAATTTTGAGACCAAGGGTTCTGCAATTAGGTGCGACGTTTGTACTCAGATTCCCCTGTAAATGTGTAATGACCTATCAAGGGAATAGATTTATTTTCTTTGAACCTCAGCAGTTGACCAAATTTATTTCTGCTAAAGAGCAAACTTAAAACTCCTGAGAGAAGTTCAGTCTCAACCTGCTCAAGCATAAGCTTTTTGGTTTTTGTTCTCTCCTGCTGCCATCTTTAATTTCTTGTATTATTTGATAAAGATTTCAGCCATTGTAAAGCTTTCTCACCCCTTAATTGAGGTCTAAAGATACAAACCAGTAATAATTCACATTTGGGTTTAATGACTTTGCCGTATGAGAAAGAAAAATCTTGTTCTGTTTTTGTATTTCAATTGTATATTTTTATTATTACCTATTGTCTCATTTTAATCTATGTACTGAGTTGTATTATTTTCTTGTTTTGACTAATATTATGTCAATTCTATAAAATGAAAATAAAGAATAAAAAAAAAAACAAAAACGCTAGCGCACCTTATAAAAGGAACCCTTAGTCGTACTGCAAGTATAACTAAAAGTTTAACGAAACTGCCTAGACGGAACTTGTACGTTGTGACTTAGGCGATGTAAAAACAGGTCTAAGTGCCCTGAAGGTATCCAAAGTGATCAGATAACCACTGCAGACACAAAGTACAGACCTCCACACACTGTCCCATTGATCACTGACCCCCCCCTCCCAATATAATAGATATCAGAATAAAAACATACATACTTGCCTCCAGAACATCAGCACCTGGCATAGGAAAGCCTAGTAGAGCAGCATAGAGGTGGCTTAATTAGTCTGGGGCTATTGGGGTTGTAGACAGGAGGGTCTAGTAGGTTTTGGGGGTGTCTTGTCTGTCCAAGTTAGATTGTTTTGGGGGGCTTACCATGACCTATAAGGGAGTTCTGGTGAGATGTGTATATGGCACCCTTTTTGTGAAGTTCGCAGCAGTGCCATGTAAGTTGGCCAATACTGTGTTGCCATGTCTGGGTGACCAGTTCATCACTTTGCTGGCTCCTCCCATGTCCAAAAGGTCTTGTTCTAGGTGTTTTTAACTTGGCCAAATTTTTGGACGAGAATGGGGTATAAAGATAGACTGTACGATCAAATGGCTGGCCGTATAATTAGAAGATTATCAAAAATATATATATTTTGGACATATTTTTACTTTAGACACTGCCAACTTTGGGCAGCTAGAGACTTAGGCCCAAAACGGACTCAGACATATTTTTTAATTATGCCCCTCCAAGCGGATTACAGTAAAGCAGCATAAAATATAACACAATCTTCATAACAAAAAATAAAACTACATCAGGTATCCACACATCACTCCCTCTTTCAATTGTAAAAAAATGTTAAAAAAAAAAAAAAGTGACACTGAATAAATGAAAGGAAAAAGAAGTTGGAAACATTCAATGTAAAGCTATATCTATATCAAGAACCAACCAGAAAGTGGCATAATGTGGTTAAACATTCCCTGCAAGGGTTTAAACAAGATAAGCCTTTATTTCATAAATGGTTCAGCTTTATCGTTCAAAAGCTCTGGGCTTAATTTATCAAACTTTTCTTAAAAGTACAAAATGAAAGAAAGGCTCTGGTAAATCTCTGCCTCTAGTAATTTACTTCTTTAAATAATATATGTTAAACCTTAGGACTGTTCATCATTAGCATAACTGTATGGATAGAAATATTGGATTCCTCTGCAAAAGTGATTCTTGTATACATTTTGCCCTGGGTTTTTCATCTTTATTTATTTATTAAACACTACCTGAGGGGCTCAATGTTTCAGAACGAGGGAATGGATACAGCTCCCAGTCTAAGCTCTTGGGTCTTGGCATGATCAACTAAAATATTTTTCAGTCCCAACAGGCAGACTGAAGCCAAGTGCAGTGCTGCTGTTGTACGATTCCTGAAAGCTGATACATATCTTAGTAATAAGAAGGGACTTTTGTTATCTTATGAATAGGAAGATTTCAAGATATCAGTAAAACAGTTTGAGCAGATAACCATGAAACATGAGGGCTAATACACTAAATCATGTTAATAATAACACAAACATGATTGTATAAGGAGTCATCCTGATTGAGGCATCAAGTATGTGGGAAAATTCTAGTATTCCAGTTATGTGCTTATGTGAACCCACCTATACATAAAAGCTCTGAATGCAACATTCTGTAGCAAATGCCAATATTCAATGACACATATTTTGCATGTGGGTATACACATGGGTGGAGTTTCAGGAAATCATGGGTGGGGCTCACAATTACATGCTTACATTAAAAAAATACCATAATCTGCATGTATACTTTTACAATCTAGTTATGAACATTTAAGTCAGTTTTATGGCTATGTACTCACATTCAAAATATAGGTATATATTTAACATGTTAATGTAAAGGGGTGATAAAATTATTATCCCAGGACAAGCAAGCAGCCTATTCTCAACCTGTGGGTGATGTCATCCACAGAGCCCAGATGCGGACAGCTTCGCAAGCTGATTTATTTGCAGAACTTACAAAGTTTGCGACTGCCATACCACGCATGCACAAGTGCCTTCCCACCCACGCAAGGGCGCATATCTCCTCAGTTCTCTGTTTTCCGCGGAACCGAGTTGTGTTTTTGACACTGCGCTAGACTCAGTTACAAACTTTTATGCCTTCTCTCACCGCAGCTCGTGTTTTCTTATTTTACAGGGTTGCTGTGTTTCTTGCATGTTTTTCTTTCCTTTCATTTAATTTTATTTCTTTGCCACGGTGGGGCCTGCTTTGTGGCCTCTGCCACTGGATTTCAATTTTGCTGAAGCCATTTTCCCACCTATGTCCAGGTCAGTCACAGGCTTCAAAAAGTGTAGCCGTTGCCAGCGCGCGATCTCCCTCACTGACCCACATAGGTGGTGCATTCAGTATCTGGGACCTGACCATCATCCGGAGTCGTGTACTTGCTGTGCTACCCTTCATCCTCGAGCCCACAAGCGTCGTCAAGTTCAGGTGGAAAAGCTTTTTGGTGGTATGGTTCCCCTTGCCCCTGTCTCGACCTCGCATCCGGTCATGCTTACCGGGGTTCCACCTTCTGCCTAGACCTCGGCCTCGTCCTTGATCAAGCCTGCCTCATTCGACGGGACCTCGTCCTCGAGTAAATCTGCTAAGTCTTCACCTGACGAGACGATTGCCTCGCTTCCTCCCTCAGGTCAGATGCCAGCAGTGGTCATCAAGCTGTCTAAGAAGCATGTCTCCAAGTTAAAGAGTCATTCTTCCTCTTCTTCCTCGGAGGCTGTAGCTGTGCCAAAGTGTCAGATCCCCCGGTCTCGGAGTCATGTTTGGAGGCTCTCATCTAGACCATTTTGGATTGTCAGTTAGGCATGCTTCTGCCTCAACTCTGTTTTCTGCAGTCCAGCCTGAGCAAGCAGTATCACAAGGAGTCGAGTCCTTGGCTGCACCTCGAGCTGAAACTCCTCACTCTTTACAAGGAGTAGAGTCCTTGGGAGTGCCTCAACAGGATTCCACACTCAGTATGCAAGGAGTCGATTCTTTGTGAGTGTCTCATCTTGAGCATAAGCACGCTATTCAAGGAGCCGAGTCCTTGTCAGTGCCTCGAGATGCCTCGACACCAGGAGTTCAATCTTTGGTGGTATCTCAATCTCAGTCTCCAGCCTCCAGCCCTCGTTCCTCGCATAAAGCTTCGCCCTTCCTGAGGCATAGGGCAAAGACTCCTCAACTTTCTTCTCAGTGAGACCTGCCTGGTTCAAGGCACAATTCTCCACACCAGTCGAGGCATCCATTGAGGCATAGATCCTCTTCTCAAGACACGCCTCATTTTTCTACACCTCGAGGCTATTTGAGGCTTTCTACTCCAAAGTTGAGGATACCTCCTCTATCTGCTTCTCCTGTGAGGGATTCTTCTCCCAGTGAGTTGTCTATGCCTGCATATTTAGGTCTCAGGTGTGAGTACTCCAGAGAAGCTTCACCCTTGTTCTCTGCTCTTCGAGGTCACCTTCTCCTCGAGGTCAACCTACCTTGGAACAGATCTCCTTTTCTACGTCAAATGAGTAAGGAGCTCAAGATTAATTTGGACTCTGATTACAAATACACTACTGAGTATTTAGAAGAGATGGGTATGTATCGACCTCCTGTGAAGTCTCTCAAATAACCCATTAATAGACTCCTCTCTCAAACTTTCAAGAGGAACCTTGAAACACCTTATTCCATTACTGCTGTTCCAAGCAAGCTGGAATCCCATTACAGAATGGTCCATTGCAAGGGCTTCGAGAAGTCTAAATTATCACATCAGTCTCTTCTCATGGAGTCCTCTTTGAAAAGGAACAACCCTTATGGGCCCTCCTGTCCATGAGTCCCTAATCCACCCCCAAGACTACTAAAGCTGCCTCTGTGCAGCTCTACTAGGCTTTCCTATGACAGGCTGCCAGGTGCTGATGTTCTGGAGGCAGATATTTAAAGTTGTGATTACGATTTTTTTATGGGTGGGGGGTTGGTGATCACTGGGGTAGTGTGTGGGGATCTGTACCTTGTGTTTGTAGTGCTTATCTGGTCACTTTATATAGGTTTTTTTGACTGGGACCATGTTTTAAATGGCATAAGTCACAACGTCCAAGTTCCGTCTAGGCTGTGTTGTAAAACTTTTGGTTATACATTCAGTACGACTAAGTCTAGCACGGGTATTTTTTGGGGGTGGGGCTTTAATGGAGTGGGGGTGGAAATGGGGGTGGGGTTTTAAGGGAGTTCTTTTCAAAATCTGTTTTATATTGTAAACTGTACTGATTTGCTGTTGTACTGTAACATATGTGATATATCAAATAAATGCAACCTGGCACTCTGGGCACCGGACTTATACCTCCTGAAACCTAGCATAAATACTTGTGCCCCAGCTGGGCACAGAGACCAGTTATTCTGTAGCATTGTGCACAACATTTTGGAATTCCCATTACTCATCTATGCTCCTCTATGGGAGAGTGTGATGCAGTGGTTAAAGCTACAGCCTCAGCACCGTGAGGTTGTGGGTTCAAACCCACGCTGTTCCCTGTGACCCTGGGCAAGTCACTTAATCACCCAATTTCCTCAGGTACATTAGATTGATTGTGAGCCCACCAGAACAGGCAGGGGAAAATCCATGAGTATCTGAATAAATTTGTATAAACTGTTCTGAGCTCTCCTGGGAGAATGGTATAGAAAAATGAATAAATAATGGCAACAACCGCATTTGGGTCATGAGCTATGGCATTTAAGCATGGGAGACAAGTTTCCAAAATTATTGGAGATGCTGCACTCAATATAAATTGTCTCTCCCTGAACACATTCAAGGAGTTTGTTCAATACTGGGGGTGCTCAAGCACCCACAGAACCCATGGAGTTGGCCCAATGGGTCTAGTCACCTGCATAATAGAATAACATGCAACCAAGTGCACACAAATCTTACTTGGTGCCAATCAATGTCAATCACTGGTTGTTAGCATATAATTGGTTAACAGCCCCTTAGCCAATTAATTTGTAAGCACATCTAGGATGAGCACCTAAATCTGGTTGCCGAAATCTGGGTGCCATATAAGGAATACATGGTAGAAGTAAGCATGTACATGTAATGGAGGTGTACTCAGGGCACAACTTTAGGCATAGCTTGGGCAGATTCATATTTATGTGTGTACTTTATAATATACTGTATATATGGAAATGTGCATCCTGTACATGCCAACATTATTGGTTAGATAACTTTTATGAACTTGAGTACTTGAATTGTAATTCTAATTCATTCTATCCTGTTTAGGGATATGTCCTTGAGGAAGCGATTTGTGGAATATGTTGGGCATTAGCACCCCTGGCCGAGCGGAGTACTTGTGAGACTACAAAGTTCTTGAAAACTAAGTTTCATTAAGATTCATTAAACTCGTTGAAAGTTACAAAATGAAATGAAATTATTTAGATTAAGGCCCAATGACAAATTAGTACATATAGCGTATGGCAATGAAATATGTTTGAGCCATGAGTTGTACCACTGAGGTCCTGGGAAGAAATTGAAAAAATATTTGGTATGCGTAACATTTAGGCCTGAGCATCCAAAATCTTGACACTATCTTCCCAATATTCAGACCATCAGAGATAGCAGGCTATCTCCCGTGGTCAGGCAGATAGCATCAAATTGCCTCTTTTTTTTTTTTGGCCTGCTTAGATGTAGCTGGCTAAGCAGATATTCATCAGCTGGCCAGCTAAGTCATAGCAACCAAAGATGGACCTGCTTTTAGGTGGGTTTTTCTGGCTGTTAAAAGCCTACGGCCTGGCCATCCTGAATAGGCTCCCCCCCTCTTACTATTGGAAGCTAAGCAGGGTTGGGCCTGGCTAGTACCTGGTTGGGAGACCACTTGGGAATACCAGGTACTGTAGGCTGAGGGGCCCTAAGTTGGGCAGCAGTAACAGTGGTACACTGTGCAGGAGAAGGCAATGGCAAACCACTCCTGTACTCTGCTGTGAGACATCACAAGGTAGATTCCTTACTGTGCATGTTGTTATGAGTCAGAGGCTTCATCCATCCATCTGACTGCTGAACATAGCCAACAAGCTGCTGAATATCAATAGTGATCAGCTATGTCATGTATAACGTGACCATTTATTTTTTTCATCAAAACAGGACATCTATTAATTGTGAGTCCCACCCCCAATCCTGCCCTAGCCCCGCCTCAATCCCACCCTAGCCCCACCCCAATCCCGCCCCCAAATTCTTCCATTCATTTTTCATGTACACATAATATCTTATTAATTCATAATGGTAACCATAAAATTAAAAATATGCTGCCTGGCTGGCCCGGAACTTCCTCTCTGACATCAGAATTGATATCGGGAAAAAAGCTTCTGGGCGGCAAGAAGAAGGTGCAGTGGCGGCGGGCGGACGGAGGTTTGAATCGGTGTTGGAGGGAGGGGAAGCGATCGCCTGGCCCGTTGTCCCCGCGCACAGCTTGAAAACGGGACATTTCTGCGTCCCAAAGCAGTGGGCTGGGACAATGGGATGGCCAGTCCAATAACGGGATGTATGGTCACCTTAGTCATGCAAAATAACTGGTTACTGAGCTATCTTCCAAACAGGATGTTCAGCAGGAGATATCCGCAATCTCCCACTGAATGTCAGTGGATAGCCAGCTATGTGCGATTTAGCCAACTGGGAACCGTTACATGCCAGCTAAACAGAAATGAATATTGGGCCCTATTTCTGAAGGATTTATGGTAGCATTTTACCTACATATCCTTATAAAATAGGGTAAAAATAGGCACCTTCCTATCTTATTAAACTAGGCACCCTTTTATACTCTAAAACGCTGCCAGCATGCCCTCTGGGATACAAGAGTTTGACAGCCAGTAAGAATTAAAGCTTTTTTATTTCCCACTCATTCATTATTTTCATGATTTTTTTTTTTTTTTTTTTTGTATACTCAGGTTGATATAAAATTAAAACTGACCTGAAGGTTTTCTGCTGTATGATCTTATTTTGGGCCAAGCCCCTTGACCTTTGTTCTTTGTTTCTTTACAAAATAATCTATGGCAGAATTTATGCTCTCTAATATTAATCAGTTCTGGCACCAAAACCCATTAGTCCTTCTTAGAATACAAGGATAAACAAGCAACAAGTGAAAGGTTATATTTTGCATCAGCTCTATAAAATACAGTATATTGATTATTTCCTTCACTATCTTTTAAATGGAGTTCGTCAGGAAGGACGCAGTCTTTTAAAACTCCTAGTATGAGCAAGAGGAAAGTACCCAGACTGAAAGTCAAGTAATTAAAGCAAACTCCATGAAAATGCTAATTCTTTAGCTCAGCATATATTAAGATGGATAGACATATGCACACGCTTGTAAGAACCTTTTCCATCTCATCAGATCTAATATTTGTTTTTACATCCAAGTATATCAAATCAGGCAGAGCAGTGTTACATGATCGACAATTAATAGGAAAGGTTACAATGTTGTCAGAATTGTAATAGAGAGAGACCGTATAGGCACTTATCTAGACAGAAGCTGCTGCTGCCCGGATAAGGGCTTTTGAGGATTGCCTGATGGTGTTCTAAAAATCCACAGAGTGAAGTAAAAAGCAGTCTATAAGAAATTTCCATGACATTATCCATGAATAGAGCCATTTATTTAGGTAGAAGTATTTAGGTAGGTATTGTAATTAGGTTATAGTTTCTATATTATACTATTATGTACATCGCCTAGAATTTCGAAATAGGCGATTCATCAAATGTGAAATAAAACTTGAAACTTGAAACTTGAATCTGTCTAGATAAATGTGTTTGCATATTAAGCTGATAGGTTTTTAGGCCAGCTGCAATTATTTCGTAAATTCCTGAAAACTTTGTTGTTCTCGCAATTTTTAAATGGTTTAATTACCGCCTCAACAAAATGATAATATTATAGTTATTTTTCTTATGCTTTTCTTATGTACTTTAGTTTTTAATTAGTACTTCCCTCTCCTATGTTTTCTGCTATGTACTCTATATGTGAACCGAGTTGAGCTCCACTGGTATATAAACCAAAGATTAGATTAGATTAGATAGTCTTCTAAACTAAAGTAGCTATCCTTCTAATTATTTTATTTATTCAATTTTCTATACTATTCTCTTAGGGGAGCTCAGAATGGTTTACAAGAATTTATTCAGTTACTCGAGCGTTTTTCCCTATTTGTCCTGGTGGGCTCACAATCTATCTAATGTACCTGGGGAAATAGGGAGATTAAGTGATTTGCCCGGGGTCACAAGGAGCAGCAGGGGTTTGAACCCACAACCTCGGGATGCTGAGGCTGTAGCTTTAACCACTGCTCCACACACTCCTAATTATATATATGGCATCCCCGATTTGTGCACACAATTTAATTGTACCAAACAAGTCAATTTTATTACTGATAATTGGGCAGTAAACTGAATGTACCCACACATTTTAATCATTATTCTATAAAGATATGCAGGTAAAATTTAACATGCGGATTCAAAGAGGGCTTCAGCCTTGAGGGGCATGGGCGTTCTTGGAATTTGCGTGCAGCGTTACAGAATTAGGTAGATCTGTACTTAATTTATGCGTGAGGATTTATACCAGGATTCAGTTGGTATAAATTCTTGCAACCAAAACTGGGCATAGATCTCACCATCAAAAGCTATTCTACAAATGGCACCCAACTTATAATACACACCACAAAAATATATTCCAATAAATACCCACTACTATGGAGAAATACAAACAAGAGATAAGGATATGTAGTTATATGGAGAAAAGACCTCAGTTTCCTCTTAGAGAGGTCACTATGTCTGCCGTACTCAACTTAAAGCAGCATAGGAGAAAACATCCCTGGTCAAAAAACTCCACTACATACTACTAACTGAAGAGACTAATAGTTAGAGTCCGCAAAAAAAACACTTATCTCTTAGGGTCACTATTCTCCAGGTGAGGCAAGAATCCAGATAGTTTGCTTAGGATTACCACGTTAATCTTCATTCAAACGTGGAAAATTTCTCTCTTAAGACGTTTGAATGAAGATTAACGTGGTAATCCTAAGCAAACTATCTGGATTCTTGCCTCACCTGGAGAATAGTGACCCTAAGAGATAAGTGTTTTTTTTGTGGACTCTAACTATTAGTCTCTTCAGTTAGTAGTATGTAGTGGAGTTTTTTGACCAGGGATGTTTTCTCCTATGCTGCTTTAAGTTGAGTACGGCAGACATAGTGACCTCTCTAAGAGGAAACTGAGGTCTTTTCTCCATATAACTACATATCCTTATCTCTTGTTTGTATTTCTCCATAGTAGTGGGTATTTATTGGAATATATTTTTGTGGTGTGTCTTATTAATATTCCACTTGCTATTATATATATTTTTTTTGTCAAATTTTTGGCAAGTACCCAACTTATAATGCCATATATAGAATTTAGTCTTACATTTATACTTGGAAGTGCTTATATATAGTAGATGCCAAATGCTGCCACTTTTTTGCTACATTTATCTAAAATCATTACACCCACTGTTTATGCCAGCAAATATGTGTATCTTTACCAACATCCTTATATGTATTTTACAAAGGCTTCATGTTGGCACAGCCTTTTATAAAATATTCAAGAAATGTGAACAGCCTGACCTGAATGTCTGATTCCCTACATGAAGCCCAATAGAAAATGTGTGTGGGTGTGGGGGGGAGGGGGGGGCCAAGTATAAGTGTCTTCTTTTTATTTATTTATTTATTTTTATACCCCAGTTCTGTTTATTGGTGTTCATAAGTTTTTTATTATTTCGATAGTTGATATCTATATAATAATTTACCACCACCCCAAAAAGAAAGAAAGAAAAAAAAGCAAAAGACAAAAGAAAACACTACGTTGTTTCAGAAGACAGTGCTGAGCAGGAATGAGTAAGAGAGTTAACTACTTGGAATCAAAGATGATTGATTTTCCAGACAGTAGAAATACTGAACTTTGCAACAATCAAATGCTTTAAGAATGGAGTTATGGATAATCAAACTATAGATCTGAACTAGGACAATGCTTGCAGATAAGAAACAGTGATTTGTTGTAAACTACTAGAAACTTTTCCAGTATCCCAGTAAAAGTTTTTTCATCTCAGCTAATATGGGTGAATCTCTTCATGAAAAGGTGGTTAATAATTCCAAATAAATAAATGGTCATAAGGGCCATGTATCCGTTGCACATAGATTGTAGTATATTAGCAATCACTGTCTTCATAATCCTAGTGGCTGTATTTTATCAGAGCATTTCTGGTAGGGCTGTAGAGGGGAGATATGATAGAGATGTTTAAAAACTACACGGTATACATGCACAAAAGGTGAATCTCTTTCAACTGAAGTGAAGCTCTGGGATGAGCGGGCATATGATGAAGATGAGAGGACAGAGTCAGGAGTAACCTGAAGAAATACATTAACTATTACAAGAAGGAACAACTGAAAACCTGAACTTTACAATTAATGATTTATTTATCTAAGCAGGTCTGCATCATCCCATTCCATGAACGCTTCTACCAAACACATGGGGCAACAGCTGACCCATGCTGTATACTTCCACCTCACATTACATGGTGTGAGTAAACATTACAGTTAGATCATTGTAATCTGCCTCATCCTCAACCTATCAGGATACCGAGTTACTAAAGTACAAGGACCACAAGCAGCTCAGGCTCCCCAATCTAATGTCAAGTTTCAAGTTTATTAGGATTTTATATACCGCCTATCAAGGTTATCTAAGCGGTTTTTACAATCAGGTACTCAAGCATTTTCCCTATCTGTCCCGGTGGGCTCACAATCTATCTAACGTACCTGGGGCTATGGAGGACTGAGTGATTTGCCCAGGGTCACAAGGAGCAGCGCGGGGTTTGAACCCACAACCCCAGGGTGCTGAGGCTGTAGATCCAACCACTGCGCCACACGCTCCTACACCCTTCACTCTCTTTTAATTGGGGTTAATCAGAAAGGAGACAGTTGTTTAAAACTCCTCCATGAGCCAGGGGATAGTGTCTGTACAATAGGGAAAGGGATTGGGACTTGTATATTGCCTTCTTATAGTTACACAACCACATTCAAAGCATTGAAAAAGCTAATTCTTTAGCTCAGCATACATTGAGATGGATAGATATATGATCAGCATGTAATAATCCTTTCCATCTCATCAGTCCTACTATGTCTATTCACAACCAATTATATCAGTTGAGACACTATCCTCATACTTTATACTGTAGAACTCTTTTTTACTTCTGTTGATGCACCACGTAAGGCTGGGCCAAAGGTTCATGCCTAGTGTGACCATATGGCTCCAGAAAAAAGGGGACGGATTGAAAGCAATGGAAGTAAGGAGAACAGATTGAGACATCTTTCCAGCTTATGATTTATCTTTAATCTTATCTATTGTTTTGCCTTTTGTCTTTGTTTTGTTCTATTTCTATCATTTAAATTTCTCCAGAATTCTACTGTTCAACGGCTCCCCCTTCTGCTTCTATTCCTTTCTCTCCTCTCTTCTACCTTCCAAAGTATTTAGATCAATGCTGTCTTGTTAAAATGTTTATTTTATTTTTCCTCTAACTCTACTTTTCACTTCTCTATTACCCTCCAGGTACTTTAGTTAGATTGTGAGCCTTCGGGACAGTAAGGGAATTTTTCAAGTACCTTTCTTATTTCTAATCTTAATGTATATTTTCTGTAAACCGCTTAGAACCTAACGGATGTAGCGGTATATAAGAAATAAATTACATTACATTACATCTTGGTTGCTTTCAATGAAAGTAAAACCTGGATGTCTCAATCTGTCCTCTTTTTTCTAGAGCCATATGGTCACACTATTCATGCCTGCCTCCTGCAGTGCTCTGTACCTGCAAAGTATGGAGACAGAAACTTTAGTAGATATGACATTCAAAAAGGAGTATGAAGTTTTTGTGGGGGTGGGAATGGAGACAAGAGTCTGAGACAAGGAGATAATGGGTGGAGTGGAGAAAAGATAAGGAATGTTGATCAGGAGAGCCAAAAGTACCTCCCCATCTCCTCAAAGAACCATATGCCGATCCTGTGAAAAGGTAGCACCATTCCTGAAATGTAGAAATATCTCAATACATATTTAATGTTATCTTAATCATGCTAAATAGCAAGATGTGTGCCTGTATTAGAGGTCAGACTTGTAGTACTGTTCCTGATACTAATCAGGGGGGCTTGCTGTGTACATCTAGAGCTCTGAAGAGGAACCAACTCTTCACTGTCAGGCGCTGATGCTGCTGAGCTCTAAGGGTGAGAATGGGATTTCTCCTATAGTTCAGGGGCTAGTCACTTGTTTTAGCTTGCTAAGGGTTGGTTATTCTTGGACACATAGGCCCAGATTCTCAAAATGCCACTGCAAGCGCCTAGATTGCACGTACCAGTGACTAAATTAAGGGTTTTAATTGGTTTTAAATGGCGAGATAATTGATCACAACATTAAAAAACAATTAATCAAAACAAAAACTTAGGCGATGCTAAGCAGCTGCCCGGACCGGCACCAGGATCCATGGAACCTAGTGTTGCCTAGTGATGTTGAAGCCCAGGAATGGGTGTGTTTAGGGGTAGCAACAAGCTTCAATGTCACAAGGTGATAATAGCCATGATTCAGGAAGGACCCTAGGTACAGGAAATTTAGGCCTGTAAACCCTGGTCTACATTTCCGGTGCCTAGAGTCTTTGGGAGCCTTGACTCTGGAAGAGGCGCCTGTTCTGATTGACACATGGCAGGTGCCCATTGTGTAGGCTCCTGCCATGGCAGAGGCCACTTACAGAATCCAGGCCATGGTTTATAGCCTAATATAGTGTTGCTTTTCTCTTCTCAGGAAATATTGTAGTGTAACCAAATATATGTATATCTCTACATATCTATTTCATGTAACCCTTAGTATATTTTTGTAACTTGCTTGTCATATTTGCTGATTATTATTATCTATAATAAATAAGATATATTCTCATATTGGCATTAATTCATATAAGACAGCACTACTAGAATCTTAGGGGTCCTTTTATCAAGCCGCGCTAGCGGGGTTAGCGCATCAGACATTTCATCACGCGCTAACCCCCGCTGCCAGCTAAAAAACTAACGCCTGCTCAATGCAGGCGTTAGTGGCTGGCGTGGCAGGCGGTTTAACGTGTGGTATTCCGCGTTTTAAACCCCTTACCGCAGCTTGATAAAAGGACCCCTTAGAGCCACCTTAGGTGCATTCATACTGTATTTCTTACAGATGAGCCCAGATTAATTACTGTGAGTGATTTTCTGCATTGTAATTGCACATACATAATACCATACCATACCAACTCTTGTACTCCACAAATGGCAGCTACGAATCATTGTGACTTATGCAATATTAGAATTGCTACAGAGAAATAGATATTAAAAAGAAATTGCATGGAAAATATCATGCAGGGAACTGCATGGAAATGGATCAATGCATTAAGGAAAAAAGGTGAGTTTTCAGTGCTTTACTGAATCGGAAGTATGTGGGCATTTGTCGAAGGCTGCCCTGGAGGTTGTTCCACATTCTGGGCCCCTGAAACTCAAAGGTGGTCTCAAAGAGAGTCTTCTTTAATTGGTAGAGGAATATCTAAGAAAAACACGAGTTGACAATACAAGCATATTGGTTTTTGCCATATTGAGTTTCATGTAATTACCATTTAACCAGCTTTTAACTGCATTTAAATAAAAGCATAAATCTTTAAGGCTGGATTCTGTAACTGGTGCCATTGTTGGTGATCACCTTAAAAATGGATGTTGATCGCATGCCAATCACATGATGGCGCCAAGTACAGAATCACACCTCCAGTAAAGGTAGGTGGTCTGGAAATGTTGACCAGGGTTTTTCCTGGCCTACATTTCCAGTGCCTATCTATGATGTGAATTGTGCTTCTATAGGTGCTTTATGCTACCTAATGCCATTTCTGGTGTTAGCCACGCCCACACTGACATTAGGTGGCCTAGAGCACTTATGATTCAGGTGCCAATATTTTAGGCACGATTATGCATCTTGAAACTCAATTAAAACATTGTTTAACTGCATGCTTTTTTTTTTACTGAGTTTGGGCGCTTACCAGCATCTAAAAATTTGGCGCCATTAGAGAATCCGGACCTATATTACATCTACATTACAATTGAACTTAAGCAAAAATTGGACATCATCCACATACAAGCAAAAGGGCACCTAAAGACTCCTCAAGAAATGACACAAAGGGATTAGAAAAACATTAAAATCACTGGAGAATGTATTGAACCCCATGGAACGCCACTCAAACAATGTACTTCTTCTGATACGTCTTGATCAATTTATATTTTTTGGTTTTATTAAATAAAAAAGATTGAAACCAGCCTAGAACCTTAAACTTAGCAAGTCATTCCTGAATATTGCTAGTTATCATGTGATATAAATGGTTAACTTTTTAACATTCACCATGAATATTCAGCATGATAACTAGTTATCTCATATTGAATATTCATGGTTAGGCCAAAATGCTATTTAACCAGACAGCAGCCGATTCTGGCTATTTAAATAGCTATGAATATCAGAGGGATTGTGTCCATTTCAAAGAGAAGAGTTAAGAACATAAGAACATAAGTTGCCTCCACTGGGTCAGACCAAAGGTCCATCTCGCCCAGCGGTCCGCTCCCGCGGCAGCCCATCAGGTCTGTGACCTGTGAAGTGGTTTCTGACCACTTTTATAACCTACCTCTAGTTCTATCTGTACCTCTCAATCCCCTTATCCTCCAGGAACCTATACAAACCTTCCTTGAATCCCTGTATAGTGCTCTGGCCTATCACATCCTCTGGAAGTGCGTTCCATGTGTCCACCACCCTCTGGGTAAAAAAGAACTTCCTAGCATTTGTTCTAAACCTGTCCCTTTTCAATTTCTCCGAGTGACCTCTAGTGGTTGTGGGTCCCCACAGTTTGAAGAATCTGTCCTTATTCACTTTATCTATGCCCTTTAGGATTTTGAAGGTTTCTATCATGTCCCCTCTAAGTCTCCTCTTTTCCAGGGAGAACATCCCCAGCATTTTTAACCTGTCAGCGTATGCAAAAGTTTATTAGCTTAGATACAGTTTATCAGCTTTATTTGGTAGGGGTAGGTCAAATTGATGGGGAATGAGATAAACATTTCCCTCCTCTCAGCCTGGCATCTATTGCCCGTCTCTCCCCCTCCCCCTCTCTTCTACTCACACAGTTTCATACTATCATACTCTTACACATACCCCTCTTATACATACCCTTCTTCCCAACACCTCATCCTTTTCATTTGTTCAGTTTTAACTACAATTGGGTGACAGGCCAGCCATCTGTTGAATGGCTGGCCTTAGGGCCTGATTGGCCCAGGTGGCTCAAATCCCGCCCACAGGCGGGGCCTGAGACACCTGGGCCAACCGGAATAGGCCCAGTAGGCTTAGGTCCCTCCTGTGAGTGGGGCCTTAGGCATATGCCTAAGCCTACTGGGCTTATTCTGGTTGGCCCAGGCATCTCAGGCCCCACCTGTGGGTGGGATTTGAGCTGCCTGGGCCAATCAAGCCCTAAGGCCAGCCATTCAACGAATAGCTGGCCTGTCAGACGGATGGGCTTGGCACCTGTCCGTCCGACCAACAATTTAAAGGTAGGGGGGGTTGGGGGTCCTGGGGTCGGCGGGGGATTTGTGTTTTAGTGGGGGTGGGGGTTAGGAGGTGTCACCAGCCCAGGAGGGCTTGGGCTCCCTCCTGGCTCAAATTGTGTCAGGTGGGAGGGGAGCCACGGTGCCGCCGGGCTAGGAGGGCTTGGGCTCCCTCCTGGCCCCATCGGAATCGACCGGTGGGGGGTGAGGGTGCCACTGGGCAGGAGGGCTTGGGTTCCCTCTTGCCTGATTGTTGTACGGGGGAGGGCTCATTGCTGCAGGAGAGATGTCTCATCTCTTCTGCGCGATGATGATCGCCCACCCCCCTCCAAACCTCGGCACTTCGGGGTGAGCATTGCCGGCAGGGGAGATGCCCTGCCCTGGTGCTCACCCCAAAGTGCCGCGGTTCGGAGGGGGGTGGACTATCATCATTGTGGCAGGCGAGATGAGACATCTTTCCTGTAGTGATAGGCAGGTTGCTGGGGCCGCTGAGCTGCAGCGATCAGCTCAGCTGCCCCTTTTTCGGCATTTATACCAGTTTTGACTTGGTCTAAGTCAAAACGTATAAGTGCCGACTAGGCAACCTGTCAAAATCTTTGGTTATACCTGTTGTGCGCCTAGGTCTGGGTCGGCCCACCTCCCGTCCACCCCCGCCCTTTCCCCGCCTCTAAAAATGCCTCTTTTCTCTCTGTGCATTTAGAAGCAGGGGAAAGGCCTAAGCTACTTTTAGATATGTCTAAAACCAGCTTTGATTATGGGTACTTGGACGATCAGGCTTTTTGATCATCCAAGTAATAATAATAATAATAATAATAATAATAATATTTTATTTTGTATACCGCCATACCCAGGGAGTTCAAGGCGGTTCACAACAGATAGATGAATTACATACAGTGCGATTAGAAAAAGAGGAAACATAACAAAGCAATCGTAGGGTCAAACTTGTTTACAATAACAATTTAGGTGAGGGAAGGGCCAAATACGGGTACATACAGAGTGTGCTGTAGTAGGATACAATTAAGTTTAAGAGAGGGGGGGGAACCCAGCATATTAGCTGGGGAAAAAAAGGGGGGGGGGGGAAAAAGAGGAGGAGGAGAGGGGGGGTGAGATGGGGGATGGGGGCGTTAAGGGATAGGTCTGTTGCAAAGAAGGGTTTGATCTGTTTTCTAAGGTGGAGAAGGGGAAACGTTATGGCGGAAGAGGGGAGCGTAAGGGATTTGGTCCGTTAAA
Organism: Geotrypetes seraphini; assembly: GCF_902459505.1. NCBI lineage: Eukaryota > Metazoa > Chordata > Amphibia > Gymnophiona > Dermophiidae > Geotrypetes > Geotrypetes seraphini. Next base: position 81,907,481 of record NC_047089.1, on the reverse strand, counting down.
AAGTAGAGTTTTGAGCTTTTTTCTGAAGGGGGGGTATGAAGAGCAGGCAAGTATGATTTGGGCGAGCCATGAATTTAGTTTGGCCGCTTGAAAAGAGAAGGTTCGTTCGAAGAATCTTTTAAGATGGCACGATTTCAGTGAGGGAAAAGCGAACAAAGTACCCATTTAGGCCACTTTTTAGACGGGTTTTTTTTTTATTATGAGCCCCATACCTTCTACCTTTGAGAAGTAACTGTTTTCCTCTTTACTGTATTAAAAAAGTTAAGATCTGTAGGCCGATTACTTCACAATTCTTTTCAATATGTCTTTATTATTAGTGTATCTGCTTAACTTGTAAGAAAAAGCTCTATTATTACACCCATGAATCTTATGTGACATTTAACAGAGGCTCATTCATTATTAGCTTTGATTAACACCCAAATAATCCAGTACAATTAGTGCTCTATAACCCCTGAAGAATTATTTCAAACAGAACATCTCTTCCCCTCTGCCACTGCAATAACCCAGGAGGAAACCATTATGCTAAGTTTCATCTGGAAGCGCCATGTGCCAGAAAATGAAAATGAATTTATTTTGAATGTATTGATTGCTAGGTCTCATTGTTAATCATAATCAATCCTGAGTTATAGTGAAAATGCCAACCTCTATCTGCACCATATACTCCCTGTCATGGAGACCGGAAGATTAAAAAGAAAAACAAAAAAACAGTTCTGCATAAATAAACCATGCTAGATTTGGACACCTGCAGAGAAAAAATATACGGCATACAATACACTGAGTTCTGGGCTTATTTGAAATTCCTCTTAACCAGTAGCTCAGTAACTCTTCCAAATTAAAACCCCTTGAAGGAAAACACTGAGCCTTGAAAAATATTGTTAGAAAAGATATTACCCAGCGGTCCTTTAACTTATACAGTAATAAAGTATCAGTTAAGAACAACAGAGCCTATGGTCCCTCATAGGGACTATGAAGGAGCCTCTAGCATACAAAGGAACTGAGATGATTTCAAGAAACGTCTAACAATAAGAGGGAAGGAATTCATTTAATGAAAAACAAGAATAATATTATTTTGCTTTCTAAAGGCTCCTTTTACTAAACTGTGGAAGAGCTCCTTACCATGGACCGGCGAGGTAAATGTGTCAACGCTCATTCAATTCCTGTAGGTGTTGGAGCATTTACCTTGCCGGCCCACAGTAAGAAGCTTTGCCATGTTTTAGTAAAACCCAGTGTAAGTTACTAGCAGTATTGTGTTACCTACTGGATGTTAAAGCAGACTGACATCCAGTAGGTAACACCTATTCATATTTAACATAGCATGGTTGTTTTTAAACACGAGACAATACTCGACAGGCAATATGAAATCTTGCTCAGCCTTGATGAAGCAAATAAAATTTCTTGGCATTTTAAAAACCCAACCAAGGCCCTTTGTTTGCAGGTTTGGCAAGTGAGATATTTTTTAAAATCAATTTTTTTATTTTTACTAATTTCACTCAAGAAAATACTTAAAAGAATCCAGAAATACAGCCTCAAAACAGAACAAGAAATGCAACACATAAAACTTTCAGTTCAATATTCCAGGGCCAAGAAAAGGAAATACAAATCCAGGGAAATATGAAAATCAGAAGGAGATGTGGGATACTCTATGGCAGCTAGTTAAGTCATTCCTTCAGGTTTAACAACCTTTAGTTCTTCCCTTGCTGTGAGAAAATCAGTGAGCTATCTCATATTTAAAAAAAAAAAACCACACACACCACTAATTAAAACAATGACGAGGAAATGTTAATATGAAATTCCCCAATCTCAGCAAGGACTCTTGGTTACAATACCAATAATTTCTGTCTTCTGGCCTAGGTTAAGTATTTGTGATAAATCAGTTAGTATCTATACAAATGAACCAAGAAAGGGCTCATTACCCTGCCCCCCCTTTTATAAAACTGTAGATAAGTTTTATTTTATAACAATTTTTATTGATGACTCCACAAACAGGTGAGTTTTAAGTGTCGGCTGCAGTCTATGAGCATCAGAGCTGTTACTGCCATGATTGGCACTAAAAACCACGCTAGTTGTGTAAAATAAAAGGGGGGTATATCTAACATCCAGATCCAAATGTGCCCTCAAGTTTGATTTGACTTATGGCAACCACACAGCGAGGGATACCCTCCTTGTGATTTTCATGGCAACATACAGGAATGGTTTTTCCATTGTTTTTTTCTGAGGCATGGAGGCTTAAGTGACTTGCCTAAGGCCACAAGGAGCTGCCATGAGATTTGAACCTGTGCCCTTTCGATTTTTAGCCTGCTGCTCTAACCATTAGACTACTATTTCACTCCCATATGTTTGAAAAACAGACTACGAGGCTCAAACACACATTTAACCAAGAGGCTAAATCTTTTAGTTATGGGCAACAAAGAACTCTCCAGGTACTCAGTATCTGAGTCTATCTGGGCTCATTCCTGATTAACGGCTAACTCAGATTTTTTCCTGTGGGTTAATGACATTAAAATAGCTCTCAACATGAGAGGGAGATCATCAGATGGCAAGTACCTCCTGTAACTATCATGACTGGAAACATCAAGGATAATTTAGAAAATTTTAAGAATCTTAAATTGTTCTTTCTGACTTGATTTTTAAAATATTCCATTTTATGCTATACAGAATCCTTTTCCTTAACTTGACCTGAATGAAAATTATTTATTCTGCCATCTGTGACTCCACCTGGTCCACACTGGAGGCCTATTGATTCAGTGCTTGAATCCAGCCACTCAATTGTATAGTTATAACATCAAAATTTATCATTAGACTTTAAAGTTTCTACCTTCATAGAAGCATCCAGAGTTTGAAGTGAAGCCCAAAGGGCCTCCAAAGATACTATTGTCCTAACCCATGCTTGCCTGGAGGACTGACCAGACATAATACTCTAGGACAGTGTTCTTCAACCACCGGTCCATGGACCAGTGCTGGTCCATAGAAATTTCCTGCCGGTCCACAGGGCCAGCACATGCATCAGGCCCAAAACAGTGTTCTTCAACCACCGGTCCACGGTGCGATCGATGCGGCGTTATCTTCTAGCCAGCTCCCTCTTCCTAACTGATTCAGTGCACAAAGCCATGGGCAGCGGCTCCTACGGGCATCATGTGCCTGAACCGGAAGCCTTCTCTCTGATGTTGCAACGTCAGAGATAAGGCTTCCAGATGAGGCACGGGACGTGCAAGGTGCAATTAATACTATTATGGGAGCGGGGTCTGGGGTGGAAATTGGGTAGAGATGGGCGGGGTCTGGCCCACGACTTAGTCCAGTGTTCTTCAACCGCCGGTCCAAGGACCGATGCTGGTCCACAGAATAATTCTTTTATTTCTGCTGGTCCATAGGTGTAAAAAGGTTGAAAAACACTGCTCTAGGAAACAGTATCTACAGAACTTCTTCCTCTTTCAGTGGGGAAGAAACAACCTATAGAACTTCTTCCATGACAGTGTCAGTTCTGCATCTTTTTGACTATCCTCACCAGCCCATTCAATTTTGGATCATAGACAATGCAACTGGACTAAAAGATGCCTCTTCCACACTCTGCCTCTGTAATCTAATCTAATCTAATCCTTAAATTTGTATACCGCATCATCTCCGTGTTCGTAGAGCTGTAAATATTACTCATGGGAATCTTGGACAGGAAAATGTCCTTGATTAAATTCCTTTTTTCCCATTGAAACAGAGTCCAAATAGCAATATAACACTAGGTATAGCAGATCTCATGGCTTCACATCTCTTCCCTTCACCATCTTGGCCATTCCTGATGCCATAACAGCAAGTTACTGAATCACACGATGGTGTTATCACATGCTAATGCAGTTAACATGCATCGTTTTTGCCATAACATGACCTAATCACTAATAACATGTTTTAAGGGGGTTAGCAGGAGTTAAGTATTTGTGCACATTAGTAATGTCAGCTGTTAGTTTCTTAGGACCCAATTCAATAAGCTTTTTCTCCTTGTAGAATAATTAAAAATCTTAGAAAGCCAGGTTCTAGTCTATAGTTTTGCTGCCAAGTGCCGCAAATTTTGTATGTAGGCTAAAAAGAGAATATCAATTATATAGCTACTAATGTGTATTACTACATTAGTGCATGCCAATACAAATAAAATTTCCAAGGGAGTCCATGTTTCAAATGAGCATGCATACAATAGAGTTACATGCAATGGAGGCAGTACATGCATATCTTTCTCATACATGTTATCCTGCCGTTGTATCGAGCGATGGTGCGTCCGCATTTGGAGTACTGCGTCCAATATTGGTCGCCGTACCTTAGGAAGGATATGGCATTACTCGAGAGGTTTCAGAGAAGAGCAACACATCTGATAAAAGGTATGAAAAAATTTTCATACGCTGTGAGATTGGAGAAACTGGAACTCTTTTCCCTGGAGAAGAGGAGACTTAGACGGGATATGATAGAGACTTACAAAATCATGAAGGGCTTAGAGAGAGTAGAGAGGGACAGATTCTTCAAACTTTCAAAAAATAAAAGAGCAAGAGGGCATTCAGAAAAGTTGAAAGGGGACAGATTCAAAACGAATGCTAGGAAATTCTTTTTTACCCAACGTGTGGTGGACACCTGGAATGCGCTTCCAGAGGGCGTAATAGGGCAGAGTTCAGTACTGGGGTTCAAGAAAGGATTGAACAATTTCCTGCTGGAAAAGGGGATAGAGGGGTATAGATAGCGGATTACTGCACAGGTCCTGGACCTGTTGGGCTGCCGCGTGAGCGGACTGCTGGGCACGATGGACCTCAGGTCTGACCCAGCGGAGGCATTGCATATGTTCTTATATTATGTTCTTATGTTCATTCTAGATATGCTGAAGACCAGGGTGGCTAGTGGATGTTCAAGGATCATCCTGGGACATGCTGATTCAGAGGGAAACAACCATTATAACTGTTAAGTGTACTATAAATTTAGCACTGACCTAGGCTTGTTGATTATATCATGGCAATCCAGGAAAGGTGATAAAATATCTTGGAAACAGATTTGCTTCCAATTTGTTATGTGTATCATGAGCCCAAACTCAGAGGAGGATTCTAAAAACTTACTGTGCCTTTAACGATGGTCGCTAAACTGGCTCCAGCTGATTATTAGAGTGGCTCACTGTGGTCTTTTCCGAGCTTCCTGGCAGACTCTGACTCTGCCATGCATATGTATTACAATGAGGTCATAAATATTGAAGTGGTGGTAAAATGGGCTCATCAGTATTTAAAGGGAGAACTCTGGATGATTCTCTATCACCGCCGGGTGATTCCCCAAGCACAGCACTGGCTTTTGATGACCACAAATCACTGGCTGGTCTGAGGGGTGCCAGTACTGTATAAAATGTGTCTCAGGTGTGTGTTTCTGGCTCTGGTTCATCATAAAATACAATTTTAAAAAATAGAACATTCATATAAATTATAGTTGTTTCGGGAAAAAAAAAAAGATCTCCAAAGCACGTGTATCAAAGGAGTGTCTTATACGCACTTGTTGAAAGCTAATACTTGCACCTCCCCTCCCCTTCCCTTCCTCTTCATCCAATAGCGCTGGCATGCCTATGATTGATGTAATGTTTGCTGGTAGTTCTCTGCCCCTCACATCCACCCATGCCATCCATGTGATGCATGCCTATGATGTGTGTATATATATACAGTGGTACCTCGGACTCCAACCTTAATCTGTTCCAGAACCCCGTTCGAGTTCCGAAACGTTTGAGTTCCAAGACTATTTTTCCCACTGAAAATAATAGAAACTGGATTAATCCGTTCCTTGGTCCCACAAACTCAGATTTTCAAATAAATTTAACAGTAAACACACTGGATTTGTTTTGTGCAAGAACAATGAAGGATCGGGTCCCCCTGGCACAGACAGCAAGATTGGTTTCCCGCTGGCATAGGCAGCAAGATCGGCAACAATTGCAAGCGGTGCTCAGCCCAAAGCTTCCCTCTGATGCAAACTTCCCAGGCAGAAACAGGAAGTTGCATCAGAGGGGAAGCTTTGACCTGAGCAACGCTTGCAGTTCCCGTATGTTCGGATTCCAAAGCAGCATTCGGATTCCGAGGCAAAATTTAATTAAAAAAATAGTTCGGATTCCAAGTTGTTCGAGTTCTGGGGCATTCGGATTCCGAGGTACCACCATACTTATTTATTTAAAAATGTATATACCTTATAAATCCTATATGGTTTACATAACAACAATATTAAATGGTACATATTGTGCTCCAATAAGGCATGCACACATGCACAGCATTCTGCGTTACAGAAATGATAAATAACTAGTAATAGTAGTAGTTGATGTCCCTGTTATGCAAAACTGCAGGACAATGATAGGTTAGGTTGCTGGAAATTCGGGATGGCAGTGTGTGGCTTTGACATTTCAGTCTATTCAATACTCTCAAAATGCAGGAAGAATGCAACAAACAGTAGACGGAGAAACAGCAATGATATTACACAACAATTCCTTTCCAAGTACAATATTTCGAACAGACCACCAAATAATAATTAGCTTTATTTGACGGCTCTTTTTTGCTAGGTAGACATGAATAAAAATCAACCACAAAAGAATACTCATTAGCTTTTCATTAACTTTGACTTTGTTTAGCAGATGTTTTGCAAGTACTTCAGCACTGCACTTAATTTGTCATCGTGCAGTATGAAGTGGGCACCTTCACTTAGAACAGATACTGCAAAAAAATAAAAACTTTCTTTTCAAAGGGGTTTTTTTTTGGTCCAGTATAAGAACATAAGAACATAAGAATTGCCACTGCTGAGTCAGACCAGTGGTCCATCATGTCCAGCAGTCCGCTCACGCGGCGGCCCTCTGTTCTAAGACCAGCACCCTGACTGAGACTAGCCCTACCAGCGCACGTTCTTGTTCAGCAGAAACTTGTCTAACTTTGTCTTGAATCATTGGAGGGTGTTTTCCCCTATAACAGCCTCTGGAAGAGCGTTCCAGCTTTCCACCACTCTCTGGGTGAAGAAGAATTTCCTTACGTTTGTACGGAATCTATGCCCCTTCAACTTCAGAGAGTACCCTCTTGTTCTCCCTACCTTGGAGAGGGTGAACAACCTGTCCTTATCTACTAAGTCTAACCCCTTCAGTACTTTGAATATTTTGATCATGTCCCCTCTCAATCTCCTCTGTTCGAGGGAGAAGAGGCCCAGTTTCTCTAATCTTTTGCTGTACGGCAGCTCCTCCAGCCCCTTAACCATCTTAGTCACTCTTCTCTGGACCCTTTCGAGTAGTACCGTGTCCTTCTTCATGTACGACGACCAGTGCTGGACGCAGTACTCCAGGTGAGGGCGTACCATGGCCCGGTACAGCGGCATGATAACCTTCTCTGATCTGTTCACGATCCCCTTCTTTATCATTCCTAGCATTCTGTTTGCCCTTTTTGTCAGAACTCCCAAGTCCCTTTCCTGGGAGGTCTCTCATCCTGTATTTGTGCATGAGATTTTTGTTACCGACATGCATTACTTTACACTTATCCACGTTGAACCTCATCTGCCATGTTGATGCCCATTCCTCGAGCTTGATTATGTCATGTTGCAGATCTTCGCAATCCCCCTGCGTCTTTACTACTCTGAATAAATTTGTATCATCCGCAAATTTAATCACCTCACTCGTCGTACCTATGTCCAGATCATTTATAAAGATGTTAAAGAGCACGGGTCCAAGCACCGAGCCCTGTGGCACCCCACTGGTGACGCTCTTCCAGTCTTAGTATTGTCCATTTACCCCCACTCTCTGTTTCCTATGCTCCAGCCAGTTTTTAATCCACATGAGTATTTCACCCTCAATTCCATGGCTTGCAATTTTCCGAAGTAGTCACTGATGCGGAACCTTGTCGAACACCTTCTGAAAATCCAGATATATAATGTCGACTGAATAGCCCTTGTCTATCTGTCTGTTTACTCCCTCAAAGAAGTGCAGCAAGTTCGTCAAACACGATCTGCCTTTGCTAAAACCGTGCTGACTGGTCCTCATCAGCCCGTGTCTGTCAAGGTGATCAATGATGCTGTCCTTTACCAGTGACTCTATCATCTTTCTTGGTACCGAGGTCAGACTCACCGGTCTGTAGTTCCCTAGATCTCCCCTCGAACCTTTCTTGAAGATCGGTGTAACATTCACCACCTTCCAGTCTTCCGGAATCTTTCCCAATTTGATCGACAGATTGGCTATTAGTTGAAGCAGTTCAGCTATGTCCCTTTCAGTTCCTTGATGACCCTCGGAGGGATGCCATCTGGTCCCGGGTATTTATCGCTCTTAAGCCTATCAATCTGCCTACATACCTCCTCTAGACTGACCATCAATCCTGTCAGCTTTCCGTCTTCATTTCCAGTATATAGCCTGATGGGTTCCGGTATACTGTGTACATCTTCTTCGGTAAATACAGATGCAAAAAATGTGTTCAGTTTGTCAGCGATTGCTTTGTCCTCCTTTAGCGCTCCCTTTATTCCATGGTCATCCAACGGTCCCACCACTTCCTTTGCGGGTCGTTTCCCCTTAATATATCAAAAGTACGGCTTGAAGTTCTTTGCCTCCTTGGCTATTTTTTCCTCGTAGTCTCTTTTGGCCCCTTTTACCGCCTTATGGCACCTGCGTTGATGTTGTTTGTGCTTGTTCCAGTTTTCATCCGTTTTTAACCTTTTCCATTCCTTAAATGATGTTTTCTTGTCTCTGATTGCTTCCTTCACCTCTACAGTGAGCCACACCGGTTCTTTGTTCTTTTTCCTCTTGGATCCCTTGTTGATACCCGGTATATATAGATTTTGTGCCTCGGTGACTGTGTCCTTAAAAAGGGACCAAGCTTGTTCTAGCGTTTTTACATTGCTTATCCTCTTCTTAATCTTCTTCCCTACCATGAGCCTCATCCCTTCATAATTCCCTTTTCGGAAGTTCAGTGCCATGGCTGTTGTTTTGGACCGATGTTTCTCCCCTGCGTCCAGATCAAAGCGGATCATATTGTGATCACTGCTTCCCAGTGTCCCTTCTACATTTACATCTTGTGCTGGTCCTCGCAGGCCATTTAGAATTAAGTCCAGAATTGCATTTTCTCTAGTATTTTCCTTGACAAGTTGTTCCAGGAAGCAATCGCCTACAGCATCCAAGAACTTGGTCTCTCTAATGCAGCCGGAGGTGCCTAGGTTCCAGTCTATTCCCAGATAGTTGAAGTCACCCTTGATAACTGTGTTGCCTCCCTTGCAGTTGCGTTTAATCTCATCTGTCATTTCTCCATCAATTTCTTTGGACTGCCCTGGGGGTCGGTAGTAGATGCCGATCTTCGTTTCCAGGCCATTTGTTCCTGGAATTTTGACCCATAGAGACTCTAACTTATCCGTCAGTTGTAGCATATTCTCTCCAGCAGATTCAATTTCCTCTTTGATGTATATGGCAATGCCCCCACCTTTTTGAGCCACTCTGTCTCTGCGGTATAGTTTGTATTCCGGTAGCACAGTGTCCCAGACGTTTTCCTCAGTCTACCATGTTTCCGTGATGCCTATGATGTCAAAGTTATCTTTTTGTGCTATGGCTTCTAATTCACCCATCTTATTTGTAAGGCTCCTTGCGTTTGTGTACATACACTTGAGTTTTCAGCTTTTTCCTTTCTTGCATTTCCTTCCCTCTTCAAGTTTTCAAGTTTCAAGTTTCAAGTTTTAATAAAATTTTGATTAATCGCTTTATCTGGATTCAAAGCGATGTACATCATGATAAAATTACATTATTAAAATTATTACTACAATAGATAAAACAAACTCAACTTTAGACAGATGCAACGAACTGGAAACATAAGGAATTAAGGGGAGAATTTACATTATATTAAAAGTCTGGAGAGACATATAGGGAAAGGACATGAGGAAGGGTAGGGTGATTGAAGAAAGAGAAAAAAATGATTTCTGATTTTTTTAAAAATTAATTTATAAATGCATCATTGAAAAGAAAAGTTTTCAATTTACTTTTGAATTTTTCTATATTAGTTTCTTCTCTTAGATAAATAGGGAAGGAATTCCAATTTTGGGGAGCAGTAACGGAGAACATAAACTGGCGGCGCGTATTTATTATTTTTAAAGATGGGATAGATAATAAATGTTGTTCTGCAGATCTTAAAGTTCTGTTGGTAGTGTAAGGTATTAATAATTTGTGAATGAAAGCTGGTGTTTTAAAAAAAAGGGATTTGAAAGTAAACAGACCAAGTTTGTATATTATTCTATAGGCAACTGGTAGCCAATGAGCTTCTTTAAGAAGGGGCGTTACATGGTCAAATTTTTTAGCTTTACAAATAAGTTTTATGGATGTGTTTTGTATCATTTGTAATCGTTTAATTTCTTTTTGTGCTGTTCCTATAAGCAACGCATTACAATAGTCTATTTTTGAAATGACAAGAGAATGAATAAGAATGTTAAGAGATTTAATACTAAGAAATTGTGACACAGAGCGTATTTGGCGGAGCCTGAAAAATGAAGACTTGATAACACTACTTATGAGTTCATGAAAAGTAAGTTTTTGATCAAATATAACGCCTAGTATTTTTATGTTGTAAACCTCTTGTAATGGTTGTCCCTTAATGGAAATAGGGAACTGTAGATTGAAGTTCTCCTTTAAAGGGAAGAGTAATACGTTGGATTTCTTAATATTTAATGCAAGTCTATTTTCATTTAACCAGTTATGAATTTTCTCTAATTTAATATTAATTGATGCTGAATCGGATGGATTATTGGTATCTATGGGATGTAAGAGTTGAATGTCATCGGCATATGCAAATACATTGAAGCCTATGGATTGGCATAAGGTCAGCAAAGGAGAAAGAAATATATTAAACAGAAGTGGAGACAATATAGAGCCTTGAGGGACACCGTAAGCTGTATTAAAAGTATCAGAGGTTGTGTTATTAAAAGAAACAGAAGAGGAACGATTAGAAAAGTAGGATTGGAACCAAGATAGGACTTGGTCTGTAATACCAATTGATTGAAGTCTGTTTAATAGTAAATTATGATCGATTGTGTCGAAGGTTGCCGAAAGATCTAATGAGATTAGGAGAACTGATTGATGGTGATCTAAGTAATAATGGATAGTGGTAGTCATACCAATTAACAATTGTGTCCTTTTCGATCTCTCTTGCCTGTAATCCGGTGAGTCTTTCCCTCTATCTTCTTGCACAGTATCCTCTGGGTATACCGGTTCCCGAACCATCGACTCTCTCTCTCTGTCGACTGTCGGCTTTCCCCTTCTTCCTAGTTTAAAAACTTGTCTACTTCTCTCTTGATGTTCCTTGCAAGTAGCCTCGTTCCGTCTCTGCTGAGGTGGAGTCCATCCTTCCTGTAGAGCTTGCTCTTCTCCCAGAACATTGTCCAGTTGCGCACAAAGTGGAATCCTTCTTCCTCACACCAGCGCCGCATCCATGCGTTGACTGCTTGCAGCTCCATCTGCCTCTTCTCACCTGCCATGGGTATCGGCAGGATCTCTGAGAATGCTATCCTCTGTGTTCTGGTCTTCAGCTTCCTTCCTAGCATCCGGAACTGGTCCTTCAGTCCTTTCCTGTTGTAGTTCCTGTTGCTCACGTTGTTCGTCCCCATATGGATCACCACCGCTGTATCTTCTTCTTCCACACTGTTGAGGATCCTGTCGATGCAGCTCACTATGTCTTCTACCTTGGCTCCCGGTAGGCAGGTCACCAGCCGATCAAGTCTTCCTCCCGCTATGTGGCTGTCAACTTGTCTGATGATGGAATCGCCCATGACGATTGCTGTCCTCTCTATCTTCTCCTGATTCTCCAGCCTCAGGTCCGTGTCCCTGGTGTATGTCCATCTCTCCTTCGTTCTCACTACTGTATCATTCATTTCTTCCTGGTAGTTGTCTGTCGGGTGGTCCACACCCTCTGTAGGTGTCTTTCGGCAGTTCCACTGTTGCTGGTGATTTTCCACGGCCTCCCTGTATGTCTCCTCTATGAACTTCTCCAGCTCTCGGACTTCTTCCTCGATGGTGTCTTCTGTCTTGTTCTCTGCTTCCACTGTCTGGACATTCTCTGCATCTCTGTCTCCCTCCTCCCCTGCTTGAAGTGCCTCCAGTTCCAATATTCTGCCCTTCAGGAGTCTGACTTGTCTCTTCAGGCTCTCCAGTTCTCCGCATCGGGCGCATATGTAAGACCGCCTCCCAGAGGGGAGGTAGTCATACATATGGTAACTTTGGATACCTTTTACTGAATTTTCCATTAGATGTATATCTGAAACAGGCTAGTTGGATTTAGAGCACACCTCACCATCACTCTCTTATTTTGCAGTAATGAAATAAGAGCAGGAGAGAGCAGGAGAAAAGAAGGAGCAGAGAGAGGCAGAGGGAGAGAGAAGCCAAAGGGGGAAAAAAGCAGATAAAACAGCAGGAGAGAGAAGCAGAGGCAGGAGACCAAGAGGGGAATCGGTGAGAGTTAGCTACACCCATCCCCCTGACGTCCACCATCAAAGCTCCGCCTTAAAAGGGGAGGGGCCAACGAAGCAGAGTTGATCTGAGCAGGAGAGAGCAGGAAAAAAGCAGCTACAGAAAACTGGGTAGCTCAACATCTTGCTTCCATCTGCTGCTTCCATTGCTGTCTGCTTGCCAGTCTGCTGCGGATGCCTTCTCGGTCTGCTGTGGTTGCGCCTGCTCTTTTATCTGCTTTTTTTCCCCCTTTTGTTCTCTCTGCCTCTGCCTCTCTTTGTAGCTGCTTTTCTCCCGCTCAGAGTCAGATCAACTCTGCTCCATTGGCCCCTCCCTTTTTAAGGAGGAGCTTCGGTGGTGGACATCGGGGGGGTGCAGCTAACTCTCACCGATTCCCCTCTTGGTCTTCTGCCTCTGCTTTTCTCTACTGCTCTTTTATCTGCTTTTTCCCCCCTTTGGCTTCTCTCTCCCTCTGCCTCTTTCTGTAGCTGCTTTTCTCCTGCTCTCTCCTGCTCAGATCAACTCTGCTTCGTTGGCCCCTCCCCTTTTAAGGCGGAGCTTTGATGGTGGACGTCAGGGGGATGGGTGGAGCTAACTCTCACCGATTCCCCTCTTGGTCTCCTGCCTCTGCTTCTCTCTCCTGCTGTTTTATCTGCTTTTTTCCCCCTTTGGCTTCTCTCTCCCTCTGCCTCTCTCTGCTCCTTCTTTTCTCCTGCTCTCTCCTGCTCTTATTTCATTACTGCAAAATAAGAGAGTGATGGTGAGGTGTGCTCTAAATCCAACTAGCCTGTTTCAGATATACATCTAATGGAAAATTCAGTAAAAGGTATCCAAAGTTAGGCACCGGGAAGATTGGCACTAAACAGTATTTTGCAAAGGGCGCTTCACGCAGAACATTTCCAGAATGCTCACTACATATCTATTACACACCTAACTTTAGGCATGAGCACTTATATTTGCTAAAACCGGGTGCAAATGTTGTCCCAAAACTAATGGGAGTTATGTACAGATTTGCACGTATTCTATAACAAAACATCTAAATTCTGGGAACACATCTGATCTGCCCATGTCCCTTCTTTGGAGTTTTGCATTGCTAAAGACTACCTATTTGGTGTCTATTAATGCCAATTGTTGATTGTTAGAATCAATTAATCTCATTAGTTCAGATCTTCACCCAAAATTACGTATCCAGCTTTGGGCATCCTACATAGAATCTATGGATTAATGCACATTACCGTTTTACCCCCTTTCCCCCCTTTTCATTTTTTTTTTTTTTAATAAAACCACAATAGTAGCTTTTAGCACAGGCCAGTGTGCTGAATGCTCTGCGCTGCTCCTGATGCTCATAGGACCTCTATGAGTGTTGGGAGCAGTGCAGAGCATTCAGCGTGCTGGCCTGCCTGCACTAAAAACTGCTATTGCAATTAACATGCATTTTTATTTGTTTATACAGTTTATAGACTGTACTATCTTGCATTCTAGGTGGTGGACATTTAGCATTCTGGGTATAGTTTCCGATTGCAGTCTTAGTTTTAAACTGCAGATCAGTTTGGCGATTTGTTCATCTTTCTTTGCCTTACAAAGAATCTGATCTGTTCAGCCTTTTCTATCCGCTACCCTTCTCCGTCTACATGTTCGCGCTTTGGTTATCTCTCTTGTATTATTGCAACTCTCTTTACGTTAGCTTGCCACTTACTTCACCAGAAAGACTGCAGCTCATTCAATCAACAGCTGTGAAATTAATTCATTCAGCACTTCAATTTGATCACGTCACCCCCTCGCTCAAATCAGAACATTAGCTTCCGCTGTCATCTCATATCATTTACAAACTGCTAATCTTAGTTTATAGATCCCGCTCTCCATCTGTACCTCTCTATCTTAACAAGTTTCAGGCTTTATTATTTATATACTGCCTATAAATGTTTATGTTTATTGAGAGCTTCTTAACCTCTACTAATGACTGGGGAGTTAATTCAGAGCAGTTTACATGAGCTTCTTTAAAGGTGTTACAATACATGAGCTTCTGTTGTAGAGATGTTACAATACAGAGTTACAAAGAGCTTCTGTGAGGTGTTACAATGCATGGGCTCTATACAGAGATACACAGAGCTCTGTAGTGGTGTTACAATACAGAGTTATTAATACCAGCCTCCTACTTATGTTACTGGCTCATCAATCATCCTACTTATATGCACACGTTTATACCAAATCAATCTTCCTTCATAGATTTACTATTGCAGCTAAGTACACTATATTTACACATCTCCTAAGGAGATTGGCTATTTCAACTCATAAAAAATAATTTTAGCTCTCCCAAAAATTGTATTTCTTAATCAGTTCACAAAATCACAATAAATAAAGCAAGAAGTGTGTTTCTTTTTTTAATGTGAGCAAAACAGACACAATTGCAAGCATATCAAGAACAGCCCTCAGAATATCACACACAAATAACTTACCCTCCCCCCCCCCTTTTTTTACAAAGCTGCACAGCTGAGCAGTGTGAGCTAAATGTCAATCCACCCATAGGAATGGTATGGGCAGATCTGAATTTAGTTCATGCTGCTCAGCAGCATAGCTTTGTAAAAGGAGGGGATTAAGAGCTTCTT
Organism: Geotrypetes seraphini; assembly: GCF_902459505.1. Lineage (NCBI taxonomy): Eukaryota > Metazoa > Chordata > Amphibia > Gymnophiona > Dermophiidae > Geotrypetes > Geotrypetes seraphini. The sequence continues at coordinate 81,892,451 of NC_047089.1, read as the reverse complement.
TCAGTTTAAAAGCAAACCAATAGCAAACAGCTTAGTGCTTTTCTCAGTGTGAAGCCAAATCAAACACCATAAATAGACGATGTCCATGTCCAAGCAACAAACAAAGCCAGCAAATAAAGGGCTCCTTTTACTAAGTGGGCCGGAGGAACCTCTACCGCTGTTTAGTAAAATCCAATGAAAGAAAAAAAAAAAAAAAAATTCAATAAACTACAGCCCTCAGAATATCATACGCAAATAATTTAAGGCCTCTTTTACAAAGCTTGGAGGTAGCAATGATGCCACAGTAAACACAATGAAGCCCATAGGAATTTAATGGGCTTTGGTATGTTTACCGTGGCAGCATTGCTACCGTCCAAGTTTCCAAGTTTATTAAAATTTTGATGAAACACAAATCAAAACTTCTAAGCGTTTTACAATTTATAATTAAAAAGGGGGGAGACAATAAACAAATAAATACTCACAAAACAATGCATAACCAATTAGAAACAATAGGAAAATGGAGAGAACTACAAATTAAAAGTAAAGATTACAAAGAAGGTAAACCACAATGGGGAAGCTTGAGGCCCAGATTCTTATAACATTAGCATTCGCATTCCCGCCACCTGCAACTGAAAGCTAATCACCATCAATCCATAATCACACAACTCAATTTTATTGGAATAAATATTTAGCTGCAGCTTTATTATCTATCTGAATATTATCTCCACTTACAATTCAATCCGTGTCCAAAACCCAACAAACCCCCAATGCATATTTCACACACCCCCAGGGAGCTATTCGTTGTCGAAACTAGCTCCCATTAAGTCTTTAAACGTATAACATTCCCCCAAACATGACCCACGGTGATGCAAGGCCATGTTCCCCCTCCCCTCCCCTCAAACATGACCCACGGTGATGCAAGGCCATGTTCCCCCTCCCCTCCCAGCGGTATCACATACGAGTGTTATATTTATTTAATTATTAACTGCTCATCTCCCAGATCCAACTGGCCCAAACCCCATTTTCCGCCCCACTTAAAGCTGCAACCACCTCCCCCCAACCCCATAAGCTCAACCAGACCCACCCAAGTACCTCCCCCCCCACACACACACCACAACACTGACACAAAACTTAACATCAGCACAAATGGGAGGGAGGGAGGGATAATCTTTTCCTAAAGAGACTACTCTACTGTTTCCCTTTCCTCACAGAATTCACTCCAGCCTACCATAACATCCAACCAATCATATCACTGCACCACCCCATCACCTTAGAAACCTTCCTAATCATTTTTCTTACAAGCTCTGTCTGTTAACCCTTTCTTACCTCCTCTTATAAACTTGTCAATCCTAATTCTAAAGACCCTTGACAACACCTCATATATTCCCCTCACCCTCTTCCCCCCCCCCCCATTTTACTCACACCATCATTCAATAAACATTACCAGCAGGTGACATCAGCTCAGCTAATGTTATATCACACCAGATGAATCTGGTGTTCTTGTAAACAGTGCCGTTTGAAAGGGGGCGGTAGGTGCCCGAATGGCACCTACATGCACATGTTTTATTTGGCAATTAATGGTGTGGTAACTAACTGCACTGTTAAAAAACAAGTAAAATTAATAAGGAAAAAAATTAGTTGCCATGAGGTGCCTACAAAAAAGGCACCTGGTCATTATTGAACTATCATTATTGAATTGTTCCCTTAGTAATTTTTTATTTGGATCAAAATAGGAACAAATGCTTGATAATCTGTTATGTGTGCATTTGAAGCACAAGGCCAAAAGCTGAACATTTTTTTTAAAAAAGGGAAAGATTTTGTTTATACTTCTGTTAGAAAAGCAGTCCCTAGGGTACAACACTTAAGCACAATACTGCATGCACTAAAGCTATAGAACCTCTAATTTTACTTTGCAACATTTAAGGTTGATGTTTTCAAAGCTCAGACAACTGTTTTACCAACTCCATAAATGCTTCCATGCTGTGAATCCTGTTTCTTTTCTGCTACTGAGGAGATTTTCACTTCTGCTGATTTAGTGTTTTGTAGTTGGCTTCCATTTTGGAATGCCAGGCATAATCAGAAAAGAAGTACACCTCCAAGGACAGGTGCTGGACAGTGTTCTCTATTGCTGGGGTGTGGGCAAGAATGAAACGTAAAAAGGTTATTGTCCCACCATTCATCCTGGTTTTCTGACAGCGCAAGGGTCTAAATTATTTTTTTATTTACCTTTACTAGTAATGTGATCTATGTTTTCATGTCGAGAAAATTAAAGAAATATAAGAAATTGTAGCAAAAGAAGAGTGTTAAAAAATCCATGCAGAATCCATGAAAACATTTCTTTAAGAATAGTTCTGGAGATTTGAAGGGGAATTTTTGATACGATGTCTAATTCCAACTTTGGATATTACTGCAAGGGCATCCAAAAGTTGGGTTGGGAAAACAACCATTTTTGAAACCACAAGATATCTATTTTATTTTTGTAAATCTTTTTTTTTTTTTTTCATTTTGCGCTTTAAAAACAGATCTAACTCTGAATATCTAAATTACACCCTGAACATCTTCAAAAAATTTGATTATCCCTGCAAGATGTCCAAATCCTAAATATGCCCTAATCCCACCCAAAACATGGCTCTTGCCTGCCCCCTTAAAATGTAGATGTACTGAAGTGAAAATGACATGCAAGTTGGCTAAAAAGTCAGTTTTGGAAAACCGTCACTTGGACATTTTGGTGATTAAAACATCCAAGAGCTGGTTTATGCAGTCTTTTGGACATTTTTCTGTTTTGAAATTGAGTTCCTTTGGGTTTACCCTATCAGCATGCACTCCTCTAACCTGAGGAGGGAGGTCACTCAAATCAGAAAGGAAGTGATAGAATTAAGGACACCTCATTACTTATATAGAATACATGAGATCAACCTCACTGAGAACCTAAAAGAATAGGAGTAGATGGATTGCAAGATAAGACTTCAGAATTTCCAAATTAATCCTTTTTATATCTTTTTAAAGGTGCAATCTCCAGAATTTTACACTATATCCTAAATGAGGTCTCACCGGAGTCTTATACAAGGGCATCAATAACTATGTTTACCTACTGGCCATACCATTCCCTATGTACCCTAGCATCCTTCTAACTTTCACCGACATCTTTTCAACTTGTTTGGCCACTTTAAAATCATCACATACAATCCCACTCAAGTCCCTCTCTTCTGTCATGCACATAAGTTCTTCACCCCCTAAATTGTTCTGTTTCTTTGTTTTTTTTTCATCCCAAATGCATAACCTTGCATTTCTTAGCATTTTAGCTGCCAAATTTCAGACCATTCTTCAAGCTTTGCTAGGTCTTTATTCAGGTTATTCATACCATCCTGGATGTCTACTCTATTGCAGATTTTGATACTACATGCAAAGATGCAAATCTTACCCAACAGCCCTTCAGCAATATCATTTATAAAAACGTTAAAAAGAACAGGTCCAAGAATAGAACCATGAGTCACATCACTGGTAACATCCCTTTCCTCAGAGCGATCTCCATTAACCACTACCCTTGTCGCCTTCCACTCAACCAGTTCCTGACCCAGCCCGTCACTTTGGGACCCATCCCAAGGGCACTCAGTTTATTTATTAGACGTCTGTGTGGAACAATGTCAAAGGCTTTGCTAATATCTAAATACACCACATCTAGCACACTCCCGCTATCCAATTCTCTGGTCACCCAGTCAAAGAAATTGATCAGATTTATCTGACATGACCTACCTCTAGTGAATCCATGTTATCTCTGGTCCTGTAATCCACCAGATTCCAGAAGCTTCACCATTTTTTTGTTTTAAAAGTGTTTCCATTAATTTGCTTATCACAGAAGTCAGACTTATTGGCCTGTACTTCCCTACTTCTTCCTTACTTCTACTTTTGTGGAATCGTACCACACCTTCCCTTCTCCAGTCCTCCGGTACCATTCCCAACTCTAGAGAAGCATTGAAAAGGTCAGTCAGCGGAGTCACCAGAACTTCCCTAAGTTCCTTCAGCACCCTTGAATGTCAAACAATTTCATAAACCCTTTACTGCATTTAAAATAGACTATTTATTTAATTAAAATCTATGTATTCCCTCCTCGGAAAAAGCCATTCAAGATGGCACACAAACATAAAACTGAAAAAAAAACAAAAAACAACAACTCCAAAGGGAAAACAACTGGCAAACTAAAAATGCGTGGGCCCAATCTGATTCCAACACAAGAGTAATCTTTATTATGAATCCACTATAAAGACTCGATGCAAACCTGCATTTTTATACAAAGTGCCTGCTTCAGGAATCAAAGTCAATTGTGTTCCAACTATCATTTTTTTGGTTTGTTTTGTGTCAGCGTGTTCCTTCTGTTTCTGATATTTTTATTACTTCCTATTCAATATATTGTGGGTGGTGCTTGGCGTAGTTTGTTTCAAGTTTATTAGATTTTTATATACCGCCTATCAAGATTATCTAAGCAGTTTTACAATCAGGTACTCAATCATTTTCCCTATCTGTCCTGATACAAACACTCTGCACCCAAACACAGATTTACTTGTCTTTTTTAGTGTATACATAATAAAGTTACCCTTGTGTTAGAATCAGGGTGGTCCTCCCATACAAATTTAAAACAAATATAAAGATTTATAAAACCATCCCTAGTGTATATTGTTTGTTGTATTATGCCTATAATTTTATTATTATGTATTATTTTCTATTTTCTGTACACTTTTAAACTATGGTCCCCTTTTACAAAGCTGTGCAGCTAAGTGCTGCGAGGCAAATGCTCCTACACCCATTCAATTCTTATAGGCATCAGATTGTAACAGCTTTTGTCACTGAGATTGTACAAACAGATCAATAGGACGCAAATACAGATACACTCAAGTTGTGGAATGGAGGTCTAGCACAGAAGTCATGAAATGAAATTTAGACATGAACCATGTTAGAGGCTTCTAAGAAAGCATACTTATTAGAATAAGTAGTTTATTTAGGATAATGGTAAGAGATGAATAACATTTATATCTGAATAGTATGCCATTTTCTTATGTTACCTATTAGTATGATTAGGAATAGTAAGGAAATACTTAGGGGTCCTTTTACAAAGGCGTAGTAGTGGTTTAACACATGGAATACCGCACGTTAAACCGCCCGCCACGCTAGTACCTAATGCCTCCATTGATGAGGCGTTAGGATTTTAGGCTGCCGCGGGGGTTAACACGTGACAAAATGTCCGACGCGCTAACCCCCGTAGCGCGCATTGATAAAAGAAGCCCTTAAAGATACATATTTACTCATGCATATATACTGTACATTCACATGTTATATAAAAAAGTATTCATTGTTCTTTGTTATTTCTTATGGGCTCCTTTTACTAAACTGCGATAGCAGTTTTAGAGTGTGCAGAATTGCCGCGCACACTAGATGCTAATGCCAACATTGAGCTGGCATTAGTTTTAGCCACATAGCGTAGGTTTAGCGCACGCGGCAATTCTGCGTGCGCTAAAAACGCTATTGCAGCTTAGTAAAAGGAGCCCTATGTTTTGCTAATGCAGTGATCTAATAGTATTATGGAAGTAATTATATATAGGTATATTCATGCAGCATTACCTATATATTTAGGAGATCATTAGCGCCTCAGTAGCTGTGCTACTTCAGCACAAATGTATCTAGAAGCGGAGTATTAGAAACAAATTTTAAAATTATATTATTTTAACATTATGAATTGGCGATAACAGGATTAGTGAGATAACTTTTAAATGGATGAGAAGGGAAGTCGTCTTTCTCTAATATGGCTTACAGACTTTTGCTTGGCATAATTCAGCTGTTTTTTTCAGATGCTCTTTGGCCTGCTATCTGACAATTGGCAGGACTACTTGTCTAAATTGGATCCAATGTAGCTGATTCATGTGAGAAGAACCGGGACTGAAGACATGATTATCTGAATGACATGAAATGCATAGATGTGAGCTGCACGGTGACCCAGGCATGAAAGAGGTTCTGGGAAAGGAGAGTGGCATGTACATGCTGAAGAATGGAAGTAAAGCACAGAACAGCCAATGAAGAGTGGTTGGTATTGTGTAGAAACATAGAAACACAGAAACATAGAAAGATGACGGCAGAAAAGGGCTATAGCCCATCAAGTCTGCCCACTCTACTGACCCACCCCAATAAGTGTGAATGCTAATGACCCAGTTCCTTAACTCGACCTTCGTAGGTATCCCACATAGATGTCCTATTTATTCTTAAAGTCAAGCACGCTGGTGGCCTTGGCCACCTGCACTGGAAGCTTGTTCCAGTGATCTACCACTCTTTCCATTAAGAAATACTTCCTGTTGTCACTATTAAATTTCCCCCCTTTGAGTTTGAGCAGATGCCTTCTTGTGGCGAGGGTCCTTTGTGAAAGAAGATGTCATCTTCCACCTCGACACGTCCTGTGATGTATTTAAATGTCTCAATCATGTCCCTCCTCTCCCTGCGTTCTTCTAGAGTGTAGAGCTGCAATTTGTTCAGTCTCTCTTCGTACGAGAGACCCTTGAGCCCCGAGATCATCCTAGTGGCCATCCGCTGAACCGACTCGACTCTAAGCACATCTTTATGATAATGTGGCCTCCAGAATTGCACACAGTATTCCAGATGAGGTCTCACCATGGATCTGTACAGTGGCATTATGACTTCAGGTTTCTGGCTGACAAAACTTCTATTGATACATCCCATCATTTGCCTTGCCTTGGATGAGGCCTTCTCTACTTGTTTGGCGGCCTTCATGTCTGCACTGATGATTACTCCCAAATCTCGTTCTACTGAAGTTCTAGCTAATGTTTCTCCATTTAAGGTATAAGTTCTGCATGGATTTCCGCTACCGAGGTGCATGACCTTACATTTCTTAGCGTTAAAGCCCAGCTGCCATGTCAAGGACCAGCTTTCCAACGTAAGAAGGTCCTGTGTCATACTATCCTGCAAATTGCTTTCATTTACTATATTGCATAGTTTAGCGTCATCGGCAAATAATGTTACTTTACCATGAAGCCCTCGGGTCAAGTCCCTTATGAATATGTTAAAAAGGAGTGGACCCAGGACTGAGCCCTGTGGCACTCCGCTGGTCACCTCCGATGTCTCAGAGAGGGTGCCGTTGACCACCACCCTCTGAAGTCTACCACTCAGCCAATCATTGACCCATGCAGTTAGTGTCTCACCTAACCTCATCGATTTCATTTTGTTTAATAGCCTGCGGTGTGGGACGCTGTCAAAAGCCTTCTGAAATCCAAGTACACTATGTCCAGAGACTCTCCCGAGTCTAGCTTTCCTGTTACCCAATCAAAGAAGCTGATGAGATTGGATTGGCATGACCTACCCTTAGTGAATCCATGTTGACTGGGATCCCTTAGATTCCCCTCATTCAAGATCGTGTCTAATTTACGTTTAAGTAGTGTTTCTCCCTCCTCAAAGACTATGCAATGATGACTTGTGCCCTAGGACATGTATGCATGAAACTTTGGGACTCTCCATGTGGTCACATGGTATAACTTTATGAATAAAATAATATTCAGAGATGATTAGAGGGGGTTTTGTTTGGTTCCCTTCCTCTGGGAGCATGTTGCTGTGTAGAGAAAGACACTTGGCTAATATATTTTCTTTGAATTAATTTATAGTTTTTAGTTACAGATATAACATTGGGGAACTAGTGTGCTTTTAAGTTAAGAGAACATAGAATAATAAGATTGAAGAGCTAGCGGGTTTAGAAAGGTTTTGATATGTGATCAGACTTTGCAAATACAATAAAACCTTGGTTTGCAAGCATAATTTGTTCCAGAAGCATGCTTGTAATCCAAAACACTCATATGGCAAAGCGAATTTCCCCATAAGAAATAATGGAAACTCAGATGATTTGTTCCACAACCCATAAACTTTAATACAAAATACCATACGTACTTGTATTGCAAGACCTCACTCATTTAGAACAGTCACTACACTCCTGCAACATCAGAGAGAGAAGAACCATTGGCTCAGTTGTGATGTGTGTATACTGCATGTTCTTGTATTGCAAGACATTGCTTGTATATCAAGTTAACATTTAATCAAATGTTTTGCTTGTCTTGCAAAACACTTGCAAACCAAGTTACTTGCAATCCAAGGTTTTACTGTATATCTGTTTGCCTCCAGTTATATATTAACCAGTTGTACTTTATTTTTTTTTTCTTCGTAATTTGCTGAATTAATTCTTATAATAAACTAAGGGGTCCTTTTACTAAGGTGCATTAACCGATTTAGCCCGCGCTAACCGATTCAGTGCACGCTAATGATTAGCGTGTGCTAAATGCTAACGCGTCCATAGAATATAATGGGCGCGTTAGCATTTAGCGTGCGCTAATCATTAGCGTGTGCACGCCTTAGCAAAATAGGGGATAGTTTAATTATTCCAAGTTACACTTACTGGTTTCCTTTGTCATATTTGGGGGGAGCATTGCTTGTGAAAGGTGATTTACAGGATTTAGGAACAGTTTCCTAACAATAAGTTTAAAATAAAAACCAACCTTTGGGTAAAAGCATAACTTAGGAGGTAATATCTACACAGGCAAAATAGCTCAGTGCAATTTGCCATAACATGTTACTGTGCCGGCCCGCACTGACTGCTTTTGTAAAACAGAGAGTATGTTATAGCACAAAAATATGTCAAATGAATAAACAGAATTGAATGAACAGTTCATTGCATCACTGAAAGGCTATGCTCATATTATAATGATGGCCTATATCTTTGAGAAATTCAAATCATATAAGGACAGGAGATTAAACAGTGAGGGGGTGGTGTGTGAAAGCATCAGGCTGTCATTTATGATAAGCAAATGAAATCAGTGGAGAACATAAGAAGTAATTAAGCTTCTTACAGAATCATCAGTTAAGCTTCTTTTTAATGTTGATAAATGAAACTGTGTGACCCTTTTCTTGGCTGATCAACATTGGCATGCAGTTTCTTTAAGGATCAAGTTAAAGGTTTTGATACTGACCCATGGAGCTCTAATGTCCCTCAGTTTATAACCAACTTGTTAAAAGAGATATATGTGGGGAAAAACAGGAAGTTCATTTCTATTTTTCCAAATTGTTCCTAATTTTCATGTGGCATTATGATTGTTGCAGTTGTCCGGGTCTCGCCATGGAAAGACCTGGACAACTGCAACAATCATGATTTCTTTCAGTTCATTCTTTTTGATAGAAATGATGTAAGCATTTGCTATAGTATTTCAATCTGCTTTATTCCATAAGTTTATGGTTCTTCAATCAATTTTCTGGGCACTAAGGCCAAGATTCTCAAACTGAAACAGGTTTTATAGGCACCCATACCTCCATTAAAAACATTATTTAAATGGCATTTTTAACCAAGATATGAGGCAAATACCGGTACCTAGAAAATCAGTGCTAGAATCACACTTATGCAGGTGCTTTAAGCCGCCGAATGCCATAGTAGGCATGCCAGCACCAGAAGTAGTGTTAGGTGGCCTATAGTGCATACGTAGGTGTGATACACGTGAAGACCGGCATCAGAAATGTAGGCCCAGAAAACCCTGGCCTACATTTCTGGTGCCTATCTTTTGCATAGGCATGATTCCAAAAACAGCATCAATGCATGACTGACAGGTGATTGGTGGCCACAGATATTGTCTCCGAGCCTAAATTATTTTAAGGCACACTAATGAACCTAATGTACAGTAATAACCATTCCTGCAAATAGCATTTCTAGGCTACATCCTTTTTAGATTTAGATTCATTTTCATTTATAATCCACCTTTATCCAAGGTATACAAAAATAATATATATAATCATAGAAAAACAATATAATTCACATAAACCAAATTCTCCCAACTCAGTTCTCACACAAGGTACAAGATAAATGAGGCTTTCATTGTCCCTCATGTTTTGGAGATATAGAAAATATAATAAAAGGGAATAGGGGTAATACTTCTAAAAATACATCACAATATACAGTAGTGGGATACCACAATGTGCCTTCCTATACAGTTACAAAAAGTATATTCTGGGACCAGTGTCTTAGCAAGGGAGGTTAGCACCTGGGGTGGTAGTGCCCAGCATTGCTGTGCCATATGCCCTCTACTCTTTCCATCCCCCACAGTCTTCCCCTCCGCTTGGGTGCCCCACAACTCTTCCCTTCCACTTCACCATACTCCCACCCTCCACGTACCTCTTGAAATGTTCACTAGCACGAGCAGCGTCTTCCACCCACTGCTGATGCCAGCATCGGCTGCCTTCTGATGTCACATCCTGGTTCTGCAACAAAGAAGTGATATCATAAGGGAGCCAATGTCGGTGCGAGTAGAAGGTGTTGCTCAAGCCAGTGATCATTTAAAGAAGTACATGGGAGGGGCAGAAAGGAGGAGAGGCACCAGCATCCCCCACAAAAATGGCACCCGGGGCAGTCCACCCTCTCTCCCCTCCCTTACTACACACTGTCTGGGACCATGCTCCAGTCAAAACTAACAAATGGGTAATCTATTCTGAGGAATTAGCCTAATAGCATTATAACCTGAAGGGGGGTCAATATTCAGCTGACAGTGATCAGCATTTTGCCAACTGTTGTCAGCATTATGCATGGAAATTCAATGTCGGGCTACGTCCAGAGCTTTGTCACTGAATTTGTGGGTTTACGGAGCCAGGTACATTGCTAGATAAGTGTGATATTCATCACTTAACCAGCTATCAGGAACAACAAAAAGACAGGACTGACTTCTATGCAGTCCTCTTTATGTGGTGACCTTGTCTGGTTAAGCACTGGATATTAACACTTAGCTGGCCAAATGCTTATTCCATACCCCAGAATAGCCAGTTTTGTGTTAGGCGCTAATCAGTCATGAGCCAATGAAAATTACTGATTAGCCCAGATTAAATTATTTAACTCTCCAGGAGTCATTCTTGGCTGAATATTGACCTCTTAGGGTTTGGAGGAAAATATAAAACCCAGAGTTTAGGGAAATGTCATTGACATCCTTCAACCAGAGGAGTCCAATATGAAGGGTCCCCCCCTCCCCCTCAAAAGTCCAGTATGGAAGAACTGCACAAGGTAGGTTTCCCACCCTAGACAACCATCCCTGCTCTGGCAACTAAGGAGGAGAAGGGGGAAAGTACAAAGCTTGCAAAAAGAGAGAGAGAGGTCTGTAAATCTAAATAAGCTAAAGAAATGCCATACAGAAGAGGAAGAAGAGATCATCAGTGAGCTCTTCATTTATGTCCTTATGGAAAAAAAAAAGCTGCTGCTAACCTATTGTCCTGATAGGGAAAAGACTGGAGCTAGAGAGTGGTAGATTTGATCAATGCTAGAGACCAAAATGAGGTAAGAGGTAGGGCCTCCGCCCTGAGTGAATTCTGACTTGCCTATTCTTAAAAGGAACACTGGTAACAAAGGCCCTGATTCTATAAATGGTACCGAATGGTGCCTAACAGCTAGGCACCATTCAGCATGATTGTCAATCAACCGCTAGGCATCTTGTATACAATCATGCCTAGCGGTGCCTAAATCAACTTATGCACCAGTAGGTGTGATAATATTAGGCACCGGCATATTAGAAACATATAGAAACATAGAAACATAGAAGATGACGGCAGAAAAGGGCTATAGCCCATCAAGTCTGCCCACCCTACTGACCCATCCTCTTAAGTCTATACCTAGCGACCGATATTTCAGTTCGACCCTCGTAGGGATCCCACATAGGTATCCCATTTATTCTTAAAGTCCAGCACGCTGCTGGCCTCGATCACCTGCGCTGGAAGCTCATTCCAACGGTCAACCACTCTTTCTGTGAAGAAATACTTCCTGATGTCGCTATGAAATTTCCCGCCTCTGAGTTTGAACGGATGCCCTCTAGTGGCAGAGGGTCCCCTGAGAAAGAAGATATCAGGGCTTTCCTTGAGCTAACTTACCAGCACCTAACACAGTTGCCTAACAATGCTTAAGTCACGCCCATTCTCTGCCCCTAAACATGCCCACTTTTCAGGTTGGTGCCACTAAGCGCCTTGCCAAGTTCCGTGCAGAACGTAATCATTTTCTAAAAAAATTTTTTAATGGTGTTTTCAATTACCAAATCAATTAACAAATTGTGAGTTCTGTGCAGAACTCAGCTAGGCACTGCACATCTTGCCACCTAGCAGCACCTAGCCTAGACACTGTTTATAAAATTAGGGCCAAAGAGCTATATGTTATAGTGAGAGGAAAATAATACTGTATACTTGTAGCATTTACCACAAAACTATATAGAAGGAGTGTGGAAGGAGTTTGAAAAAAGTGGAGACCTGTTTGTTCTGAACTCTAAATAATGAGTATTACCTGAAAGAGCACAGGACAGGAGTGGCTGCTAAAAGCCTTGAGAGAGAAAGAGGGATTTACAAAGGAGCAGAGGAGTGCATCGCCCATCTATCATTAAAGGAGTAAAACCTCTGCATGAGAATTCAGGAGAGATTGTATTTCAGAGGAAACACAAAAATATAACTACTATAAACAATTTGGATACCTTCTGCAGCTATCGTACTTTTTTCAGGGACTGTTTGCCTCACCATTTTCATATCCTTGTTACTGTGTACATTTTGGCACTCAAGATCGATCAAGTAAATTAAGAGTTTTATTTATCCTCTATACCCACCTCCTTCCTTCATTTTTCAAAGTAAATTTTGTATGCCTGCCAAGGACTTTGTTCTAATTTTATGGCCAGTCATCAAGGGACCCTTATACCAGTCTATGTACTTGGGAAAAGGTTTCATAAGAGATTTGTACATTTTTTATATAGACACCACTAAAATTGTGTATGTTCCTCTTGAGCAGTGTTCTCAAACTCGCAGCCTGGGGGCCACATGCAGCCCACCAGGTACTATTTTGAGGCCCTCAGTATGTTTATCATAATCACAAAATTAAAATAAAACAGTTTCTTGATCTTATGTCTCTTTAGCTATAAATTACAATATTATTATTAAGACTTAGCCAAAAGGAAAGAAGTATATACTATAAAGAGTTTTACCTCATGCAAAGTTGTTATTTCTTTAATAAGATATTTAACTATTTTTTTCCGAGGTCCTCCAAGTACCTACAAATCCAAAATGAGGCCCTGCAAAGGGTTTGAGTTTGAAACCACTGCTCTGGAGTCACATCCAGCTTCATCTGAAAGGTTTGCTACTTTAGATCAAAACAATAGAAATATATACATTATGGTTAAATGAGGAGCCACTCAGGGTTGTATAGAAAATGGGTGATGGTAATTCAATCTAAAACACAGAAATCTCTTGACCTTTAGATCCTGATTCTACAAATAGCGCCTCGCCAAATTTCATGTGAAAACATCATTAAAAGCCTATTAAAAAGAAACCCGCACATGTTAAAAATGATGAAAGTTCTGCTCAGAATTCAGCACGGTGGCTGCAGGTGACTACAAGAAAAAAAACCAAAACAGGCAGAGTTAGGGGTGGAGTTTGGGTGTGGAAAGGATTAAACGCTGGTACCAGTGCTAAAGTTGTAGATGATTACCAGTGCCTAACTTGATTTAGGCACTGGAAGGCACAATTCTATAAATGGTGCCTAAATTTTGATTGACATGCTAAGTGATTTAGCACATGCTAACTGCATTAATGTGTGATAACGATTATCATAGGCACCCATTATATTCCTATAATGCTAAGGCACCCATTATATTCCTATGAGAGTCTTAACATTTAGCATGCACTAATCATTAGTGCATGCTGACATGATTAGAATGCACTAACTCACTTAGTGCACATTGATAAATTCTCCCCTAAGGGCTAGATTCACGAACCTGCCTGATCGGGCCCGATCCGGGCAGGTCCGATGAATTCTTTAAAGTTGAATATGTAGATGGGGGCGATTGGAGGAACACCCCATCTGCCTGTCCAGATCACTCTACAGCGACCCCAGTGCATGTGCAGACCATCTGTATAGCTGATATTGGGATTGTCTCCAGCTTACCTTTTTCCTCATTTGTGTTCCATAGACCATCAAGAGAAACTAGAAACTTCTATTTATTTGCTTATCCAAAAATTAATGGGTGTAGATATAAGACCTTCTTAGAAAGGACCCTAGCATTTCAAACTTGGTAGGCAACAATCTTGGTTAGGAAAATGTATTCAGCAAGCTATGTTATCCTATTGCAGTTTTTGGAAATTAATTAAGACCGCTTTGTTCAATAAGTTTATTACTTAGTGAATTTTATTATTGAAATTCTATTTTACAAATATTTGTATTTTTTACTGTATTATTGTATTTCACTGATTGTCCAGCTATTTTTAGTGTAAACCACCTAGAACTTTTGGTTATGGCGGTATAAAAGAATAAAGTTATTATTATTATTATTATATGGTCAGGGCATGTGCTAGATCCCGGGCCCGGCAGAGTTGTTTTTTGGTTTTATTTTAAGGCAAGAACCACAAGGCCAAATACAAAAGAAGAGCAGAAGCTAGGAGGAGCAGTCTTCCTGAGAGCAGAAAAGAGGGATGTTACAGAATCATTATCAAAGTGTAAAAAATAGACCACCAGCTTATAAACAGAGAAAATATTTAATAAAATGCAGAAGTAGATTATGACCCTCAGCCGGCAGCCTGGTAAAAGCTTTTTTGGAGCAGCACTACCCTTTTCTGGTGATTGTTTGGCCTAGAGATTCACTCCAACTCTCCTGTAATTTCTGCCCCGACTTCAGTGCAAGCCCGTGTTTTTAACCCACGGGTTTAAAACGGGGCTGCACACGTCTAAGTACAGCCCCTCTTTAAACCCACGGGTTAAAACCACGGGCTCGCATTGAAGTCAGGGAGGCAAGAGCAGGAGAGTCAGGCCGTGAGCTGTCAGTAGTGCTGTTCTGGCTACCTCCTCTACTGCCAGATCAGGGTACACAAAAATCCCACACACAGGAGCTGCTACAGCTTTCTGCTAGCATTGTCCAAGAATGAAACTTAAATTTAAAAAAAAAAACTGAAAAGGAAAACGAGCATGAGTCTGGACGGCAGTTGATTCTAGAGCAGGAGATGTGCCTCAGCTGATTCGATAGAAAATGGGGCAAGAGAGTCGGCAGGGATGTGAGCGACTGGTCCCCAGCAGTCGCCTCTTTTGTGATTGGCCAGGCAGTCGGAGTTTTGTTTGTGAATTGCTGCCTTTCCTACTTTTGAATGTCCCTTCCCTCATTTGCATGTACAGATCGGAATCAGATCGAGAGGCAGGTTAGTGAATCGGGTCCGGGTCGCAAAGGGGTCGCTAAGTGATTGGTAAGCTTAGTGAATCTAGCCTTAAGTGTCTTATCTGAGTCCTTTCTGTAAATCTTCAGTAGTGCTATCCAGATAGCACTACTGAAATTTCTTACAGGTGAGCCAACTCAATCTAACTTAAACCATGTAGCTGTCTTTATAGTGACAGAATCTTGCTGTAGACCTTATAGCTAGCAATAGACACCACTGAGTACATATATTCGGTGAATTCAGCACCACCTCTTCTGTGGATAGCAGTGCTGAATATGAGTAGCAATTTAAATGCTGCAGCTGGTGTTTCAAACAAATGCTGATAGTGACATTTCAATACTGACCCAGTTGAGACAACCTAGCTTGTGCTATGCTAACTATGCTTTTTTGGAAAATGTCCTTCTTGACTGGTTCCCAGAAACATGTTAACTATTGGCTGATTTGAAACACCAAGCTGCCGATATACAAAGCTGAGTAGACGTACCCAATTCAATGAGCATTATCTGTGAACATAATACCCAAGTTTTTAAAGAGTATAAAGCCTTTTACCATAAGATAACATGTCTAGATTACTGGTGATGGTAAAGACAGTCCACTACCACAACCAGGCAAATCAAAAGCTGTGTTTCCTTTTATCCTCTTTCTGCGACTGTTTAATAGAAAAGTGTGTGGCTAGGGAAAAACAAATCCATCCCACTACCCATCTCTCCTCCCACCAGGTTCCCTTCCACTTCCACTTTCTAACATGAATTGCAAGATAAGGGTAAAGAGGGAACAGAACCTCTTCCTGGCCTGTGGGCACCAAGTTCAAAATGATAGTTGAGCCCACATAGAATTTTGCCCCATAAAGTACCTCAAATAATAGATGTCATATTTTTGTGCTAATGGGGCAAATGGGTTTTGGGATCTCTCTTGTCCCCATCTTCGCAATTGCTGATATTGGTAAAAAAAAAAAATAAAAATGGCAGGTGCATCCATTGGTGAAAGGGAGGGCAGGCCATAGAGTGGATGTGGGCTCTTATATCTCTAGACATTTTTTTTGCCAGAACGTGAAGAGTTGGAGGAACAAAGTACCTTAATTTAGTTTTCAAGGTAGAAGAATCAAGCAATAAGGACCCCTGCTTTATAGTTCAGATAGAAAGTGGCATGGAAGAGCTGGTAACAGCTGCAGTCAAATGTTCCAAATATTTTATCACTCCTCCCAAATATACTTCTGTTTAGCACTACTGGCATATTACTGCATATTGGGGGGAGATTCTATTGGGCACAATAATTTAGATGTCCTCTTTACAGAATATGGATTTTGAGCCTATTCTGTAACAGCATATAAGTTCCATTATAGAATACTAGGGTAAATGGGAAAGTTATCAATGTGGGCTACTGTTAAAATGGGTTATTTTTCCACAAGCTGTGCTATTTTAACACAGATTCCCATTTTAATGCAATGATACCCTGTACTAAAATTGCACCATTTGTGGTAAAATAACCCCTAAGTCAACTTTTATGTGCCTGTTTACACCATGACCTTGATTCTCGAGACTACAAAGGGAACTCACAGGAACCATTTTGATAATAGCTCTGCACAGAGCAGGAGCGTAGGATGATCGATCCTGCCCTGCGTCACTGCTAGACCACCAGGTAAGGTCTGGGGAAGGTCCAGGATGCAGCGTTTCTTTTTCCCCAAAAATCCCGAAGAACCGAATGCACGGGTACTGAAACTGTGGATTCAGAGGGAGAAGTATAAATGGTTGAGGCTAAAGTTAGGCACAGTTCTCAGACATAAGTGAAGTTCTATAAACTGCCTAACTTTAAGCATAGCTTATAGAATAACGCTTTTTCAGCACTGATTTTATAGGTGCCTTATACAGAGCTTATCCCTATGTGTTTAAGTGCTAGTATTCTATGATTTTTCACAAACAATTGGGCCCTGATTCTCTAAAAGGCACCTTCTAGTAGGTGTCTAGATCATGGCAAGTAATGATTGTTTCAAGTTTATTATATTATTTGATTAAACGCTTTTCAGGATACAAAGCGTTTTACAAAGAAATAAAATTGGATTTCTTAAATCACAAATACATCGTAAATAAAAATAGTTACTTTAAAATTAAAAAATAAACCGGGGTAACAAACCACATGAAACAATAGGAAAGGAGGAAAAAAAAGAAAAAATACAATAAAAAAAAAATGGATTAATCAGATTAGGTTAGAACATAAGGAAGGTGTGAGGAAAAGAATTTGAGAACAGGAAAATCTAAAGAGAAGGGGTAGATAATCTGAATTTAATAACAAGTTTCACCTAACTCCTCCCCCTCTCTTTTACAAAACAGTAGCACGGTTTTTAGTGCCGGCCATGGTGATAACAGCTTTGACGCTCATAGAATTCTTATGAGCATCAGAGCTGTTACCACCATGGCCAGTGCTAAAAACAGTGCTACTGTTTTGTAAAAGGGGGGGGGGGCTATTTTTTTAAGGGTTAATTAATGCTGATTATTGAAAGTGCTATTAAAAACAATAATAAAATGAATTAGCTGGTAATTGCCTAACTCAGTAGCCACCTACCACCTTGCAGTAGGTGTCTACACGAAGGCACCTACTGGTACTTATCAATGTCTACACAGAAAGTAGGTGTTGTTAGGGGTAGACTGGGCATGGATTGAGTTAAGCTCTTTTATACTAGGTCAAGAAAACCCTGGTCTAACTTGAGTTAGGAACCTCTAGGCACGATTCTACAAACAGTGTCTAACTTTGATTGACATGCAGTAGGTACCCACCGGGACAGATAGGGAAAATGCTTGAGTACCTGATTGTAAAACCGCATAGATAACCTTGATAGGCGGTATATAAAAACCTAAAAAACAAAACCTTGAAACTTTGCCAGGCGCCTACCGAGTTCTGAGTCTTTATAGAATCTGGCCCTTAGTGCTTAACTTATAGAATAAGGGGTATGTATAGTCTTCCCTTATGGACTTTATACTACACTACAGTATGCAAACAATTCATAAACTGGTTTTGATATGCTAAGCAACTAAATTATGTGTTTCTTATATTAGCTAGCATTAACATGAGCTTAACATGGAATAACACAATATAAATTGTGTGTGTGTGGTGGGGGGTGGGTATCTGCATTAACTAACAGACCTTAATGTACATTTACGATTGGGTTATACCTTTGGTATACCTTGTGTAGTATAATTCATAGACTCTTTAGGACTCCTTTTACTAAGGTGCGATAGTGTTTTTAGCGCACATAGGATTTTAGCACACGCTAAATCCATGCTACATGGCTAGAATTAATGCCAGCTCAATGCTGGCGTTAAGGTCTAGTGCGCGCAGCAATTCAGCACGCACTAAAACCGCTATCACAGCTTAGTAAAAGAAGCCCTTAATTGACATTTGTGCGGACAATAGAGACAATAAGGTCCTTACTAAGGCGCGCTAACCATTTTAACGTGTGCTAAATATTGTTGCACTAAACACTAATGCGTCCATATGAAGAATTTAGGAAAATAGACTTGAACTTCTAAATTCAAACAAACTTCAGAGAGTTTCATGAGAAAGGAATGAGTAACTACCCTGATTCTCATTAATAATTCTGTTTTAGTCAGCTTAAAAAATAATCCTTTTTATCATGTTTGTCCTAAAAAAGTAATGGCAAAATATTTGCAAGGACAGTTTGCCTTTTCCATTTTTAGCTAGCTGAGATACTCTCAAAGTCAACAAAAATTCCTCACAGAAATTGTGTTCCACTTACTAACATAAACCCACATTAATCCATCCGTAATTATTGGCCTTTTGTGCTGGAAAGTTCTTGCCAAAAATGCTTCAGGCACAGTGACCTACAGCTAATTATTTTATTGACAATGGAGTTTGCCAGGTGAAAACTGGATAATAGTGAACACCATTGTTTAAAAACATACCAGACAGACAAAATGATTTTCTAAAATTCTGCATGCATTAAGAATAAGGCCAGAGAGCTTATTGGATAGCAGATTTGAAGAAAATGAAATGCTGAAACAATTAATAAGATAGAATATAAATAAAACAACATTCAGATTTATGAGGGGAGGGGATTGATGCTCTGTGTTTTTATTAAATAAATAATATTTTTCTACTTTACTTTGATTGCCCCTATAGAAGCTTATAGGCAGTATAAAATAATTTGATTGCCCCTATAGAAGCTTATAGGCATATCCTTTAAAATCAGCACTCGTGTTCCCTCCCTAAACCAACAAACCAACACAGAATAACTGATTGTAGAAAATAATGACCTTAACTTTAACAACATGAAGGACTAATTTAGCTCTGGACCACAGTGCCAGCGGTTGTGGTAACAGCGGATAGCATAGCTGGTTTTAAGAAAGGTTTGGACAATTTTCTGGAGGAAAAGTCCATAGTCTCTTATTGGGAAAGATGGGGGAAGCCATTGCTTGCCCTGGATTGATAGCATGGAATATTGTTACTCCTTGGGTTTTGGCCAGGTACTAGAGACCTGGATTGGCCACTGAGAGAACGGGCTACTGGTCTTGATGGACCATTGGTCTGACCCAGTAAGGCTGTTCTTATATTCTTAAGATGTTAAAATTAGTTGAAGACTTTAACACCCCCTCCAAGATTTTGCCACATCATCTTAAGATCTACGTCTTGAAATTCAACATATTGTTACTACTCGTATTCTCCATCCATTAAGTCATGCTGGACCCACTAGCTTGACTCCCATGTCTACTACTGAACTGCTGAGATGAGATAACTAAAGTGATTCCAGTTGAAAAACTGGTGGAATTCCTTCCTTAAGTGACACTATCTCCCTCATTCTTGAGCAGGTTGCCAAACGTTAGGCATCAATTAAATGCATATGTTATAGACCAGTGATTCCCAACCCTGTCCTGGAGGAACACCAGGCCAATCGGGTTTTCAGGCTAGCCCTAATGAATATGCATGAGAGAGATTTGCATATGATGGAACTGATAGGCATGCAAATTTGCTTCATGCATATTCATTAGGGCTAGCCTGAAAACCCGATTGGCCTGGTGTTCCTCCAGGACAGGGTTGGGAACCACTGTTATAGACTACTGGCACTTATGTGTGTAACTGTAACAATAGTGTGTTAGGTGCACCGTTGATATTGTGCACAGTTATGCACAGTTGATATTGCACAACTATCTTAGCATGTAAATACACAGGGTACTCATATTCACAGGAGGGGGAGCATTGGTGAGCAATGGGTGCATCCTCCACTTATAAACATAAGAGATACATTTATGAGATAGAATAAGCTGCCATTGTATAGCACCTGGAAACCAGAAATGAAGTATCCATTTACAAAACTGCCTCCTGTTGGAGTAATTTGATGACAAGATATCTGTACAAAATGTGAAAAAAATGTATTTATTTTTTAAAGGCAATATAGCTTTTAACCTACCATTATAAAATTGGTTCCTAGAATAAATCCCAGTTTACAAAATCATACCCACCCTAGTGAGTGCATATATGTACATTATGGACTGGATTCAGTAAATGACACTGAAAAAAATTGGTGTTGAACACTGAACAGTATTCTATAGTGGGTATTCTATGGTTGGCACTTGGCACCTATATAATACACTCAACTTGGGCACGAGGAGTTATGTCAACTGAAACCGGGTGTTATCTTGGTACACAAGTTGGGTGTAGAAATGTAGTAGATTGGTGAGGCAAAATTTCCCTTGACTAAATCCATATTGGTTTTGTCTCATTAATGTATGCATATGTATTGGGCTATAACTAGTGCCCTAGACTTTCCTAAACTAGTCAGCGGTTTGGCAATCCCGGATAGCAGCTCCACAGGATAGAGGTTGCATGCAGTTAGCTTCCTAATTCAGATCATCTAATAAAGGTCATGGACATTTCATCCCATGAGGTTTGTTGTACTTTGCATACTGTGGAAGCTGAAGAGATGACAGAGGGAAGAGGATCAATGTTTGTTTTATGTTTTTTGATAATTCTGTGAACTCGAGGACACTAACTCAGGCTGAAATCTGCTTGGTTGGCCCCCAGGAGTAGAATAATGGGAAGAGAATAAAGGAATCCAGATTCTCATCCCATTGCCATTCCTTGGATCTTGGGCAAGCCGCTTACATCCTCTGTTGCCTCGGGTATAAACTTCCTCCCCCCCCCGCCCTTTTTATCAAATTGTACTGCTGAGGAGTGCAAGCTAAATGCTGAGCTGCCCATTCTACTCTACAGGTGGCTCAGCATTTAGCTTACATTGCTCGGCAGCACAACTTGATAAAAGGGGGGATGAGGGTTAGATTGTGAGTTCTCCAGAGAGATGAAAATGCCAATTGCACCTGAATAGTATGAGCTAAAATCCAAATCCAATTTCTATAGTCAGAAACTCTCCAGAAATAGAAAGTTTTAGTTCCCTAAATAGCTTTTAAACTGATAATATCAACTTTAACTAACCCTTTAAATAGTATGGCATATTTACCTTTCTGCCATTAAATCATCCAAGCACTATGTTTTGAATCTGTGCCCAGAACTGGAATGGTGCCATACCGCTAGCAGTTTTAATCCTAGGTTCTCTGTTTGCCTTTTTACCTTCATTAAAAGCAAAACTATACTATCAAACAATATTCTTTTATCTTTTGCTGGATCTCAATAAACTGTTTAATATCAATGTGTCACATTTATACATGATGCAAATACTATAGAAACATCTAATAACCTTTTTTAAAATAAACCAAAGCTTAGGGCTTTTTTTTTTTTACTGAAGTATGTTAAGCAGATAAAGGGCAAGTATATAAAGGATGTTTAAATATAGTCATCGACTGTGTTCATTAATTTCTAGAATAGACACACATGCATAAATGAGATCACAAATTAGAACTTATATGCGTAACGCGATAGTCACGGTTCTAAAAATTGTCACACTAGTCATATGGAACTAGATTCAATAAGGGGGAAATTAATCAAGGGGATTTAAGCAATATTCCCTCTAAGATGCAGCCATTCAGTCCTACAGCACAGCCAGTGGGGTCAGGACCAACACCTTCTCCCTAACTTACCACTTTCCTACCTTCTGCCTCTGCTTTCCCAATGCAGCAGCAGCAGCAGTGGCAAACTGAAGCAGATCAGCTGTGAGACCTTCCCATACATACCCTAGTCTGCTGGCCTGCCCTCTTCGATGTCACTTCTTCTTCTGGGGCAGAACCAGCAGTCACAGATATGTAAAGGGCTCACAGCCAGTCCGTTTCAGTTTGCCTCTGCTGCTTTGGGAAAGCAGAAGTAGCAGCAATGGGGATGCAAGAAGGCATATACTCGTGTATGTGAGGTGGTTGGGAGAGAGAGGAAGTAGATACTAGTGGAAATAGAGTGGGGGCAGATAGTGGTGGAAGAAGGATGGGGGGAGAGAGAGGCGGAAGAAGCTGCTGGAAATGGTTTGGGGTTGGGTGGAGGATAGATTGGGCAGACACTGGTGGAAGTGGAGAGGAGAGAGGGGGAAGATGCTCATGGAAGTGGGGAAAAGAGAGAGAGGGAGGCAAATGCTGATGGAAGTGGGGAGGAGAGCGGCAGACATTAGATGGAAGTAGGGACAAGAGAGAGAGGAAGGCAGATGCTTATGAAGGTAAAGAGAAGAGAGAGGCAGGTGCTGGATGGAAGTGGAGAGAAGTGAGAGAGAAGAAGATGCTAGATGGAAGTGGAGAGGAGAGAGAGGGGAAGATAATAAACAGAAGTGAGCAGGAGAAGGGGCAGATGCAACCACTGATGTAAGCAGAAAGAAAAGAAAGGGGCAGACACTGGATGGAAGTGAGCAGGAGAGGGGACAGATGGATGAAAAGGAGTATAGAAATAGGGCACATGCTGGATGGAAGCAGGGGATAAAGAAAAAGGGCAGTTGGGGAAGAGGATAGAGTTAGTGAGATACTGGGAGAATAAGAGGATGTGAAAAAGGAGAGCTGGCGTAAGGAAAAGAGGTGACAATCTGTAGTTAGACACAGAGAAAAGAGGGAAATTGAGGAGTGGATGGTTAGAAATCATTTAATCTAGACAGAGGCAGAAAATAAAGAAAGCTGGAAGGAAAAGGGGAAGAGAGATATAATAGGCAGGAAATCCTGGCAAGAGAGTTAAGAGAAAAAATTGAAAGCAGAAACCAGAGACTGAGACCAAAACAATTTAAAAAAAGCAAAGGTAGAAAAATAAATTTATTTTCCATTTAAGATAAAATAGTGTGGTAACTGTGTTAATATACATTAATTAAAAAATAGAAAATGAAAATAAAGTGTTATCTTTTTATTGAACTAATTTTGATACCTTTTTGACAAACTTTCAGAGAAAAAAAAACTTACTTCCTTTGGTCAGAACAGGATACCATAACATCAATATAGTGTCCTGTCCTGAGAAAGAGAGGTTTGCCTTGAAAGCTAATTGAAAAATGTATTTAGTCCAATAAAATGCTATAATCTTTTTCCATATATTGTTGGTTTTTTAATTGGTTAGTTATCATGTAGTGATGTGAATATGCTAGTTTTTGAAATTTACTTCTGTCTTTCTCTCCCCATTTTATCGAGCCACACTGCTGAGCAGTGCAAGCTAAATGCTGAGCTGCCCATTCTATTCCTATGGGTGGCTCAGCATTTAGCTCATGCTATTCAGCAGCACGATTTATTACAAGCTCGGGGGAGGATTATATTTTATAAAGTACTGGGGGATATGCATCATAGTTTCTCTTTCTGTAGTGTTGCACTGTATGCAGAGTCTGGCTTCTTGGGGGTTCGGTTTCATTTTAATTTTTAGTTCATAGTTACTTATTCTTACTGGGTGAGGGTTCTGTGTTCTGCATGCATTAAAGATACATTGATTTCTGTTAGCATTGACTGCAGGATTAATCTGTACTAATCTGGCATGTTATTTCTTCAATCAGTGTATTGATATTCTAGCACCCACTGTAGTGCTGTCTTTTCCTATATAAGTCCTTGTTTGACTCATGGAAGTTATGGTATGTTGGAATTACTTGAAAGGTCCTAAGTGACATATTTAGTATTTTGTATTATTTCACATGTCTGCTATTGGATTTGGATTTACACCCCATCTTTTTCAGTAATACACGATCAAGGCAAGTTACATTTAAGTATAGGAGGTATTTTCCTGTCCCTGGAGAGCTTAAAATTTAAAGTTATGCATCTGAGGCAATAGAGGATAAAGTGACTTCTCAAAAACCTCAAGACCTCTCTCATCTCTCCCCAAACTCCCCCCCCCCCCCCCCGGCACTCTGCTGATTGGATAAGTCTCTCTTATCTGTACCCTTCTCCTCTACAGCCAACTCCGGACTCTGTCCCTTCTACCTTGCTGCATTGTATGCCTGGAACAAATTGTCTGACTTGATACATCAGGCTCCATCTCTGGCAGTATTCAAATCCAGGCTCAAAGCCAGCTTCTTTGAAGATGTTTTCGATTCCAAACTCCAACCCACCTTCTAAGCACCAATGTCAGTTTTATCATTTCCTATGTAATTCCCCCAACATTGTACTGATGCACCTTCTTGTCCAATATGTCTTTCTTTGTAAGTTCTTTTAAGTGGGAACTGGCTCTTCTGTATTTTGATGTACAGCATTGCGTATGCCTAGTAGCACTATATAAATGCTTAGTAGTGGTAAGAAACTAAATTTCATATATTCAGGGTAATATTAGTTTTTACGGCCTCAGCCTTACTGCTCCACCCTACTACTAATGGTTCTCAACCTGCTGCTCTAACCATTAGGTAAAGCGCGAGACAGGCATGTGGGATCTCTTAGGGAGAGGATAGAGTGGATGCTGTGGATGGGCAGATTGGATGGCCCATCATGTTTCTACATACAGCTTATATGAGTACAGATGCTGCCTAATGTTTGGTAACTCAACAGCAAATTAAAGGCTAGCAAAGCTGAAGAATGGTGGCCAATTGGCAACCTACCTAAAACATTGCTAGAAAAATTACTATATTTTATGGTTGCCAGGAACTTCAGAATTTCTGCTACAGTACTACTGGACATTACAGTTCACAAAGCAACAGGAAAATGCTGAACTGTGGAGCTAGGGTTGTCTGAGACCCTAATGTTAAAGTACCTGCATATATTTCCAGAATACTGTAAATAATTTTCTGTTCAATGTTGTATTAACGTAGAACAAAATATTTTTAGAGAAAGGAAAATGGTAAAACCAGAGGACATAATTTGAGGTTGAGGGGTGGTAGACTCAAGAGTAATGTAAGAAACTTCTTCTTTTTGGAGAGGGTTGATGCCCGGAATGGAGGGCAGGTGATAGAGGGCCCGAGGGAGGTGATAGAGAGGAAAATGGTGAAAGAGTTCAAAAAAACATGGGATGAACATAGAGTATCTCAAATCAGAAAATAATGGTAAATATTGAAGAACTAAGGCCAATACTGGGCAGACTTGCATGTCTGTATATGACCATTTGGTTGAGGATGAGGGTTTCGAGGGCTGGGATGGTTTAGATGGACTGGAATGAGCTTTGACAGAGACTTCAGTAGATGGAACCTAAGCACAGTACCGGGCAGAGCTTTGGGTTCTGGCCCAGAAATAGTTAAGAAGAAGGAAAATTTAAATTAAATCAGTAATTTAAAGAGAGTGTAAGGTTGTGCAGAATGGCTGGACCATTCGGGTCTTTATCTGCTGTCATCTACTATGTATCATTTTGCTATTATTTGCATCATTTTGATTTTTTTTAGTACTTAATTCCCTAGAGTGCATACAGTGTATATAACAGAGGTACTAGGGGAGACAGCCGATAGACATGAAAGGGTTCTACCCTGCTGTGTTAAAAAAGGCCCCTACTGTTCCCCTCCCTTTTTTTTAAAGCAGTGTTCACACAGCGAAGCAGTATTCCCTTTTAAGCTATGCTAAACATCCAGTATCTGAGTAAAATTCAAAGTAGCTATAAAGTACAGGCGAACAAGGAGGGAAAGCATGCAGAGTAAGGCTCATTTCCAATCTCTCTGTGAGCGTTTATGTATATGTGTGTGTCATGTCTGTGTATGTATCTGTAAGAAATGCTTACAAGGTAATGTAACAGACTTTTTTGCTCATGTCAATTCAGTCCTTAGAGGGAAAACTGACTTTAAGTCATGTTAATTGGCCCTTACTGTTAATTAAACAGCCTATCACTGCTTTCCTAAAAATAGCATGGCAATATTTAAGTTTCCACACATTAGTAAGCAATAAGAAGCATGTTTTACATCTCATTACTATGCAAATGTTCTTACACAATCTGCAGTGCTACACTGCAAGTTGAGTTAATGTCTAAAAATCATGATGAAATAACCACATCAAGCAGTGTTATTCCTCTAACATGGGATTCAGCAACCTGCGATACCAGGATCCCCGCAGGTTGTTGAATCTCATGGGTGTGTGTAAACTACAGTGAGATAAGATTTCTCCTGCCCTGCTTCACTGCTAGACCAACAGACTTTATAAAGTAAGTTCTGGAGAGGTCCGGGAGCCGGTAGTGGATCAGAGTAGTCCCTAAGAGGGTTGTGGAGGAGTCCGGGAGGAAGCTGGGGATGGGTCAGAGTTGGCCCTAAATTTATTTGTGAATTTTTGTTATTCACGAGCCGGCTTTGCCCCTAACCCCCGCAAATATTGGGGGGGAAGTGTACTATTCTATAAACCACACCAAAAATAGGCACAGTTTATAGAATATGTGTAATGGCTGGCCCTGTGACTAAAATTTAGGGCTCCTTTTATGAAGCCGGTTTAGCGGCTTTATCGCACGCACATGTTTAGTGCGTTAACCCCCGCGCTAGCTGAAAAAAATACCACCTGCTCAAGAGGAGGCAGTAGCGGCTAGCGCGGCCGGCAAATTAGCGGTTTAACGCACTTAATAGCACGCGCTAACGCGGCTTCGTAAAAGGAGCCCTTAGTCCTGACCATTTATGTCACCTAAACATAAATGCCCACAGCTAAATTTTACGTGGATCAGGCATATTATATAATAGTATGAATAATTTATAGGAATGGCATGTGACAAGTGCTCTAATCACTCCATAAATTTGGCTTGTATGGTAAGAAACCATAAAAAAGAAGAGGGATTCAAAGTACAAACCACAAAGGAACACAACAAAAAAGCACAAAGGGCCTTCAAGTTCCAGGTAATCCTGCTTTAATGTTGGACCTGACATGGACCACGTTTCAGTGTCTCTGTCTGCATCAGGGGTCAGAAGATCTTGTAATTCAGTATAAAATATCAGAGTACTCAATGAACAAATTTTTTGCTCAAACTGGTGAAAAAGAAACACACTCAGACTAACAGTTAATCTGGTGCCACAAAGAGCTGAGCTGTGCACATAGGTTCTGCTTTCTAGTTTTTTATACTGAATTTCAAGATCTTCTGACCCCCCTGATGTAGGCAGAGACACTGAAACGTGGTCCATGTCAGGTTCATCATTAAAGCAGGATTATCCAGAACTTGAAGGCCCATCGTGCTTTTTTTGTGTTCTCTTGAATGGTAGGAAATCAAAAAGGAAACCATTGCTCAAGAAAGCCAACCTTAAACTCATTTAAAATATACATTTAGGAGATAGTGTAGCTTTGTTGTTAAAGGTTTTGTGGTCTGAGAAAACTAAAAGACCTGTAAATACATTTGGCCTGCTTGCAAAGTGTTAACATTTGGCACAACTCCAGCATGGCACATCATCCATAGAACGCCATCCCTACTGTGAAGGATAATTGTGGCGACATCATCCTAGGGGGATGCTTCCATCAACAGAGACTATGGCTCTTGTCAGAACAGAAGGCATAATGAATGGATAAAAAATACAGAAAAGACCTTGAGGAAAGCCTACTGCCCTCTGCAAGAAAGATGTAACTTCATCTTTCAACATGACAACTAACTCACAAAGTCAAAACTACTGTGGAAAGGCTACAGAGCAAAAAAAAAAAAAGGTAAATATCCTTGAATGGTCCTCAGCCTAATCAAAGGTCTGTGGAATGGCTTGAAGGTGCTGATCAAAAGAAATCAGAAAATATCGGTCCCATCCAATAGTGTACCAAAGGCGTAGAAGTGGTGATAGTCCTCTCCAGGTGCAGAGCGTTGGAGGGTGCTGGAGTGGTCACAGTGCTACGGTCTGCTAGCTCTGCCCCCTCTGACATCATTTCCCCTTCCAGGGTGGGGAACACTGTTCCCTCTAAGCTGAGCAGGAGTCCTCCACCCACAGTCTCACCAATAGAGGGTGCTGTTTTACTGTCACATTTTTCAATTGTGAGGGACAGGCAAGTTCTGCAGGACTCCAGGGAACATACCTGTCCTTAGCGACTGAAAATATTCCACCCCCTAGTAGTAGCAATGCAGCTGGAGGACACCTGCTAAGCTTAGAGGGAACACGGAACTGACAGATCCAACAGCCACATGGAGAGGGACTGTGGCCCAATAACCGCTTCATGCACCCTCACACTGCCTGGATTAGGGAGGGGGTGCTCTGGTTGGAGAAGGGGGTGCTCTGCCCTAGTTTCCAGCCCTGCCAGGTATGCCACTGGTCCCATCAATGATGGTTGACGTTTTGCTTATTACTGCTTCAGGCCATCAGAACTGTATATTAATTCTTCAGTATTTGATACAACTGTTAGCATTGTAGCAAATGCAAAAAAAGCGACTGCTGAGGACCAGTCACTGAGGTCCTTTCCGACTGCCCTGCCTTCTGCCGCCCTGCTCTCTGCCCTGCTTACCTGCCCTGATCTGCTGCCCTGTCTCAGCCCCGAACTCCTGCCTGCCCTGATCTGCTCTCTGCCCCAACTCAGCCCTGATCTCCTGCCTGCCCCATCTGCTCTCTGCTCTGATCTCCTGCTGTCTCCTGCTTGCCCCGAATCTCTCCTGCCACCCCAACTCACTTGCCCTTCCCCACACTGTGAGCCCGTGGTTTTAACATACGGGTTTAAACCACGGGCTCGCTGGGCTAGTAAAAGGTTTTTTTAAAAAAAAGTTGTGGCTCTTAGACACATACGCAGACCATCTACAGATGGTCTGCGCATGCGTCGGGATCGCACACTAGCGATCCATGCGGTCGGAAGGGGTGTTCCTCCGATCACCCTCATTTAAATTTTTTTGTTTTGTGGATTGGTTGGGCCTGCACGGATCGTCCATGGATCGGGCATGCAAAGCAGGTAAGTGAATTTAGCTCTTGGTACCTAACTTTAGGTATGACAATTTATACTAACAGAAACATGGTGTAAATCCTCACACTTCAGTTAGGTATGGATCTCCCTGCATGCTTAAATTGCAGAAATGCTCATTTAGCAGGAACCCCCCAAAAATCTAATGTAAAGAATTCAACTACTACAGAAAAGTGCAGCAAAACTGATATTCTACAAATCAAAATTTGATCATGTCATATCGCTATTCAGAATTATACTGACTCCCAACAGAAAAATGGTTTGAATTCAACGTATGCTGCCTAGCCTTTAAAACCCTATATGGAGAAGTCCAAGTCGGCTTTCCCAGATTCACCAGTCTATTAGACAGAACCACTAAATATCAAAACTCAGACCGCCTAATGACATCATTTCCATCAGTAAAAGGCATAAAATTTAAGAGTGTCTGATTTCAAGAAAGCCTGGGATAGACACATGGGATCTCTTAGAGAGAGGAAGAGATAATGGTTACTGCGGATGGGTAGACTGGATGGGCCATTTGGCCTTTATCTGCCATCATGCTTCTATGTTTCAAATCCTTTTATTATTAAATAGCAAAAATTTGGAACTCTTCCTATAGGGATTTGAACTAGAGAATGACACGGGGAAAAAAATTATCACCGTTCCCGCCCTGTCCCCATGAGCTCAGTCTCCATCCCTGCCCCGTCCCCGCGAGCTTGGTCCTCATCATTGCCCCATCCCTGCGAGCTCGGTCACTGCTCCTGCCCCCTCCCCGCGAGCTCGGTCCCCATCCCTATCCCGTCCCCGTGAGCTTGGTCCCTGCCCCTGCCTTGCAAACTGTCAGATCCTATCCGCACAAGCCTCAAATAGTTATGATTTTATAGTGAACTTACTTTATTAAAGTATAAAAAGAGACAATATTCTGTATAATTCTCATTTTATAAACACAAATAATACAGAGCAAGGATCAACAAAACCCCTGTCTCCCCTCCCTTTCACAAATATCCCCTCCACTATTGTGAAAAATGCTCTTAAGCTACTTAGAAAAAGAAGCCTTATGAATACAATATTGTTTTGTTGAAACTTTATGTACCTAAGTGTCTGCTAAAACAGCAACCTATCATTATTATGCATTGTATATAAAGTCCTATGCAATATATAAAGTCCACCCCCATTTTACTAAGCTGTGGTGCCAGAGCACTAAATGCTCCAATGCTCACAAAATTCCTATGAATGTTGGAGTAGCATCAGAACATTTAGCACTCTGGACCACAGTAGAAACCTCTACCGCAGCTTAGCAAAAAAAAATAAAATAAAATAGGGGGGAGGGGGATATCTGTACCACAACTAGAACTCTGCCTAGGAGGATTTGGCAGGATATAAGATGATAGAAGGATAAAAGAAGGAAGTGGGGTGGGACAATGGATCTTCCACCAATCCATTGATTGATCCATTGGCTTTGTTTAGATTGGTGGAAGGTCCATTGCCCTGTGAGGGAGAATAAGGAAGAAGACCTTCATGAGAATGAAGGTGAAGACCCCCATGAGACCCCAGAAGAAATGTTTAATACAGATATTGTGTTGCTGAATTGAACTTACCCAAGCCTTATGAACAATGCAAAAAGTGCTTATTTTCCTGTCAGCATAAATAATGTTTTTGTGCATCTTTGCCCTAGAAACTGGCAAACACCTGCTGACTGTGACCACATCAGATATTCTGGGACTTTCCAAGAAAGTTCTTGTGTCACAAGAAGAAAACCAAACCACATGAATCTAGGTCAAAATGACTTAGCAGAAGTCATACTAACCGCAGGTGAAAAGCACTGACAGATCTACAATCAAGCCCTGGAGGGAGGGGGCCCACTCTCAGGAATTATTGACCTTAGTATTAAGAATGCATTGTCAGGGGAAATAGAGAAGTCATGCCTTTATATGACTCAATGACCAATATGTATACCATCCAATCAACAGAAATGACAAATATGACAATCCAATAGAAAGTGAGTATGTGATTTGTAACCAGGTAGCATTCTTGACTTTAGGCTACTTTACTAGAGTATAAAAGTAGTATACCTGGTGACATATTTCAGAATGGATTGGGCAACACATGACATACTGGTACTCTGTGTAAGCTCCTCCGTTAGCCTAATTTGCTGATACTATATCCTATTTGGATACTATTTTTGATGTAAGCTGTTTTTTGTTTATTATTATTAAACATATATTATATACAGCAGATTACATTGGAGGTTTAGCAACACCTTCACCTGACCCACTTCCTTCTTTTTCCTGCTTTGATTTCATGGGTTTGTTTTCTGCTGGACTCAAGGTTCTCAAGATATAAGATGATAACATAACATAATTAATTCCAATTAGCCCCAATAATTTCTTGTTAAGAACTTAATGATCAATCCTATTGAGCTCATTATTCAATTAAATTGTGTGCATACCTAAATTTATGCACATGGGGGGAATTTCTATGAGGGTCCAGATACTACTTCTTAACACTGCTTTGGGCAGCATTGTTTGATAATAAATAAAAAGCATACAATGATTGTCATCTTGTCATAATATTTCACAGTGGCATTATGGTCATTTTGCTGTCTATAGATAGTTCTAGTACAGGCAATTTAATGAAAAGTGTCATATGCTCATGCATTGCACATCACATTAAACTGTCAGCTTACACATGTCCCTTACTGTGAAGCCAAATGAAGGATATAATTGGAGATCTGCATCTGGAGCCACTAACTTTGCTCTTATGTGAGGTAGTTGTGAAGGATAATAGTACAAATATTTAGTGCATACAGATTGTGAAACTATTTGAACTATGAGACCATTGTATATATGTGGAGCTGCATATTACACAATACATAGAAAATGAACACTTATTTATATTTAGTATTTATATACCACTCATAGTCTAAGTTACATAAGAATAGCCTTACTGGGTCAGACCAATGGTCCATCAAGCCCAGTAGCCCATTCTCACGGTGGCCAATCCAGGTCACTTTTACCTGGCCAAAACCCAAGGTGTAGCAATATTCCATGCTATCGATACAGGGTAAGCAGTGGCTTCTCCCGTGTCTTTCTCAATAACAGACTATGGACTGTTCCTCCAGGTACTTGTCCAAACCTTTCTTAAAACCAGCTATGCTATCCACTCTTACCACATCCTCTGGCAACCTGTTCCAGAGCTTAACTATTTTCTGAGTGAAAAAAATTTCCTCCTATTGGTTTTAAAAGTATTTCACTGTAACTTCATCGAGTGTCCCTTAGTCTTTGTCATTTTTGACAGAGTGAAAAATCGATCCACTTGTACCCATTCTACTCCACTCAGGATTTTGTAGACTTCAATCATATCTCCCCTCAGCCGTCTCTTTTCCAAGCTGAAGAGCCCTAACCATTTTAGTCTTTCCTCATATGAGAGGAGTTCCATCCCCTTTACCATCTTGGTCGCTCTTCTTTGAACCTTTTCTAGCGCCACTATATCTTTCTTGAGATAAGGAGACCAGGATTGAACGCAATAATCCAGATGAGGTCACACCATGGAGCAATACAGGGGCATTATAACATTCTTAGTCTTGTTAACCATCCCTTTTTTAATAATTCCTAGCATCCTATTTGCTTTTTTGGCCACCACCGCACATTAGGTGGAAGATTTCATCGTATTGTCTACTATGGTACCCAGATCCTTTTCTTAGATGCCAATCCCCAAGGTAGACCCTAGCATCCAGTAAACTGTGATTCATGTTATTCTTCCCAATGTACATCACTTTGCATTTGCCCAAATTAAATTTCATCTGCCATTTGGATGCTTAGTCTTCCAATTTCCTAAGGTCCACCTGCAATTCTTCATAATCCGCATGCGTTTTAACAACTTTGAACATTTTAGTGTCATCTGCAAATTTGATCACCTCACTCGTTGTTCCAATTTCCAGATCATTTATATATAAGTTAAATAGCACCGGTCCCAGTACAGATTCCTGTTTACTCTCCTCCATTGAGAAAAATGACCATTTAACCCTACTTTCTGTTTTCTATCTGATAACTAATTCCTAATTCACAACTGAACTTTGCCACCTATCCCATGACACTTAAATTTTCTCAGAAGCCTACGCATCTAAGTGTTCAACAATTTTATTTTTTATTTTGCCCAGCACAGAATTGAGGCTTACCGGTCTGTTATTTCCCAGATCTCCTCTGGAGCTCTTTTTAAAAATCGGCATAACATTGGCAACCCTCCAATCTTCAGGTACGACAGACGATTTTAGTAACAGGTTACAGATCACTAACATCAGATCAGCAATTTTATATTCAAGTACTTAAACATTTTTCCCTATCTGTCCTGGTGGGCTCACAATCTAACATGGGGGATTAAGTGACTTGCCCAGGGTCATAAGGAACAGTGTGGGATTTGAACCAACAAACCTCCATATGCTAAGCCTGTAGCTCTAACCACTGTACTACACACTCCCTAATATGAACCAGGTTGGAACATACACAATTTATATGGGGGACTAAGAAAGATAATTCCTGTAATCCTTGATGTAAAGGGCTGGATGTCATGAACAAAACCAAATCATGCCAGAAAGCTGCTGTAATTCCCCATATGGAAATATAAGGTCATGCACATGCATTCTTTATATAAATATTTCAATTTTTGACCTGCCTAGACCATGCTTCCAACAAACCTCCTGCAATTTCCATGCATTAAAGATATCCACACACAAATAAAACTCTTTCTAAAATCACCATATACACGTGGATGTAGTTTCCATGAGTAAAAGCCAGAATTTCCAAATAGAAACTGCAAATAAGGCTTATACAAATCCCCCATAATATAAGATACAACAAGTTAGTGATTCCCATGGAAAAATACAGCTATGGTAGAATGCATTATTTTACTGCAGCTAGATGTAGTCAGTGTCATAGTAATGGGTGTGGGGGTGAACCATCCTGGGCACCAGCATCTCTTCCCATCAACCCCCACACACAACATGCTTGCACTCTCCATTCCCCTCATACCTCTTTAATCTTTGCCAGTGTGAGCAACTGTTGCTCACGCCAGCCTTGCTCCCCTCTGAAATCAATTCCTGGTTGCGGGGACAGAAAGTGATGTCAGAAGGAAAGCCAAAGCTGGCATGCACAGCAAGCTGGAGAAGTTGTTCACGCTGGCAAAGAAGTAAAGAAGTACAGGGGAAGGGAGGGCGCAAGTGTGGTGTGGGGGAAAGCAGAGTGGAGGGCGGGGGGCACCACCATTTTGGGTGCCTCCTACCCTTGCTTTGCTACTGGCTATGGTGGGTTTTTTTTTTAAACCCTACTCTTGTATTTGATGTCTGAAAACAGACATTTAGAATGGATGGCCATATTGCAAAGGCAGGATATGCACAGCCAACACTGCAGTGTGTCCACATGGCAAGGGAGTTTGGACAGGACTAGGGTGGTCCTAAAATACAGACATCCAACTCTGATCACAGAAGGGGAAGGGATATCCAGGTCTAAAAAGATAGACAAAGGGCTAGATTCACAAAACTTACCGATCGTGTCCCAATGGTTTTGCGCAGATGCTCAAGGCCCAAGCAACAGGAAGGATCTTTGTTCACCGGCACATACTATGGGCTGCGTGCTGGTGCCAGATGGGGTAAGGCTTCTGTTTGGGTGGGCAGAGGATGCCGGTTCGAGCAGGAGGGGGGGAGGGTAGCGATCCCGGTTCTTGGGAGGAGGGCGTTTGAGGGGGGGGTAGCGATGCTCTCAAATCAAGTCAACGCTCGGTTTGCGAGTCATGATTTGCGAGAATGTTTTGCTCGTCTTGCAAAACACTCGCAAACCGCGTTACTCACAAACTGAGGTTTGACTGTGTATGTTTATACATTTCTCCAGTATTTGAAGAAAAAGTTTGTGCTATTGGTATGGAGATTACTTGTCTCAAGCCAATCAAAAGTGTGAATTAAGTAGTTCGATTCCTAATCTTAGAAAATTTAGTATGCCCCTAAGAGGATAATTGCTTCAAGTAGATTACAAAATTCCACAAACATGTTGTAAAAAGTTCAAACCACAATGTATAGAAAATATGATGCTGGGCCAACTGCTTGGCTGCTAACTTAATGAGCTTGTACACTAGAGACAACATCTGAGGCCAACTTGCCTGATACACTGAGTTCCTGCCTCAGGCAGGTGAGATCTGTCTTGGCATTTGATCTTGGCTTGATGATAGATGAGGGAGGCCCATGTTCAGATGTGTAAATTTCCCCCTGGTTTTCTTCTTCACCAGTCCATCCATAAATATGCAAAATGGCAAGTGTGGGGACAAAGCAGTCTGAATGTTTATTATTTGAGCTTATAAAACAGTATAAATGAAAATAGTATTAAATGAAAAATGTAGCAAAATAAAACTACTACTTTTTACTACTCTTTTACTACTAAAGCACTGATACCTATACACCATATGAACTTTATAAAGAAATGAGCCAATGCAGCAAGCTGATTTTGGGGTCCTTTTATTAAGCTGGGCAACATACATCACTCATGTTTGTGACAGGGTATACATCCCATCACAGGATGCAAGACATCCCCAGAACAATCCCCTTAAGAAACCCCCCATGTAAAAGTAACTTGGGTCTGATGTGAGATCTTGATAGGTCTGTTATTATTAGGGTGGATTGTCCAGCATCCCGCCAGCGGTTTTTAGTAGTAGCAAATTAGGGAAGCTACGAGGGAGGTGGCAGAAACATCTCATCCCGTACTAAGGACGTGAACCAATTCCCTGAGACCTAGAATTGCCTGAGCAATTTCTACTTCTGAATGAGGAGGAGCCACTTTGCATACTAATTTGCATATATTCTCTTGATGGAGAGAAATGCTGATTGAAAGGCCTTGAACATAAGAATAGCCAGACCAATGGTCCATCAAACCCAGTAGCCCGTTCCAGGTCATTAGTACATGGCCAAAACCCAAGGAGTAGAAATATTCCATGCTACCGAAACAGGGTAAGCAGTGGTGTGGGTTCTTTGGGACTTGGGTTGATAAATGCTGGAGAAAACCTTGGGAACTGATAAGGAGAATCAAGAGACTACATTTTTGGGTTACTGGAAATTCCCTCACCCTGAAGGAAAAAGGGAACTTGAGGAAGGACCTTTGACTGCTTTTAGTTGAGGATGATCTTTGCGTATCTTCTTAGGGCTCTGGCTCCTGCAGGTGGTCCTCAAGGGGATGAATGGGGGTCTCTGCCCCCAGCATACTCCTTCCCCAAAAGCAGCCCCCTTTCCCTCTCCCTGACTGTCTCTCCATGGCCCCCTTCTGTCTTTCCCCGCAGAGCAAAGCTGTCTGCCCCCCAGCACACCTCTCCCCCCCAAAGTAGCCCCCTTTCCCTCTCCCTGTCTTTCCATGGCCCCCTTATGTCTTCCCCCCTCCCCCGAGCAAAGCTGTCTGCCCCCCAGCACACCTCTCCAACAAAAGCAGCCCCCTGTACCTGCAACACCGGCACGATACCCTTCAGCCAATCGTGAGTGCTCTGAGCGCGAGAGGGAGCGGGGCCTAGGTGTATTGGGCGCGGCGGGGGAGGCCCCGACTGCCCCAGCTGAAGCTTCTTCGGTGTCAGTGAGGAAGGAGAGATTGGCCCGACTCTCCGCAGGGGCTTTGGGGACAGTCTTCTGTGGCTCGAAACCCTTCTCCCGGCAGCCACTTCCAGCAGCCCTCCGCATTGCCTTCCTCCCGCCGCCCAGAGTAGATGTCTGTATGTCTGGTTTTTTTTATTTGTCTCTCTCTCCTTGGATGCTGTCTGTCTGTCATTCTTTATGTCTGTGTCTCTCCCTGGTCCCCTGTCTGTCCATCTTTCTTTCTGTCTGTCTGCCTCGCTGGCTCCCCTGCTTGCCAAAGCAGCCCTCTTTCCCTCTCCACCTGTTCTGCAATGCCTACCTGCTCCATGGCCCCCTTCTGTTCCTCCCCCACCTGATTGCTGTCTGCCCCAGCAAACCCCTCCCCCAAAGCAGCCCCCTTTCCCTCTCCCCCTGTTCTGCAATGCCTACCTGCTCCGTGGCCCCTTTCTGTTGCCCCCCATGATTGCTGTCTGCACTGAGCACAACCCTCGCACCAAAACAGCCCTCTTTCCTGCCTGCTCCATGGCCCTTCTTTTTCCTCCTCCCCTCCCGCTCTTCCCCTCTCTCCATCCATGGTTCCTGCTGCCGCTGCCGCTCCTGTTTAAAGCGGCATGCTGAGATTTGCAGCCGGCTGTAGCGAACCTCACAGGCCTTTGTCCCCTCAGTAGCATGTTCCTTCTGATGTGATCATGTCAGAGGGAACGTGCTACCATGTGGAGAGTGGCCTGCGAGGTTCGCTACAGCCGGCCACGAACCTCAGCAGGCCGCTTTGAACAGGAGCGGCAGCGGTTGGTGCGGGAGGGGGGGAGTTGGCGACGTGCAGGCCACTGTGAATAGGAGCAGCAATGGCGGCAGGACCATGAGCCCTCCTCCCGCCATCCACCGCCAGTACCGCTCCGTGTCACCCAATGTGCCAAACAGGCGCTTGCGCCTCAAGCCACGGCCACGGATGGATACACCACACATCAGGTCCCCACATCTTCCTAAGTGCGCATGCACGCCTAGAGGATTATTATTTTAGATATATCTCACCTTTTGCTAAACTGTGGTAGAGGTTTCTACCATGGCCCAGTGTGCTAAATGCTCTGACACTTATAGAATTCCTTTAAGCATCGGAGCAGCGTCAGAGCATTTATCATTCTGGGCTGCAGTAGAAACCTCTACTGTAGCTTAGTTATTGAGTGCAGAGGTCCTTTTGTCATAGCTGCCTTGTACTACTATATTGCTATTTGATTATTAGTAAAAGAGGACCATAATAGTAAACATCAAGTCATTCACTTTTAAGAGTCACAACTGAGCTGCCAATGGTACCTGCAGATATCTATAGCCTTTTAAAATCAAAATTTAGTACGCTGATTTTCAACTTTCTTCCAAATGAACCGAACTAATTGAATAACCTCTCAGAGTTTTGATGTGAAGGCTAGGAGGATAAATGGAGCCAATACATCACAAAATGAGGTTTGTTATTTCTTAATACATTAAAAAGAGAGACGTGATACTTCCCCTGCTGAAAATCCTTTTAAATAATTCTGCATAAATGTGTTTTTATTTTTGTGGCTTAATTGACCCTCTTTAAGAATTCAGTGAGATATCACTCAATCACTTCTGCTAATAGCAAAGCCAGCTATGAATTAGGTGTAAATGTTAAAGCAAACACATTTACAGCACTAAAATGGATTCTATAAGGAGTGCCTAGATTTTGACAACAAACACACACATATGTGATCAGACAACCGGCACACATGTGCATATGTGAACATATCAATATACTATTAATACCTATAGTCTGGCTCTATAATTTATGAATAGATTCTGTATAGGTATATCTTGATAGAATTATTCTCTACAACATTATATAATCAGAGCCTCCCCCCCCCAAAAAAAAAAAAAGATAGCTAGATAGATAGCTCTGATTACATAATTTTGTAGAGGACAATTCTATAAAAGTGCATCTATACAGAACCTATTCATAAACTACAGAGCCAGATTATAGGTATTGAGTGATATACTGCATACATATTTGAATTAAGATCTATACTTTTGGTACTAGAAATAGTGAGCTCTTAAGACTTCTTTCAATAACAGCCTATTTTATCAAGCTGCACTAGATGTTTTTAACACAGGCCAGTGTAGTAAATGCTTTGACATTCATAGAATTCATATAAGAAACAAACAGCAGAGATGACTGTCCACTGATGGCAGAAAGGAAATTTGAGTTGAGTCACTTTATTGAATAAAGACTTTTACATTGAACATTTGAGGTCCTCAAATATTATTTCTTCCATCAGTGGACAGTCATCTCTGCTGTCAAAATCTTGGCACCATATTGTAACAAGCCCGACTCCCGTTCCGGCTTTGTGCCAGTTAAGAGCCCCATAAATCGCCCGGTGAAACTGGTTAGAGCTGACCAGTATGTCCCTGCAGTGCAGGATAGAGAATGACACGGGGAAAAAATCTATCCCCGTCACTGCACCGTCCCCGGCCCACCATCCTCTGCACTGCCCCGTCACCGCCGTTCCCTTCACCGCCCCGTCACCGTCACCGCCATCCCTTTCACCGCCCCGTCACCGCCACTGCCATCCCATTCACTGCCCCATCACCGTCCCCGTCTAGCATCCATCTTCTTCCCTCCGCTCCCCCATAGTCTGGCATCTGTCTTCTTCCCTTCCAGCGTCTTCTCCCCACTCTGCCTTCCACCTTTCCTTTCAGGGTCTGTTCCTCTCTACCCTCTTTCAATGTCTGTTCTATTCCTTTCCACCACCACCCTTCCCTCCCTCCTTTACCATCTGTTCCTTTCTACCACCCTTCTTTCATATCTTCTATCAGCCCCCCCACCATCACTAGCAGTCTCTCTTCTCCCTTACCATGAGCAAATAGAACTTCTGAAAATTGTATTGCTGAGGCATTATTTCTAGTACGCCTTTTTTTCCAGATGGATAATGACATCAATTTTATAATTCTTACTGTCTGCTCTGATTTCATTCACAATTTGATTTGTGTTTTGTACCTGAGGATTCCATGAGGCATTTAACCTTTTCCTGTCTCTTCTGTGATTTCAAGTTGATTCCTTCAATAATGGAGTCTCAAGGCAGTAGCAGTTTTCTATTTTGGGCTCTTTTGACATTGTTTAAGGGATTTCTTGTACATTTGGTGCTGGTCTTCTTTGATGAGGTCACTTCAGAATCTATTTCCAAAGAAGAGAAACTTTTTCCCTTTCACCCCCTCCTTCCTTGTGTGAGCCGGAACACGCGGTCCCCGCAAGCAAGTAATTTTATATCATTTTCATTCTATTCATTCATAGAAATTAAAGTCTAGATAATGCCAGTCACATAACAAAACATGATTTTACAAAAATAATTCCCTGCACAGTCAAGCCTGCAAGGATTACTAGATGTCTTTCAGCAGCTCCCCTCCCTCCCTCCCCCTTACCTTTGTGGCCAAGTCAAAATGATCTACCAACAATAAAATTTTAAAAACACAAAGCACGCTGTACGCAGAGAAAATGTTAATTATCATTTATATTCCACGGGTTTTCAAAGAGGTCAAGGCAGATGACTTTATGCAATGTCACCTCAGTAACAACTATACAAAAATAGACAAATATTCCCCCTCCCTTTTTACTAAATTGCGATAGCGGTTTTTAGCGCAGGGAGCTGCACTGAATGCCCCACGCTGCTCTCGAAGCTCATAGGCTCCCTGCGCTAAAAACCGCTATTGCGTTTTAGTAAAAGGGGGCCATAGTGCAAAATATAGACAGCAGATATAAATTCTCAAAACGGACACATTTTGATCACTAAGTTGCCTTCATGAAAACAGGAAGTAGGCAGGACCCGGCAGAGAACAAGGCCTGAAGCCGGCAACAGCAGCGAATTGTAAATGCTGCTGCTGCCCGAAGAAGGTAATGGAGCACCGAGGCAGACCGCTTCTCCCCCCTCCCAGCCGAACCCCCGCTGACCCTCCTATCTCCCCCCCGTGAACCTTTCCGATCCTCCCAGCAAGAGCAGCAAACCTCCTTCGCGGCTTTCTACTCCCTCTGCCGCGTCATTGATGATGTCATCAGTGATACGACAGAGGGAGGAGAAAGCCGACGCTACTGGAGGGAGGTTTGCTGCTATCGCTGGGAGGGTCGGAAAGGTTCACTTGGGGGGGGAGAGATAGGAGGGTCAGCGGGGGTTCGACTGGGAGGGGGGAGAAGCGGTCTGCCTCGGTGCTCCAAGGCCTGGCGCCATTACCTTTTTGGCCCCTCCCACCCCCCCCCCCCTTTGTACGCTACTGCTCTCCAGCTCTCCTTAGTTTGCCGGTTTTCTTTTTCGGCGACCGGCATGCTTTCAAAGAGCCGCGCATGCGCGGCTGCTCAAAGTTGAATCTTCTGCTCTGCTGCAACTTCCTGTTTTCGGTTGGGTCAGAGCAGAAGATTGAATACTGAGCAG
Source organism: Geotrypetes seraphini (assembly GCF_902459505.1). NCBI lineage: Eukaryota > Metazoa > Chordata > Amphibia > Gymnophiona > Dermophiidae > Geotrypetes > Geotrypetes seraphini. Next base: position 81,851,094 of record NC_047089.1, on the reverse strand, counting down.
CCGCGCGTGCGCGGCTCTTTTGAAAGCGTTCTGGTCGCCGAAAAAGAAAGCCGGCAAACTAAGGTGAGGTGGAGAGAGGAAGCTGGTTAAACAATCGAGCCGATGTGCGGGTGGGCGAGTGGGGGCTGCGGGGACTGCACGATCCTTTATGCCTCACTGCGGTGACAAGACCATTCACCGCTCCACGGGGAGGTGATGGCCTTGTCCCCGTCCCCGAAGAGGCTGCTAATTTTCATTCCCCGTTTTTGGCGAGTTACCCGCGGCTAAACGCAGTAGCCGCGGGTAAACCGCCACCGTGTCATTCTCTAGTGCAGGAACAGGACCATAAAGCTCAGGCTGAGTTCAGGTAGGACTTAGTACATAGCCCTGGGAAAAAAGATTTGGTGCCTTTAAATCCTCCATCTTTGAAACTGATGACCAAACAGGTTAGAAGGCAGCCTCAGCTGCAGAAAGCCCTTCCCCCACATAGGGCTAGGCGTGGCACAGCAGCTCGAGCATTTAGAGAGCTGGCTGTCTCAGAGGAGAGAGCAGTCTAAGGAAGCTCTCATGTTGAAAGAGCCTCCACATCTTCAAGAGCCAGCAGACGTGGAAATGCTGAACCCAGAGACAGAGGAAGCAGCCCAGATAAACCAGGAACCAGAGGAGATGGACTGGAGTGCTTTGCCAGAGTTTGTGCTTCCTGAAGAAATGAAAGTAAGCTAATTAGATTGTGTGCCTGTTTTTGAAAAGTTTTCTTTTAATGGACATTTTGGGTTTTGGCTGTTTGGCTGCTGGGACAATTATTTAACCGCTCTTATGCTTTGGAAAAAGTCACTGCTGAAGAGGTGAATTTTCTGTGTATGCTAGAAGAAGGAAGTATGCTAGTAATTTATTCTGCTTGTTTGGAAGGTTTTTTTTAAAAAGCCAAGATGACTGCTGCAAGCTGAGGCTTGGCTGCAGTGAAGCAACACTAGCAGTGTCCTTCTTAAGAGTTAAAAACCCTGAAGGTTGGGGCAGGATCTGCCCAACATCTATGAGGTGGGATTTGAGGGTTAATTTTGCTCTTTGTCCTGACAAGGAGCCACTTTGGCAAATCTGCCAACCTTCTGCTCTTGAACTCTGAGGAGAAGGGAAGATCCATAACATTGCAATGGATGAGTTCGTTTTTCTGATTGCATTGAAGACTACTGGAGACTGAATTGAGTTTTATTGTAGTGCTGCCACAATGAAGTAGGACTTACCTGGGGCATAAGGTGAACACTTTTAAGTATTAATCAGACCAAGCTGATGAGTACAGCATTATTGTGCTGCCAGTTATTGTTGCTGATATTTTTTGCACTTCTGTTTTCTTGTATTCTCTTGGCCCTGACTGGATGACAAATAAATTTAAGTTAATTCTTTTGATACTTACCTGTGTGGTGCCATTTTGTTCATTAGCCACAAGGTAAGCTCTCCACTACAGGGACTTCCTCCCATTTGAGGAAGCACGCCGGGGCAATTTTGTGGTTGTGTGCCGGTCCCTGCTATGCCCTAAGGGACGGCCATGCTACAATATATAGACTTTAGGGGCCAAATATCTTACCCCCCCTTTTACAAAACAGTGATAGCGAGTTTTAGTGCAGGCCAGCACACTGAATGCTCAGCACCGCTCCCGATGCTCATAGGAACTCTATGAGTGTCGAAAGCAGCGCAGAGCACTCAGTGTGCCACCTGCGCTAAAAAACGCTATCGCAGTTTTGTAAAAGGGGGGGTTAATTAGTAAATTGGCTTCAGAGTTTGAACAAGCTTATAATTGGAAAAAAATACAAATTAATTGGGTCATAAGCACCTATCTTCTTAGGTGTGATTCAACATAAGGCGCCTATCGCATGGTGCATAGCAGATCCTAACAGCAAAATAGGATGGAGAATGACTTAGATGTTGCTAGGCGCAATTCTGTAAAGGACTTAAGTGCCTATATTGGAGGCCTTTAAAACTCTGGCCTACATTACAGGCGTCTAAGTTTTAAATTAAGCACAGCTAAGTACAATTATGTTATGGGCACGGGGAGGGGCCTAAGGCACTGATTGGGTGAGGCACCTTAGCCAATCAATGCCTTAGGCCCGACCTGTGCATCAAATGATGCACTGGGGCAGGGCCTAAGGCCGCTATTGCGCAGCGATGGCTGGGGGAGCAGGAGGACTTTCCTCCCACTCCCGAAGATTGGCCTAAGAGCAGGAGTGTCCAGGCACCCCTCCTGATCCCAACTATTTTAAAGGTATGGGGAGGGAGGTATGTGCAGGCCACAGGCCCAACCAGGGGTTGACCGGTCGTGGTGGGCCAGAGGATGGAAGGCCTATGGAGCAGGAGGGACTGAGCACCACTCCTGCTCCCAAATTTTTGGTGCCAGGGGTGGGTGGGCCGTGCCGGGAGGGGCGGAGGAGGTGAGGCCGAGGGCCATGCCATGCCATGCCGGTTGTGGGGAGGGAGGGCGAGTGCCATGTTGCAACATCGGCATTATAATGTGTTTTTTTTTTGGGGGGGGTTTAAGTACTTATGGCAGGAGGGAGTTGGCATCCCTCTTGCTTGGGGGCACGTTTTCTGTGGGGAGGGGTGCGTTTGTTTGGGGGGGATACATTTTTTTTGACAGGCCTACCTGTCTGTTATTATTATTTTTTAATGGGACAGATATTTTCCATGTGTAACACACGTAAACTGTGCCATGGAAAAAAAAATGAATAAAAAAGACAGGCAGGCCTGTCATAAAACCTGCAGATCTGTCAGTAACTCAGTTACCAACAGGTCTGCAGCAGTCGGGTTTGCTAATAGTAAAACCCGATTCAAACTAGCCAAGCAATTGTTAGTGAATCAATCGCTTGGCTATTTTGCATGGGGTTTTGGTAATTTGCATGGGAAGGTCGGGATCGGATCGCTACAGGCGTTAGTGAATGGGGTTAGAAGGAAATTTGGTCGCAAAGGGCTTGCAAACCAATCGGTATACGATTGGTTTACTTAATGAATCTAGCCCTAGGTGCCATATACAGAATTTGGGGGTTTGTGAATAATGTGCACTCTTCTGGAGTATGCACTCTTTCCATGAATTTTTTTGTCTATGTGTGTGTGTGAGGGGGGCGGTTTCTGCTCATTCTTGTTTCATAATGACAAGAAGCAACACAGGTTATTTCACTGACATATCCAATGTTTTTCAAGTGAATACACATCCCTAATGAATGTACATCCCTACTTTATATCATGACTTTTTAAAGATTTAGATTTATGAATAGTCTTGAAGTATATCCCCAATAGACCTATGACAATTTATTCTGCAATTCAAACCAGACTGGAGTCAATTCCTGAATATAATTGCTAAAAAACAAAATTCATATTGTATTGCTTCTTCTTGTTTCTGGCTGAAAACAGAAAAGTCTTTTAGAGAGATCGAATGATCTGCCAGAATAAAAGTGAGATTTTATAATATACCGTATTTTCGCGGATATAACGCGCGCGTTATACGTGATTTTACGTACCGCGCATACCCCTCGCGCGTTATATGCCTGAGCGCGGTATACAAAAGTTTTTAAACATAGTTCCCACCCCGCCCGACGCCCGATTCACCCCCCCAGCAGGACCGCTCGCACCCCCACCCCGAACGACCGCTCGCACGCGCTCCCACCCGCACCCGCATCCACGATCGGAGCAAGAGGGAGCCCAAGCCCTCTTGCCCGGCCGACTCCCCGACGTCCGATACATCCCCCCCCCGGCAGGACCACTCGCACCCTCACCCCGAAGGACCGCCGACTCCCCAACAATATCGGGCCAGGAGGGAGCCCAAACCCTCCTGGCCACGGCGACCCCCTAACCCCACCCCGCACTACATTACGGGCAGGAGGGATCCCAGGCCCTCCTGCCCTCGACGCAAACCACCGCCCCCCCCCCCAAGAACCTCCGCCCGTCCCCCAGCCGACCCGCGACCCCCCTGGCCGACCCCCACGACACCCCCACCCGCCTTCCCCGTACTTTGTGTAGTTGGGCCAGAAGGGAGCCCAAACCCTCCTGGCCACGGCGACCCCCTAACCCCACCCCGCACTACATTACGGGCAGGAGGGATCCCAGGCCCTCCTGCCCTCGACGCAAACCCCCCTCCCTCCAACGACCGCCCCCCCCCCAAGAACCTCCGACCGACCCGCGACCCCCCTGGCCGACCCCCCCACCCCCCTTCCCCGTACCTTTGGAAGTTGGCCGGACAGACGGGAGCCAAACCCGCCTGTCCGGCAGGCAGCCAACGAAGGAATGAGGCCGGATTGGCCCATCCGTCCTAAAGATCCGCCTACTGGTGGGGCCTAAGGCGCGTGGGCCAATCAGAATAGGCCCTGGAGCCTTAGGTCCCACCTGGGGGCGCGGCCTGAGGCACATGGGCCAAACCCGACCATGTGTCTCAGGCCGCGCCCCCAGGTGGGACCTAAGGCTCCAGGGCCTATTCTGATTGGCCCACGCGCCTTAGGCCCCACCAGTAGGCGGAGCTTTAGGACGGATGGGCCAATCCGGCCTCATTCCTTCGTTGGCTGCCTGCCGGACAGGCGGGTTTGGCTCCCGTCTGTCCGGCCAACTTCCAAAGGTACGGGGAAGGGGGGTGGGGGGGTCGGCCAGGGGGGTCGCGGTTCGGTCGGAGGTTCTTGGGGGGGGGCGGTCGTTGGAGGGAGGGGGGTTTGCGTCGAGGGCAGGAGGGCCTGGGATCCCTCCTGCCCGTAATGTAGTGCGGGGTGGGGTTAGGGGGTCGCCGTGGCCAGGAGGGTTTGGGCTCCCTTCTGGCCCAACTACACAAAGTACGGGGAAGGCGGGTGGGGGTGTCGTGGGGGTCGGCCAGGGGGGTCGCGGGTCGGCTGGGGGACGGGCGGAGGTTCTTGGGGGGGGGCGGTCGTTGGGGGGAGGGGGTTTGCGTCGAGGGCAGGAGGGCCTGGGATCCCTCCTGCCCGTAATGTAGTGCGGGGTGGGGTTAGGGGGTCGCCGTGGCCAGGAGGATTTGGGCTCCCTCCTGGCCCAATATTGTCGGGGAGTCGGCGGTCCTTCGGGGTGGGGGTGCGAGTGGTCCTGCCGAGGGGGGAGAAGAATCGGACGTCGAGGGGGGGCATCAGGCTTTCAGGATGGGGACAGGACTTCAAGGGGGGACAGGCAGATCTTCAAGGGGGACAGGCAGACCTTCAAGGGGGGACAGGACTTCAAGGGGGACAGGCACGGAGAGGCGGGGCAGTGCACCGAAAGTCAGGGCGGGTGAACGGTGAGTCGGGGCAACCAGAGGAGAGTCGGGGCAGTGCACCGAAAGTCAGGGTGAGTCGGGGCAACCAGATGAGAGTCGGGGAGGGCGAAAGGAGAGTCGGGGTGGCCAGAGGAGAGTCGGGGAGAGCGAAAGGAGAGTCGGGGTGGCCAGAGGAGAGTCGGGCAGCATGCGCGTTATATGCCTGAGCGCGGTATAGAAAAGTTTTTGTACATATCATCGTGATTTCTGCGCGCTATACCCCTGTGCGCGTTTTACAATGGTGCGCGTTATATCCGCGAAAATACGGTACATATGAGAGAGCGTTTTAAGAACAGGACCACAGCAAAAAAATCTTCAACTGTAGTAAAACAAGAAATGTTCTTCTTACTTTTTAAAATGTGTACATTAGACTTTCCTTAGCAATATATAAATGAGTCACTATTCAGTCAATGTTTTTTTTTTTTTTTTTTAATGCCATCTACGTGGTCAAAAAGGGTAAATGGTAATGGGATTTGATATACTGCTTTTCTGTGGATAATTGCCAACATTGAATATGGTCAGTGCCAGAACTTAACTGGATAGTAGTACCGTATTTTCACGTAGATAATGCGCACCCATTTAAAACGCGCACACGGGTATAGCGCACGGGAAACCGAAATATATGTAAAAAAATGTTTGCATACCACGCACACCCGTATACCGCGCATGCTGCCCCGACTCTCCTGTCGCCGCCCGACTCTCCTTTCGCCCGCCCCGACTCTCCTCTGTCCACCCCGACTCTCCTTTCGCCCACCCCGACTCTCCTCTCCCCCTTGAAGTTCTGTCCCCACCCTGAAAGCCTGATGCCCCCCCCAACGTCCGATTCAACCCCCGCAGGACCGCTCGCATACACCCGCACCCCCACCCCGAAGGACCGCTCGCATGCACTCCCATCCGCACCCTCACCCTGAAGGACCGCTCGCACCCCCACAGCCTCCCGACCCTTCCCCATCATGTAGAAGCTCCTACCGGTGTCCTGCTCCTTCCTCTTGGCGGTCCCGGCCCTTCTGTGAGCCCTGCGCCTGCGCTGCTTCCTCTTCAGGCGGTCCCGCCCTTTCTCTGACATCAGAGAAAGGGCGGGACCACCTAAAGAGGAAGCAGCACAGGCGCAGGGCTCACAGAAGGGCCGGGACCGCCACAAGGAAGCAGCAGGACACCGGTAGGAGCTTCTACATGATGGGGGGGAGTCGGGAGGCTGTGGGGGTGCGAGAGGTCCTTCAGGGTGGGGGTGTGGGTGCGGATGGGAGTGCGTGCGAGCGGTCCTTCGGGTGGGGGTGCGGGTGCGGGTGCGTGCGAGCGGTCCTTCGGGGTGGGGGTGCAAGCGGTCCTGTGGGGGGGTGAATCGGAAACTATGTAAAAAAAAATTTGTACAACGCGCAAGGTTATGCACGGTTTGTAAAATCGTGTATAACGCACGCGTTATATGCATGAAAATACGGTAATCATCCTGCAATCCAAAAACAGGACAGCCTAAGGTATGTGGATAGCAGACTAAGGGCTCCTTTTATGAATCCACGTTAGCGGTTTAATGCACGTAAATAGCGCGTGCTAATTTGCAGGCCGCGCTAGCCGCTACCGCTTCCTCTTGAGCAGGCAGTAGTGTTTCAGCTAGCGCAGGGGTTAGCGCACGCTAAAAGTGTGCGTGCGATAAAGCCGCTAACGTGGCTTCGTTAAAGGAGCCCTAAATATTGCCATTTTCTCTATAAATTCCAGGATCATTTTGGTTTTCCTCACATTCTGCTTTGATACTATCTGCATAGCGGTGAGGTGATCTTTAAGGATATTTGGAGTCAATAGCCAGATAGTGCTGCTGATAACATCGGCACTCGCACTTTAATTCTCCCTTCATTACTACATTCATTTGCACAAAATCCACAAGTCACACTGAGTAAAGTGGCAAGACTTTGGCTGAAGTTTTATTAGCATAACAGAAATTTAACAATAGCAACACTTTAACATCAAAATTATAGTACCTTGCACATCAAAATCTCCCTCCAACTTGTACAACTAGATGGTGACACACCAGCTACCCCTTTATTCCCACCGATTATGCACTCTGTAAAAAAAAAAAAAAAACCCCACACATGTCCCATGGTGCCACAGTGTCATGCCCTTTCTCATGCTGGTGATGCACAATGGGCTGGATTCTGTAACTGGCGCTATAAAAAACAGCTGCCAGTCTATTATCACTGTGCCGGGTACAGAATCCTGCCTCTGGCAAAGGTAGGTGCCAGAAATGTAGGCCAGAGTTCTCCAGGCCTTCATCTCCGGCACCTACCCTTGATGTGAATCGCAATTCTGTAGATGCTTTAGGCTGCCTAATGCCACTTTCACGTTAGCCATGCCCACAGTGGAGTTAGGCAGCCTAAGGTGCATACGGAGGCAAGATTTCAGCACTGATTCTTTAGGTCACTTGAAACTCTGTTAAAAACATCATTTAAATGGTATTTTTTTTACTGAGCTTGGGTGCCTACCAATTCCTAAAAACTGGTGCCGGTTAGATAATCCAGGCCAATATGCCTCAACAGAACTCACATATTACCTGATTATTCACATACTTTAGCCCACAAGCTTTGACTGCCACACCCCTACACCTGTCCACCTCCTGCCAAAACTGAACCACAAACTCAAAATCTAGACATAGCTCGAAGACACCTCAGCCAAGGACACAGACTGCTAATCATCCAATTTGATCTCTCGGCTGCATTCGATCTGGTGGACCATTCCATACTTCTCCAGATACTAGACGTAATTGGAATTTCAGGAAAAGTTCACAATTGGTTCCAAGGCTTCCTTAAAACTAGAACATATAGAGTCAAATCAAAAGACATTCTATCAGAACCATGGACCAATCCATGCAGAGTGCCACAAGGCTCTCCCCTCTCTCCCACACTCTTCAACCTATTCATAGCTTCCCTAGGCACCACCCTGGACACCCTAAATATTACTTCCTTCAGCTATGCGGACGACATAACCATCCTCCTTCCTTTCGACATCCACAATCCAACCTCCACAGGACGCCTGAAAACAACACTAGAAACAGTAGAAAAATGGATGACAAACCATAAGTTGAAGCTGAACCCAGACAAAACTAAATTCCTAATGCTAGAGAAGGACAAAAAACCATCCCTAACAGAACTGGAAGTAAACTCAATCAAGTACCCAATACAAAGCTCCCTCAAAATCCTGGGTATACATCTAGACAGATGCTGCACAATGCAAACACAAATTCATAAAATCACCCAAAAAGCATTCTTCACAATGCGAAATCTAAGAAAAATCAGAAAATTTTTTAATAAAGACCAATTCCGGATCATTGTCCAATCTCTTGTGCTGAGCATTGTAGACTACTGCAACAGCCTTTACTTACCTTGCCCTATCAACACAATAAAAAAACTGCAGACCATCCAGAACACAGCCCTCAGACTCATATACTCACTCAGCAAACATGACCACATTACTAATGCATACTTAGAATCTCACTGGCTACCAATAAGAGCAAGAATACAATTCAAACTCTACTGTCTCATTTTCAAAGTAACCCACGGCATGGCACCTAGTTACCTAAACAACCGCTTCCACTACTACCTCTCACCCAGAAGAAGGAGAACGCAGAACATCTTCACCTTCCCACCTCTCAACGGAACTCGTCGTAAGAAACTTTACGACAACCTTCTAGGGACACAGGCAGCTAAAATCGACTCTGACATCTTAGAATTACTGATCAAAACAACAGACATAAAAGATTTCCGTAAAGAAATAAAAACACTATTGTTCAAAAAATATCTCCCATCACTCTAACCTCCTCCCAACGAGTTCCCAATCAACACCTTCAGAAATACCCACCTATAGTATCTCCTTGTCTGTGATTTAGAATGTACTGTAACTCTTCTACACTACACCTGATTTAACTTGATTCAATCGATATATATTATCACCTGTGATATGTATTATCTTCTGTGACATGTATTATCCTCTGTGTTATGTACCATTCTGTTAAATTGTTGTATCATAATTCTTTACTGTTCCTGTAATCTACTCTTATCCTGTAATGTAATTCTACTGGAATTGCCCAGACATCTTCTATATTGTAATCCGCCTAGAACCGCAAGGCACAGGCGGAATAGAAATCCCTAATGTAATGTAATGTAATGTAAATCCTTAAAAATGCCCCTTCAAGAAAGGGCAGGGCCAAAACACCACCAAAGCAAAATTTTCCCACCCTGGCACTCCGAGAATAACACCTCTTCTGCCCAAAGCTACAGTCCTTAGTCTGCCTCCAAGCCACCATTCCCCCACCTTCCTACCTCCCATCCAAACAACCAATCACCAATATCTACACCTTCCCCTACACCCAAAGATTGTTTAAGTACAGCTTCTATAATCACTTAGCCCTGCCCCCCCAACCAGAAAATTCCACACACCCTTCATATTGTCTCATGGGTGGCTCATCCAATATTATCTGCTCTCTGTATGAAAAAGAGGACTTCTATATCCCAGCCAGCATCTCTTATTCAGATACCAGGTGTCTGATTGGTAACCGCTTAGATAATTTTGATAGGTGGCATATAAATATCTTAAAGAAATAAATGCATTTGAATTTTGACCCATCTTGAAAGGCTATGATAATCTGAGAAAATGGCATCAAGAGAGAAAATATATACAGAAAACTTAACCAGTTTATTGAACATTGACTAAAAGCTAAAATAACAACCATCATGACCATGTTTAGCCTATAAGCTGCATCAGGGGTAGATTCAAACTAAAAAGCAAAACATTAAAAAGTTGTGTAAATATATATATTAGGATTCTTTATAGGTTGCCCAAAGTTAGGTATGCAATTTGGGGTACAGATCACAGATCCATTTGTAAACTAATTTGCTAATTAGGTGATCACACTCAACTATTGGTTTTAATCAACACTAATTGGCAGTCATTAGTAGTTATATGCAGATCTGCCCTATGTCCCTATTCTATAACCCACATGCATAGATCTTCTTATGTGGAATTCCAAAGAGGGGGAGGTGGTCGCAATGGGATGAGCATGGGCAGGTTATTGGGCGTTCCCAGGCTCTAGGTATAAGGTTATAGAGATGGATCTGACATCAGCTTCAGTTAGCACAGTCACTATTTAGATTTTTTGGAGGTTATTAGATAACAAGTTTTGTTAGAAAATATGTTTTGTTTTTTGTTTGTTTGCAAAGTTGAGTAAGTATCTAAATACTCACTTTTTGTTGTTATTAGAGGCTGTTATCCCCGTAGCATCTGAGGTTTCTTTCCTTCTTTCCTTGTAGGGAGCATGTGTACATGATAAATTTTGTTTAATTTAGTAGAATAGGAAGTTTTTTGTATGAGTTTTATCTAGAATATTCCTCCAGTCCTTCCATATTTGATTTTTTTGGTTATAGAATACCTGTATTACAAAGCCTGGCAGTAGTTGGGTGCAAGAATTTACCCTGACCTATGACTTTCATAAGCTTTCATGTCCAAAATTAGGCAGAAAATCACATGGAAAGCTTGTATTTTATAAAGACATTTCTGCACAAAACTGCCTTATAGAATTTGCTTTTAGGCCCTGATTCTGCAAAGTGCTTCCGATTGTAGGCAGCTGTAGGCGTCCTACAGCTGTCTAATAAGTCAATCGGGAGGCATTTTTTCAAAAAAAAAAAATGCTCCCCAGGCAGGCCACCTATATTTAAGGCACCTCCAGGGAGCCTAGAGAGGCCCGCAAGCCCGCCTAAGCTCGCCTAAGGCTAGGCGGTAGCCTTAAGCAAACCTAGGCAGCCTTACGGGTCTCACTAGCAGAGCGAGAGACGCTTACCATGTAGGCTAGAAAATTGCTGGCCTACATGGTAAGTAGACGTGGCCGCTATACCTAATCGCGGCAAGGATCTCCCTGCTGCGATTTTTATAGCGGACGTGGCTACAGCCTCCAATCTCCCTTCCCCAAGCCCCGCCCGACTAATTTCAAATACCATTTCTTAAACAAATAAGTTTTTATCTGTCTATGAAAGCCCATGCAAGAATCAACAGGAGGACAGTGATTCAGTGCTTCTTTCCAGCACTGCAACCCTTGAAATGCTAATAACTTGTCAATATATGTACGTACTGGTCGACCACAAATTGATGGAAAAACAAATTGATTAATACTACGGGTAACCGAGAGCAGTTTGTCTATGAGAAATGATCGACCAGATAAAGTGATGCCAAGCCACACAATACTTTCAAAAGAGTACAAGCAAATTTAAACATGATTCTGACTTGACTAGGTAGCCAGCGTAGTTTTAAATAGTTCTCAGTAGCGTGATCATGTTTCCTCACAGAAAATATTACTGTAATTGAACTGACGTATTCTGTGCTGTCTGTAGAACATTAAGTAGACACAGAGGTACATCCTAAATAAGTTAAATTGCAATAATCAAGAGTGATTGAGCAATCATTTTAAATTGTGGCTCAAGAAAATAACTTCTAATAGCACATAGGACTCCTTTTACTAAGCTGAGCTAGCATTTTTAGCGCACGCTAAATTGTCCCACGCGCTAGATGCTAGTGCCAACATTGAGCTGGTGTTAGTTTTTGGCTTCTAGCGCAGGGTTAGCGCGCGCTAAAAATGCTAGCGCACCTTAGTAAAAGGAGCCCATAATTTTCTTAATATTAGAAATATCTTTTCACACACCCACCAACCAAAAATGTTAAACGAGGAAAATTATATGACAACCTAATGGCCACCAAAGCAGCTAAACTAGACAGACAAATCACCAATCTGTTGTCTTCGACCACAGACTACAAAACCTTCAAAAAAGAAACCAAAACCCTACTCTTCAAAAAATACAGTTCCTTCTCAAACTCCGCCGATATCTAATCTAAAATGTTTCTAATTACCCAACATGTATCTCCTTAACTTCTCGACAATTCTTATGTAATTCTTACGACAATTCTTATGTAATGTTACAATTCTTGTAACCTGACAACTCTTGTGTAATCCGCCTTGAACCGCAAGGTAATGGAGGAATAGAAATCACTAATGTAATGTAATGTAATGTACCATGGACACATGGTAATGTAATGTAAGTACAGCATCCGAAAGGACACACAGAATTCTTATTGGAGGAAGAAAGGAGTGGATAATCTATGAACCCAGATGTCTATTCTACTAAGGATGTAGATCTTAAGGTGGAAACATTCAGATATTATAATCACAATTTTCCCTTCTACCCATGTCTTTCCCTGCCTCTTGTTCTTGTTTCATAAGAACATAAGAATTGCCAGGTCTTCAATTGCCTGGTCTTCATTTTCCTTGCTGTTTTCTTTCCTATTGTCTTTTCCCATTAACCTCTCTTTCTTCCTTTTCAATCCTCTTCCCCACCAAGACAATTTGGGGTTGATTCTATAAGTGATGCCTGAAATGGCAGGCACCTAGAAAAATGACATCTGTCATGGGTCAATTATGTTCAGGGACTGCTTACCGGCATCTGATGACAAACTTAGGTGCTGGTAAAGTAGGCCAGGGTTTTAAAAGCTTAGCGGTGCTTGATGACGCTTATGGTTAACTTTAGCTCTAAGCATGCCTACTTAGGCGTGTGGCATCATTACATTACATTAGTGATTTCTATTCCGCTTGTGCCTTGCGGTTCTAAGCGGATTACAAATTAGAAGACTAGACATTTCCAGTAGCGTTGCAGTACATAGAATCAAGAAAGTGTCAAGTTACAATTGTTAGTCTGGACATTTCCAGGAGAAATTGAAAAGTGCTACTAGGTGCCCAGGTGTTAGTTGCCGGCTCTGGGAGGTTCCCAGATTTTTAGAAAAATTGTTTTCCAATCAGCTTTTAATGGTATGATCAATTATCACACCACTTAAAGCCAATTATGCAATTAAATTAGGCACAGATAGGCTGCCAGCCTGCCAGCGCCTAACTTTAGGTGGCTCTTACAGAATTTCCCTCTTTGTGTGCTATGATTAAGGAAATCTCAGAGATCAAATTTTCTAATGTATCGCCTTTATAAATCCTGCATAAAATAGGCTCTTTTTGACATTCCATTACCTTTCACATTTACCTAGTCAAGAGTGTATTCCTGATCACATATCGCAGTATTATCACAGATTACACTGGTTAACAATGGAAACTAGAGCAATTTTCAAGTTTGGTCATATATGTTTTAAAGCTTTGAATGCACTTTTGCCCACTTATCTTTTTGATCATTTCAAATTTGAAAACAGAAAATATTTACGCAAAGTATGATTCTATGACTTTCCATCAGTAAAGGGATGTGTTTATAGACAATTATTTGGCAAAATGTTAGCAAACCAGGCAGCTATGTGGGAGAAACAAGTCAGCACTCACATATCATTCTCCACTTCCTATTTGGCTTTTAGGAAAATGTTGAAAACCTATTTGTTTGGCAAATATTTCAATTAATTTGCTGTGATCATACTATGTTGGTTAGTATTTCTTGATTTGTGAAGCGCACAGAACCGTGAGGTAGTTGTGGTATACAGTATAAGAATCTATGTTATGCTATGTTATGATATATCTCACAATAGGTTGTTAATCAAATATTCTATTTATAGCTGTAGCCTCAATGTTTCTTGATCATCACACAAATGACAAATAGGACATCTCTCCCTTTATCCACTTACTACTCCTTTTTTTGTGCATGATAGACCACACATCACAACTGCAATACAATCTGTTTTGTTTTGGAATCATAATTACATATTGACAAGCCAAACTGAGACCCGACTCTGGAGGATTTAGGCCATTATATGTGAGCATTCTCTTGGGAAAAACCTAAAAGGACATCAATTATTTTGCCACAAGTGTTCAGTTTTCAATTTTCTATCCTTGTGTGAAAAAAAAAAAAATTGAAGTCACAGAGTTATAGGATACGTGTTAAGGTGGGGATGGGAGACAGGCCAACAATTAAAATATTATCAGATATGTTTCCTTGTTGAAAATACTCACTAGAAAGCATTGCTAGCACTACCAAATATATGTTGTTCCATTATGTTCTCCTCATTGGCTTCTTTATATTCTCCTCATCTCTATGCATATTTATTAGTGTGTAGTCATTCTTATTTATGCATGCTACAAAATAAGTGTTGAGCCTCATAAACAATTAGTTTGAAAAACTGCCACAGAGAAAATATTTGCATTGTTCAAATTAATTTCAGCAACCTGTTTTAATACTTGTAAAGAGAGGGAAATAAATGTTGTTGGTGATTTTCAGTGCAAGATGTCATAACTAGTACACAGACAAATTACAACAATACACTTGTATTCTTTTCTAATGGGAAGAATTGGACCATTCCCAGAGGAGATGTTGAATACTGCAAGGCCCAGTGCTAAAATGTACCTGAAAAATGAAAAACAGTGCAAGTTCACTTGATTCAATTTCTGGTTAGTTTTAATCCATGCAATCCGTCATGGCCCACACTGGAAACGTGTTCCTACTGGAGGACTACAGATTACCCAGCTCTACTTCCACTGTCAGCAGGCATCAAGGAAGGCTAAACAGTTGAAGTATCATGTTCACCTCTGGCTGTGAATTCAAATCAGACAAGAACAAACAGAAAGGGGAAACCAATTTTATGTCAACAAACTAGTCCACAATTTTTTAAATCATATTGGAAATATTCTATGGGGCTCATAATCGAAAGAGAAAAACGTCCAAACATTGGTCTAAGTCGGCACTTGGACAAACATTGTCAAAATACATCCAAATGCCGAGAATAAAAACGGGTTTTGGATGTATTTTTAAACGACCTAGGCCTTCATAGTGCCGCTGACCGAGCAAAGCTAAACGGGGCGTTTCAGGAGGAGTGCTGAGGGCAGGAGTTGGGCGGGACGTAGGCCAGCTTAGACTTAGTCGTACAGCATGTATAACCAAAAGTTATAATAATAATAATAACAGCTTATATACCGCAATACCGTGAAGTTCTATGCGGTTTACAGAAGATTAAGCAAAGGTAACAAATTGAATTGACTTTAAGAGGGGAGGAAGAAAGAGAATTAATAGGACAGGAAATTCATTGTGATCAAAAGGACAAGTTAATCGCTATAGAGGGGAGAGAGAAGAGAGGATCAGTTGTCTAGATGCTTTAGGAACAAGTGCGTTTTTTTTTATACAGCCCAGGATCGACGGAACTTGGACGTTGTGACTTAAACCATTTAAAACATGGTCTAAGTCACAAAAAAAACCACCTAAAGTAAGCAGATAAGCACTGCAAAAACATAAAACAGACCCCTACACAACCCCAGTGATTACCGGCCCCCCCAACCTCATAAAAATCATAATCACACCTTTAAAATTCAGCCTACAGACCATCATCACCTGGCAGCTTGGCATAGGAAAGCCTAGTCGTCCAGCACAGAGGTGGCTTAAGCCAACTTGGGGGTGGGTTAAGGACCCATAAAGAAGAGGACTCATGCCCATAAGCCGCTGTAATCACTGCATTGATAATGAAACATGTGCACTCTCCTATACACCCCCAAAACTCTTTTCTACTGGCATATAAGTGGCTCCTGTAGTCATAAGGGCTATTAGGGTGCTAGATAAGTGGGTCTAGGGGATTCTAGAGGTAGTTGGGGGGGGCCTCACCATGACCTATAAGGGAGCAGTAGTGAGGAGAAGACATGGCACCCTTTTTGTGAAATTCACAGCTTTGCCATGTAAGGTACCCCATTATTTAGGTGCCATGTCTGGGTGTTCAGTCTATCACTTTGCAGACCCCTCCCACATCCAACAGGGCTTGTTCTAGGTGTTTTTGATTTGGACAAAAAGTTGGACAAAAATGTGGTATAAAGATTTGGCGACTTGGATGATCAGATTGGCAGGACGTATAATTAAACGATTTGTGAAACAAAAATCATATTTTTCAAAAATGTTTTCTAGGCTGTTTTTTACTTTGGACGACTTGCGACTTAGACGAAAACTGACTTAGACGTTTCTTTTGATTATGTCCCTCCACGTGTCTAAAATTATATACCACTTAAAGGTAGCTGAGAGTCTACTCAAATGGAAGAAAAAGCCTCAGGTTTTATTGGCAAAGCTCAAGCTCAAACCACCACCTCCATCATTGGCTAAAAAACTTCCATAGAATGACACCTCGCTGTTGAGGTTTAAAATAATTGAGGACTGAGATATTTTGCAACTGAAACCACTGTGAGTGTTTAAAGCAGTCTGTTAAAATGCCAACGTTTCACAGCACTAAGTCATTTCTTCAGGGCTAATATGACCTGGCTTGAATCTTCACAGAGCGACAGTGTTGTGCTCACAATCTCACCAGTTTTTTAGCCAATGATGTGGAGGTTGGTGGTTTGAGCTTCAGCTCTGCCAATAAAATCTGAGGCTTTTTCTTCCATTTGAGCAGACTCTCAGCTACCTTTAAGGGGAGTTTTTTTGCACTACTTTATTTATATATCCCCACTTCACCTTTTGCAATATTGTAGTTATCTAAAATTATATTTACATAACTATTATAATTTTTTAAAATAAAAATCAATGAAGTTGTTTTTGCCACTCAAATTGCAAGTGCTGGATTAACCCAGCACATAACTAGCCTCTAGGGATGTGCATTTGTTAGCACATTTGATTTATTAGTTTATTACTATGCCTTACAAATTTTAGGGCTCCTTTTACAAAGATGTGTTAGGGCCTTAACGCGCGCTAAAATGCCCCGTGCGCTAGCCGCTAATGCCTCCTCTTGAGCAAGCAGTAGTTTTTTGGGTAGCGCACACTATAGCGCGTGCTAATCCGGTGCGTGCGCTAAAAACGCTAGCGCACCTTTGTAAAAGGAGCCCTTAGTGTACAATATGCAGCATTGATCTAATATGCTAACCTCCAAATTAATGCATATGCAATTGATTTCTGTGTGTTTAAAAGTTGTAATACACATGAAAAAATTACAAAAATTGCTATTTGAAATAAGCCCCCCAAATGCACATAAATTGGGACACAAAATCAAATGAACTGAAAATGATTGGTTTCTACACAATCCTACTAGCTTCAGGTATTTATCACTTATCCCATTTTCCATTCAAATTGTTGGTAAAGGCATAAGAGGGTTCTATATAACTGTAATGCATGCATATACTGCACTATTATAATTTTGTAGATCCTATGGGGCTCATAATAATAATAATTAAAAAAAAAAAAATCTAAAATGTGGCCTAAATGGGTACTTGGATGATCAAAAAGCCTGATCATCCAAGTACTCATAACCAAAGCTGGTTTAACCAGCTTAGGCCTTTCCCCTGCCTCTAAAGCATAGAGTGAAAAGAGGTGATTTTAGAGGAGAGAAAAGGGCGGGAGGTGGGCCAACCTAGACCTAGGCTTACAACAGGTATAACCAAAGATTTTGACAGGTTGCCTAGTCTGCACTTATACGTTTTGACTTAGACCAAGTCAAAACAGGTATAAGTGCCGAAAAAGGGCCCCCTGAGCTGATGGCGGCTGCTGCGATCAGCTCAGTGGCTCGGCAACCTACCCCCCCACACCCACAAAACCATTGTGGCAGGAGAGATGGCTCATCTCCCCTGCCGCGATGGCGATCACCCCTCTACCCAAACTGCCGTGACCCACGGCAGAAGAGATGCTCAATCTCTCCTGCCATGGTGCATCACCCCCCCCCCTCGACAAGATTGGGCAGGATTGCAGGAGCCCAAGCCCTCCTGGCCCAGCGACTGCCGACACCCCAGCAACGATCAGGCCAGGAGGGAGCCCAAGCCCTCCTGGCCCAGAGACTACGATTGGGCCAGGAGGGAGCCCTCCTCATCCGGCGACACCCACCCCGGCCGAGAATGATCGGACCAGAAGGGAGCCCAAGACCTCCTGGCCTGGTGATCCCCACCCCCACAGACTATGATCTGGGCAGGAGGGAGCCCAAGCCTTCCTGCCCAGGTAACTCCCCTACCCCCCCACCTCCACTAAGATATGGGCAGGAGGAATCCCAGGCCCTCCTGCCCTCAACGCACCCCCCCCCCACGATCGCCCCCCTGACCCCCCGATCTTCCCCCTACCCGCCGATCCCTCGATCTCCCCCACCCCCAATCCCCCTCCCTGTACCTGTAAAAATAGTTGGCCAGACGGACGGGTCCCAAGCCCTTCCGTCCAGCAGGTCAACCATCCCTCGAATGGTGGGTCTTAGGGCCTGATTGACCCAGGTGGCTCACCCACAGGCATTGAGGCACCTGGACCAACTGGAATCGGCCCAGTAGCCCTAGGCCCCTCCTTTGCCTAAAAGCCCTTGTTTTAAACGTTTGGGACTTAGGCTTTTTTTAGGTTGATTATATGGTGTAAGTTTATATGTAGTGATGGTCTGGGCGTTTAAACAATTGAACTTAGAGGCAGGCCATTATCAAAAAAAAACCCCTCCTTTGGAAGGTTTTTTTTTTGATAATGGACATTTTCCATACTTTCAACGTTTAGGGCCTTAGGCCAAAAGGGGATGTAGGCGTTTTTGTTTTATTATGCCCCTCCAGGCTTTTGCTTTAGAATTTCAAATTTTCAGTGTCTTCAGGACATCTGACTTAAATACAGACTGTGTATAGATATGGGATCACTTTCATATTTTATTAATTCTGACTTGTTTTGCTTAAGTTGAAGGATCTTTATAACTGGTTAAAGAAAGGATCTTTCTTTAACATGCATTTTAGCATATTTGCAGATGAAACATCTGCTGTTCAGAACACTCTGCTAAAATTAAACAGGGTGACAGAGATGGGAAGTTGAAATACTGTGTAATGCAAATCAAATATATAGACAGACCCATTATAGAAATATGTACAATAAAATAGCATTATTTCATTTTGTTTAAGGGGAAATTAAAAACAAAACAAAATCAGAAATATTTTGTTCTACAAATTTTGGGCTCCTTTTACAAAGTTATGTTAGGCATTTTTATTGCCAGCCACAGAATTCCTATGAGCGTTGGAGCTAAAAAAAAAAAAAAAAAAAGCCTAATGAAACTTTGTAAAAGGGTGTATGTGTATCTTATATTAAAATGGCTGAACAAAATGAGACACAAAATGAAATAAATAAAATGGCCTCCCCCAAACAATATGAAGAAACAACAGAAATGCAAAATAGGGACAATTCTATAACTGAACACCATTTATCCCCCAAGGGCATGCAGTCAGAGCCAATTCTATATAGAGATCTAGGAACCTAGTTTTATACGTTTTGGGATAAATTCTATATATGGTGTGTAAAAAATTGGTGTCCAAAAAGTATTATTCTCTAAGCTGTGCTTAAAGTTAGACATGGTTTATAAAATAGAGGTTAGGCCCAGGAACCATGCCTATCTTTAGGCATGGCTATTTGCACCAACAAAAACATGTTAGGCATGGATGATGTTATTCTATAACTATGCATGTAATTTAAAGGAAAGCCATAATCTGCCCATGATCTACCCATTTCCATGACTCCTTTTTTGACATACATAAAATTTAGGTATGGATTCCATATCTAAATTTATGCGTATAACTTGCAATTCATTCTAATTAGTGCCAATAATTGCTTTTTAAAAGGCCAATTATTGAAACTAATTAGCTTGTTATTTAATTAAATTGTGTATGCAAATTGGACACATACCGGCACCTAACTTACTGTGCCATTTACAGAATTTGCCTTTTGTGTGCAAAAGAGAGACAATCAGTGTGATATTACCAAACTGAAAGTAACATGATTGCGATGTCTGCAGCCAGTAGGAAGGTGAGGTGAAACAGAACAAGCTGTAATGTCTTGATGCTAACTATGGGTAAAGAACTAGTCGTGAGTAGGAGGTAGATAAGCCTTGTAATATGGTTCTACAATCTATAATACTCATATGAATGAATATCTTCAGACTTGGGAGTAAACAAATCTTAAAAATATTGGGGCAAATATTCAGCCGGCGGCTTTGAGCATTTTTTTAAAGCTACCACCAGCTTTAGGCCTCAATATTCAGTGTTGGGCCACGTCTGGGTACTGGCTTTGAATATGTGAATATAAATGTGGATGACTCTCAGTTCAGCCCAATATTCAACCCTTAACCGGACAAAGATAGGACTGTGTTTTATGTGGTCTGATTTGTCTGGTTACCATATGAGGTAAACTCCCTAATTATGTATATGACACTCAAAACTGTGTATGCATATTTGGGCATATACCTAATTTGCATGTACAATTTAATTGAACGGTGAGCCAATTTGTGCCAATAATTTGGCACTAACAATTGATTACTGGCGCTAATGGGCAATACTTAGAATTTACATGCCCATCTTTGTAGTTGGGATTCTATAAAGATGTATGAAAGTTTTTATGTATGGATGTCATAAAGGGGGCATGACCACAGGAGACACATGGGTTGTGGACATTCTTAGAAATTGTTATAGAACAAGGCCGATCCATGCCTAATTTAGGCACAAAGATTTACACCAAGATTCAGTTGATGTAAATCCTTGTACTAAAAATTGGGTGCAGATCATAGCTATCCTATAAATGATGCCCAATTTTAAGTGCTATTTATAGAATAAAGCTTAGTGCTCTTTATGGTCAGGATTGTCTATATGGCCTACATTTTTGGCACCTATCTTTGTCATGAATTGCACTTATGTAGGCACTTTAGGCCCCTTAATAACACTTCCAACGTTAGCCATGCCCACAGTGGCGTTTGGCAGCCTAAAGCGTCTATGGAGGCATAATTCCGGCACCAATTTTTTTAAGCGCCAGTAGGTGCCTTGAAACCCAGTTAAACACCATTTCTTTTAATGAGCTTGGGTGCCTTCTGGCACCTAAAAAATTGACAATAATTAGAAAATCTGGGCCTTTGTGCCCATTTCTAGAATTTAGCCCTGAGTGCTTAAAATCAGCATTCAATTGCATAACTGCTGACTCTACCCAAAGTCTTCCGTCAGACTGCCCAAAACACAGTCAATTTCAGCTTAGACAGCTAGAGGGCATAGAAAGCAGCAATATCCATATACCGTATATACTCGAATATAAACCGATCCGAATATAAACTGAGGTAACCTTTTTCCCCCAAAAAAGGATGAAAAATGGTTGACTCGAATATAAATCGAGGTTAAAAATTTGGGTATGTGAGTGTCAGTTGTCATCCCCACAAGAAAACCTGGCCTCAGTCACACATGCAGAAAACAGAAAAAAAAAAAAACCTTTTCAAATACAAACCCACAAACTAAAAGTACAATTGTATAGAAACAAAACCACAGTAAAGAGAAATAGAAAGAAATGCATTTCTTCCTGAACAGTCCAAAATATAAAAACATATGTAAATTTTCAAAGTTGATATATTTCAATCACTACATTGAAAAAAAAAATTCCTATCTTTGTTATCTGACAATTTTTATTTTTCTGGTCATCTTGTTCCATCTGTGCTCTTAATTCTGTTTCCAAGACTTCCTTATGCATCAGCTGTTTCTTTCCTCTCCTTCACTTTTTGCATTACATCCTTTTTTGGCATTGATTTTCATATTCAGTTTTCTTCCATTTTTCTGCCTCCATCTCAAATCTATCTTTTCAGCTCTTCCCCTTCTCTCCATCCATATGCAACATCTATTCCCTCCTTCTCCCGTCCCTCAATCTGTCTCATCTCTTTCCCTTCACTCCATCCATGGCCCATCTCTTCCCCTTCCCATCATCTATGTGCTACCATCTCCTTCCTCTTGCTATCCATGGCCTCTTCTACACCATTCCTTTGTTGTGATCCACCCAAGTGGAAACAGGAAGTTGCTTCAGGGGGCAATGGACCGCAGCAAAAGAAAAGTACAGATGAGACCACCGTCTTAGGTATTCCTACCCTCCACTACCTGCCCCTGATCGACATCACACTTACAACCCGATGCTCTGAATGCCGACACCATCACTCTGTGCTAGGCTAATGAACGGCCTTGAGCATCTGCACAAGTTCAAGGCTTTCTGTTCCCCCTTCAAGAATCCTGGAGACAGTGGGAGCCAGTAGGCCTTGAGCATGTACAGATGCTCAAGGACCTTCAGCCCAGAGCGTTGGAGTTGGCTTCCAGAGCATCGGTACTGTGTGATGTTGGTCTGGAAGCGGGTAGTGGAGGATAGGAGTACTAGTCAACAAGGGGGGGAGAGGAGGGGATAATAATGGTCACCAGTGGGGATAGGACTGCTGGCTATCAGGAGAGGGGGAGAGATAGCTGTGCCGGTCATGGGAAGGGAGTGGAGGATAGCAGTGCCGGGTATCTGGAGGGGTGGAAAATAACATTGTTGGTCATTGGATAGCGAGGGGAAGAAAATAAGCACCATTATCCAAAGAAGGCTCAAATATAAGCTCAGGACCCCATTTTGGACCATTTTTTGGCCCCAAAAACTCGGTTTATATTCAAGTATATATGATAAATGTTTCTAAATATTCCTCTCCTGACTAATTAAATTGCTTTGAATATCAACCTCATAATATTTTATCATGTTCCAAATTCTTAGAATCACTGATAAGGATGGCGATTCCAAGATGGCTGCGACACAGAAATGCTGAGAGGAACGCATCTGAGCCGCTCCACTCAGAACTTTTTTCTTCCTCCTATCGAAGGCCTGTGTGCTCTACCTTAACCGATGCCAAAGAGGAGAGGCAGGAGTGCCACTAACGCTTCACGGCGCCCCAAAGTGCCGACCTTTGGCAACATAGATGAGTTGTGGCGGCGGATGCAGGGAGCTGCAGCGCGATGCCGGAGGGTAGCCCGCTGAGAGCACCTGGGCACAGCGAGACCAGAGTCGCTTCTCCAGGGCCAGATACAATGCTCAGCCCCGACATGAGAGTCCACCCTAACAACTCTGAGTTACCAGTTCTCCATGGGAAGAGGAAACCCCAGAGATGGGGGAGGAACTTTTCCCTGAGGCAAGAAGCTTACCACCAAGAGCTTGGAGACAGAGCCCCTGGCTCAAGGTACCTCTGCAGAAGAAACCGAGGTAGATTCAGCAACGGGAGGTGAAGATATCCAGCTGGAGCAAAGCCAAGAACTTGATTCCTCTGAGGGTGAGCATTTCTACATTCAGCAAAAAACTTTTACTTTTGGATAAGCCTGCACAAGTAACTCTGGAGGCTTTATGGGACATAATTACAAATTTCACAAAAATTATTAGCCCCAATTTCCAATATGTTGAAGCTAAATTGATTCAACATACTAAGGAGCTTAAGGCTTTAAAAGAGGACCTGACTGTTTCAAAATCCTTAGTTTAAAAGCTTGACCAGGATTTATCATCTATTAAACAAGTGCAACACTCCCTAGTTAAGGATAATGTGAGTCTTAGGAAGAAGTTAGAATCACTTGAGAATAATGCACGGAACAATAATTTGAGATTAATTAATTTTCCTAGATTAGCAATGGTAACTCCTAGGGAAATGCTTAGGAGATACCCGGTTGAAATTCTGCAAGTACCAGAGGAAAACCTGCTACCTTTTTCCCAAGTGTACTATTTGCCTAATAAAGAAGGGAGTCAATTACAGGAAAAAAAATGACTGATTAAGCACCATTAAATATATCAGAAATCTTGGAAACGTAAGATCGAGACATTGCTATACCATCTACGATGATAATAACAATAGCTCTTTCAATTGATAAAATGTGGTTGTTGAGGCTTTTCTTTAAAAACAAACAGAAAGAGTTTCTTGGATGTAAAATTCAAATGTTTCCAGATCTTTCAAGAGAAACTCAAAAGCGTCATAGAGAATTTATTTTTTGAGACCAAGGGGTCACCTCATTGGGGGCAACATTTTATTTAAGACATCCTTGCAAGGTATTATTTGCCACAGATCTGTTAAATATATTTTCTTTGAACCTCAATAATTAAGTGCTTTTTTGGCAATGTCCCGATTAAATGAAGGAAAATCAAGTGCTCAATAGTTAATGAAACCGCTCCTACCTCAGTACTATCTGTAGCTTATCTTGCTATTTTCTTGTATTTTCCCCTTTATTTTTTCACCTATGTGTAATCTCGGAATCACAGGTTGAGGACTTAAGTGAGTTAGTAAATGATTTTCTTATTTCTTTTTGCAATTGTACTAAGGTGTAATGTGTTTTACACTTTATGAAGTATTCTTACTATCTTACTTTCTGTACAAGTGTATTACTTGGTATGTAATAATGAAAAGTTATAAATAAATAAATAAAAATCACTGATAAAAAAAGGAATGTATTAAAAACAAAGGTGAAAGAAGAGATGTTAAACAGAGTATCATATATTCAAGATGACTTTTACAGATAGGGGAATTGGACAAAAGAAAGTGAACTGAACAAGCACTCACTGTGCATATTGGAATGACAAGAAGCCAAAACAGTCTCATTTATATATACTTAAAAGCATGTATTAACATGTGTGATCACCAAAAAAATAATTTATATATATGTAATATCTGGCTTGGGAAGAACTGTTTCATCTCTGCATCAGATTTTACATTGCCATCACTCTTGTGACAAGTAGTGCACATTATTTATTTTCAAACCAACACCATTCCTTTTCATATTGGAAACTTCATATTTCATGCCATACCACCCAGGACAACATTATTTGACCATAGATAACACAACACAAAGGAAGCTATAGGAAAGAGGATTAGGAAAAAAATAGATGTCTGGCTAGGACAATTCAATTATTATCTGGATGACAGCTCATTGACACATTTTGGATCACATGTACATTACTGGTTATACTGTGTCTTCATATATTCCACAAAGGGGATGATAAATCTGGACACAGATAAATTATTTGTTGGAGCTATGGCTGCTGGAGCCTGGGAGAAAAACAGAAGTAGTAAGTTGCATATAGTAATGACCTACAGTATGTTCCCTCTAAGCTAAGCACATGAGCAATCACTCATACTGTATATTCAAGAAGTGTCGCTCACAGATTTTACAAGGTCACTCACAAAAATACTTGCACATCTGGAAAATTATTGGTTTTTAGAACTTCTTGATCACACATACAAAAAGTTTTTTTTAGAACTTTTTCTCTCACATGAGAAAAGTTTGCATGCATCCAACCAATCCTTAGAGGGAGCATTGGTAATGTCTCTAAAAGACTGTCCTCCTTATACTGTTCTCTTTGGCCTGGATTCTGTCAATGACACCTAAAATGACCAGCACCTACAAAAAAGGTGCCACTGCATGTCAGTCATGCTTAGGTGCCGTTAACAGAATTATGGCTACTGGTGCTTAAGAAAAAACTTAGGTGCTGATATTGTAGGTCAGGGTTTTAAAGTCCTTCATGTATGATACCTACATTTTATGGAGAATCACACATAGAGGCACCTAAGGTCATCTCTGTCCCCTAACCACACCTTTGACCTTAGGCACTGCTAGATGCCATGCTGTAGATGCGTTTCCAATGCCTACCCTGGTTACTTAGTAACATAGTAATATAGTAAATGACGGCAGATAAAGACCTAAAAAATACATGATTAAATTAACTTGTCTCTTCTTTGATATTTCTGGGCTGTAGACTGTAAAGTCTAGTATTGTCCTAGGTTCCAAATGCTGAAGTTGCCATCCAAGCTCACTCCAGCCTATTCAACTATCCCGTTGTTTGCAGGATATCTACTGTAAAATCTGGCCAGTAACATCCTCGTGTTCCATATTAGTGGAGTTCTCATTGATGCCCACCCAAGCCCATCCTAAACCGAATCACCATATATGGAACACAGACCATGCAGGTCTGCCCAATACTGACCTTAGTTCTTTAATTTACATCCTTCGTTTTCTAATTAGAGATCCTCTATTTTTATCTCACGCTTTTTTTAATTCCATTACCGTTTTTCTCTCCACCACTTCCCTCGGGATGGCATTCCAGGCATCTACCACCCTCTCCATGAAGAAGAATTTCCTAACATTGCTCCTAAGTCTTCCTCTCTGTAACCTCTAATTATGCCATCTAGTTTTATCATTTTTTCTTCTCTGGAAAATATTTGGTTCTATATTAATGTCTTTTAAGTAATTAAACATCTGCATCATATCTCCCCTGTCCCTCCTCTCCTCCTGAGTATACATATCTAGTAGGTCTTCCAGTCTCTTCTCATACTTCTTTTTGTTCAAACCTCTTACCATTTTTGTTGCCTTCCTCTGGACCGCTTCAAGTGATTTTATATCCTTCGCCAGATACGGCCTCCAAAACTGAACACAATACCCCAAGTGTGGCTTCACCAACGACCTATACAGGGACATCAACACCTCCTTTCTTCTTCTGGTTACTCCTCTTTCTATATAGCCTAGCATCCTTCTGGCAACAGCCACCGCCTTATCACACTGTTTAGATGCCTTTAGATCCTCAGACACAATCACCCCACAGTCCCTCTCTCCATCTGGGTTTATTAGCCTCTCACCTCCCAGCACATACAGTTCCCTCAGATTTCTAACCCCCAAATGCATCACTCAGCACTTCTTCGCACAGACTCATCGGACCCCAAGACCACTTCCCCATTCTTCTTATCCATGTCGGAACCAACGATACCGCCAGGAACACCCCGGAGAGCATACCTGAGGACTTTGGAACCCTGGGTGAGAAGCTGAGGAGGTTGGATGCGCAGGTTGTGTTCTCCTCGATCCTTCCAGTAAGGGGCAAGGGAAGAGCCAGAGAGAATCGGATCCAGAAGGCAAACGACTGGCTGCAAGGATGGTGCAAGGAGATGAACTTCGGGTTCCTGAACCACGGAGAGGCACTACAAAGACTACAGGGACCAGATGGGCTGCACCTGTCCAGCAGAGGGAAGAACGTCTTTGGACACCGATTAGCCTGCCTATTCCATAGGGCTTTAAACTAGGTAAATTGGGGGAGGGTACGGGCACTAATAACACTAATAACCTAACTAACGAAGTAAGCTGCAAATACCATTTAGGGTCTGAGGTAAACACACATAGCAATCATGGGTCGGGATCTGAGGCGCTAACAAATAGTTCTAAGTATGGGTCTGGGGGGGGTGCTCACATTTCCATATTCAGGGGGGATACTCACATTTTCGGGTCCGGGGTAAGTTCACACTGTGTTTCAGGGTCTAAGGAGAATACACACATTGCAAATATTACCAAAGGAGCCGATGGAGCTCAATCGGGAATATCACTAGATAGCCATAACAAACCTAAGATTTGGAAGGCTATGTACGTCAATGCCCACAGTCTGGGCAACAAGATTCTGGAATTGGAGACGGAAATGAGGGACGCTGACCTAGATGTGGTGGCGATATCCGAAACCTGGCTCACGGACTCCCACAGGTTGGACATGGCCATACCGGGTTACAATTTGTTCCGCCGAGACAGGGAGGGCAAAATGGGAGGAGGGGTAGCACTATATGCCAAAGATGACATCAAAGTTACCAGAATCACAGACATTAGGTACACAGGGGAATCCCTTTGGGTAAATTTGGCCAGGGGAAAGGACAAATGCCTGTACCTTGGCATAGTATACAGACCTCCAAGACAACAGGAAGACCGTGATATGGAATTAATCGAGGACATAGAGAATATCACTTTGCGGGGGGGGACACAGTATTGCTGGGTGACTTCAATATGCCTGATGTGAATTGGAACACAATTTCCTCTGCGACCAGCAGCAGCAGGAGGCTATTAAACGCTATAAAGGGAGCAAGACTCAAGCAAATGGTTTTGGAGCCAACTAGGGAACAGGCGATTCTAGACCTAATACTTACCAATGGAGAAAGTGTCACAGAGGTCTCAGTGGGAGACACGCTTGCGTCCAGTGACCACAACATGGTATGGTTTAACCTCAGAAAAGGTTTCACCAAATCCAACACATTAACCAAAGTCCTCAGCTTCAAGGACACCAACTTCGAGAACATGGGGGAATTCATCCATCAGTCACTACAAAACCAAGCAGAGACAGATAATGTAGAGGAAATGTGGTCAACACTGAAAGTTACTATACAAGAAGCAACAAACCGATTTATAAAATCAGTAAGTAAATGACAAAGAAATAACAAACCGCAATGGTTCTCTACGGAGATCTCCAACCTCATAAAAGAGAAGAAAAGAGCATTCATCTCCTTCAAACATTCAGGGAAGCAGGACTCCAGGGAAGGCTATCTGGCCAAGTCAAGAGCCGTCAAAACGGCAGTCAGGCAGGCCAAATTGCAGATGGAGGAGAATCTAGCAAAGACCATCAAAAAGGGCGATAAAGCATTCTTTAGGTATATTAGTGATAGGAACAGGAACACAGGAGGGATAGTACGCCTTATGAAACCAGACGGGAGCTATGTAGAATCAGACTCCGAGAAGGCTAAACTATTAAATGAATACTTTTGCTCAGTCTTCACCCGTGAGGCGCCGGGATCCGGCCCTCAGCTACCAACAGGGGATAGCTCGATAGACCCGTTTTTCAACTTTGAGTTTACGCCCAGTAATGTCTACAGTGAACTATCCAAACTCAAGGTGGACAAAGCTATGGGGCCAGACAACATACACCCCAGAGTACTCAGGGAGTTAAGAGACACCTTGGCGAAACCACTATCAACACTCTTCAATCTCTCCCTTAGCAAGGGAAGAGTCCCGCTAGACTGGAAAACTGTTAATGTCATTCCACTACATAAAAAAGGATGCAGGACGGAAGCCACGAACTACAGACCGGTGAGTCTCACATCAATAGTGAACAAATTAATGGAAACTCTAATCAAACACCAATTGGATACGGTCCTGAACGAGGGGAATCTGCAAAATCCCCGTCAACATGGGTTCACAAAGGGGAGGTCTTGTCAATCCAACCTGATCAGCTTCTTTGACTGGGTGATGAGGAAGCTGGATATTGGGGAGTCCCTGGACGTCGTGTACTTAGATTTCAGCAAAGCATTCGATAGCGTACCACACCGCAGGTTGTTGAGCAAGATGAACTCTATAGGTTTGGGTGATACCTTAACTACTTGGGTGGGGGACTGGCTAGGAGGTAGACTTCAGAGGGTGGTAGTGAATGGCTCCCCCTCAGAAATGACAGAGGTGATCAGTGGAGTACCGCAGGGTTCGGTCTTGGGCCCAATCTTATTCAACATCTTCATAAGGGACTTGGCTGAGGGGCTTCAGGGTAAATTAACGTTATTCGCCGATGACGCCAAATTATGCAATATAGTAGACAAGAACACAGCAGGACCTGACATCAAATTCAAGACCGATAGTATGGCACATGACCTCCTCCTACTGGAGAATTGGTCCAGGACCTGGCAACTAAATTTCAACGCCAAAAAATGCAAGGTCATGCATCTTGGCAACAAAAATCCATGTAAGACTTACAGTCTTAATGGTGAGATCCTAGAGAGAACTGTAGCGGAACGTGACTTAGGGGTAATCATCAGTGAGGACATGAAGACTGCAACTCAAGTGGAGAAAGCTTCATCTAAGGCCAGACAAATCATGGGTTGCATACGCAGGAGTTTCGTTAGCCGTAAGCCCGAAGTCATAATGCCATTATATAGGTCCATGGTGAGACCCCATCTGGAATATTGTGTACAGTTCTGGAGACCACATTACCGCAAAGATGTGCTGAGACTTGAGTCGGTCCAGCGAATGGCCACACGGATGGTAACAGGGGTCAGGGAGCTCCCGTATGAGGAACGGCTGAATAAATTACAGCTCTACTCCCTAGAGGAACGCAGGGAGAGAGGGGACATGATCGAAACATTCAAATACCTCACGCGCCGTATTGAGGTAGGGGAGGATATCTTCTTCTTCAAGGAACCCACGTCAACACGAGGGCATCCATGGAAAATCAGGGGAGGGACATTGCATGGCGACACCAGGAAGTACTTCTTCACCAAGAGGGTGGTAGATCGATGGAATAGTCTTCCGATACAGGTAATTGAGGCCAGCAGTGTGCCTGATTTTAAAGCTAAATGGGATCGAAAGGTGGGATCTCTTCACAAAGGGAGGTAGGGGAGGGTCATTGGTGTGGGCAGACTTGATGGGCTTTGGCTCTTATCTGCCGTCACTTTCTATGTTTCTATGTTTCTATGAATTTTTGTTGCCAGACGCTAGACCATTCTAACTTTTGCAGATTCTTTTTTACGTTTTCCACTCCCTCCGGGGTGTCCGCTCCCTCCGGGGTGTTACAAATCTTGGTATCATCTGCAAAAAGGTAAGCACCTGCTGGCACATAATTTTTTTTAATGAGTTTTTTAATTGGATTTTAATGGCATGGTCATTTACTGTACCAATTAAAGCATTTAAGTTAGATGCTGCTAGGTGTGATCTAAGTGCCTACCAGTGCCTAACTTACGATGCCATTTACAGAATATGGCCCTTAGGAGACTTAAAATGAAATTGCTATTGCAAGGAGTAATGGGAAGTACAGGCAGTCCCCAAGGTACAGACGCCCAACTTAAGTACGACTCATACTTAAGAATGCAGTTGCGGCTTCATTTGATTTCACTGAGCAGTATTTCTAGTAGCTTAGACTTCTACGCTTCTCCTGGAGCAGATTCAGGAATGATGGATGGCCACATTAAGAACAATGTGTGGTTGTGCCTGCTGTACCTTAGAGAGAACACTGGTAGGGACAGTTGACTCTTTTGTCAGCTGGGAGCAGAGATAAGCAGCAAGAATCTTAAAATCTACAAGTTCTGAGTTACATGCAAATCCAACTTAAGAACAGCTTTAAAAACATAACTTGTTCTTAACCCGGGGACTGCCTGTTTATATCTTTTAGAATGTTATAGTCCAAGCTTATGACAGTCGAAAGAAGTTAATCTGTGTATGATACTGATTCACCTTCCAATAAAGTCCAGATCCAGATCCGCCCTTGAGTCAAACTGACTCCACAATGAGGTTTTCATGGCATTTCACAGGAGAGGTTTGCCATTACTTTATCCTACGAAATGGAGAATTAAGTGGCCTGCCCAAGGCCACAATGAGGTGCCATGGGATTTGAACCTAAACCTTCTTGTTTCTTGCTCAGCGCTCTAACCATAAGGCTATTCCTCTGCTTCATAAAGATAGAGGGCGTTAATACCTTACCATATTCTGTCTGTTAGATGACTGTAGATGAAAGAATGAAGCTATGAACATAGTATTTACCAATGGCATAGTAAGGGAAGGTGGACTGCCCTGGGCGCCATCTTTACGTGGGGCGCTGATGCCTCTTCTTCTGTTCCCCCCTCCCCCCGTACACCTCATTAAAGGTTTTCTGGCATGAGCAGCATCTTCTACTTGCTGCTCGCGCTGGCCTCGGCTCCCTTCTGACACCACTTACTGGTCACTGAACTAGGACATGATGTCAGAAAGGTGCCGAGGCCGGCGCGAGCAGCAGGTGGAGGGTACTGCATGTGCTGGTAAAGATTTCAAAAGGTACATGGGGTGGGGGGGCAGACAGCAGGGAAGAAAGGGAGCGCATGATGCGTTGTGGAAGACTAGGGGCACATGGGACAGTGGGAAAGAGTGGGGGGCACACAACACAGTGATGGTGGGTGCCACTGCCCCAGGCGCCACCCTCCCTCACTATACCACTGGTATTTATTTATTTTAAAAATGTATGTACCGTTTAAACCTAAATAGTTTACATATCGTTGCATACATAAAAGAAATAAAATCAAACAAACATTAACATATAATCATCAGAAAATCACGTGAAGTGCCTATCAAAAGAACAACCCCAAAGATCAGTTCCTAGAAAAATGCATTAACAAATATCAGCATTTTTAATAGTTTTCTGAAATTATCCTTGCCATGACATTTTCGTAATTGACCGACAAGTAAGTTCCACAATTTGACCCCCGCACAGCAAAAGGCCATTTTACTGGCCTCAGCATATTTTGGATTAGCATTTGTTTTTAATAATGCTGAGTTCTCAGAACGCAGAGACCTAGATGCTTGTTTACCATTCATCTTTGTGTTTGGATCTTGAAAGAGTGGAAAGACACAATTTAGATGGGGAGAGAATTTACCATTCGACACACAATCCAGATGTCAAGTTTGAAACGTTGCTTGAGCATCTGCTATTTAAATTCCCTCCAAAAATCACTTTCAACTTGAATAAATCAAGCTACATGGAGGCAAAAAAATTTAATAACTGGTAGTCTCTTTCAAACTGTCTACAAAATGCAAAGGAATATTCTTAATATTTAAAATCTACTGTAGGATTTCATTATTGATCCATGGGATAAAAATGAAAATCAGGTACATGCTGAAGAAAGGGAATATATGATCTTTCTGAGTAGACTTCACAGCAGTAACATTTGAAATATCGAGTGTGTGCACAGCAGTCTGACGCTTAAAGTCCAAAGGTATTTTATTTCCATTCTGGGAAGACTGCAGTATGGTTTTCAAACTTCTTGTTGCTTTTCCAACTCACACACAGTGATGTGAGTCTTTATAATCAGGTAAAAATCCAGAACTTCAAGTAGTTGAACATAAAGAAAAAAATATGTAATATGACTGTAAGATGACATGTCTCTGTTGACTTCCATCTACATTGCTGAGTTGAAGGCCAAATCTTTCACATAAGTGACTCTCATATCCACTGGACTTTAAATCATAGCGGTATTCACAATTTAAAATACTGACACCAACTTATTCAAAAGACATCCATGGTGTCCTCTATGGGGAGCTGTAGCTCTATCTTTAATAACTAATGGTCACATGTTTTCATAACAGCTGTTAAGTTGAAAGGCCAACGTTTAGGGGGAAAAAAAAAGGCTTAGCAAAAATAATTTGACTTTAGTTTTGCTCATCATGTGATAGTTGATGGACCTCTTGAATTACAGTATTCTCAGACATAGTTAGCTAAGTAAAATGTTAAAGAATTGAGTTATAATAAATAATAATGCAATGGAATCTTTGTATAAGTTGTAGTTTAACAGAAGACTAACCCCCTCTTTTACAAAGGTGCGCTAAGCATTTTTAGTGTGCACTAAATCTACGTGCGCGCTAAACGGTACCGCGTCCATAGACTACCTTGCACGCATTAGCTTTTAGTGTGTGGTTAGCGTATGCTAATATTTAGCGTGCACTAAAATGCTTAGTGCACCTTTGTAAAAGGAGCTCTATGTGTTGCAGAATTGTATCAGATTAGATCTTCTGATGAAAACACTATGGTGCTCATAATCGAAAGAGAAAAAAGTCCAAAAACTGGCCTAAGTTGGCACTTGGATTAACATTTCTCAAAAACTTCCAAGTGCCGATAATAAAACCGGGTTTTGGACGTATTTCTAAATGACCTAGGCCTTCATAGTGCCGCTGAACGACCAAAGCTAAACGGGGCGTTTCGGGAGGCGTGTCGAGGGCAGGAGTTGGGTGGGACGTGAGCCGGCTTAGACTTAGTCGTAAAAGCATGTATAACCAAAAGTTTTACAACAGAGCCTAGACGGAACTTGGACGTTGTGACTTAGACCATGTAAAACATGATCTAAGTCACAAAAACCCACCTGAAGTCACCAGATAAGCACTGAAAACACATAAAACAGACCCCCACATACTACCCCAGTGATCAACAACCCCCCCACCCCCATAAAAATTTTTAATCACAACTTTAAAATTCAGCCTCCAGACCATCATCATCTGGCCACCTGGCATAGGAAAGCCTAATCGTCCAGCACAGAGGCAACTTAAGTTGACTTGGGGGTGGGTTAGGGACTCACAGAGAGGATGACCCATGCCCATAAGCCGCTGTAATCACTGCATTGATAATGAAACATGTGCACTCCCCTATACACTCCCAACACCCTTTTTTACTGGCATATAAGTGGCTCCTGCAGCCATAAGGACTATTGGGGTGGTAGATAAGTGGGTCTAGGGGATTCTGGAGGTGGTTTGGGAGGCTCACTGGTGACCTTTTTGTGAAATTCACAGCAGTGCCCTGTAAGGTACCCCACTATTTGGGTGGCATGTCTGGGTGTGCAGTCCATCACTTTGCAAATCCCTCCCACGTACAACAGGGCTTGTTCTAGGCGTTTTGGACTTGGACAAAAAGTTGGACGGAAATGTGGTATAAAGATGGACGATTAGTGACTTGGACAATCAGATCAGCAGGAATTATAA
The DNA here is from genome assembly GCF_902459505.1 of Geotrypetes seraphini. Lineage (NCBI taxonomy): Eukaryota > Metazoa > Chordata > Amphibia > Gymnophiona > Dermophiidae > Geotrypetes > Geotrypetes seraphini. The sequence continues at coordinate 81,816,859 of NC_047089.1, read as the reverse complement.
TTAGACGATTTTCGAAACAAAAAAAAAGTTGGATGTATCTTTCGAAAATGTGTCTTAAGCTGTTTTTTACTTTGGACGACTTGTGAGATGGACGTAAACGGGCTTAGACGTCCCTTTCGATTATGCCCCTCCACGCATATCACACTCATAACTTCTGTTGAGGAAACTTTAGTGAGCTACATGTCCTGTGCAATGTCGATGGGACACCCATGTGACATGAATCCTAGCATATCGTGCCATCCCTTTCGATAGGTAGAGCAAGTACAACTTCCACCCTTCTCTGCTCTGCAGAACGTCAAAGAAAGGCTAGATCAATATGAGAATTAGCAAACTTTTTGAACAATTCAGAATCAACACCACATTATCTTCTTTAACGTATATGAGGGGCATTAAATAAATATATTCATGCAGGTAAATACATATTTATTTTAAAAATTTCTAGACCGTTTAAAACTGCCAGCTGCTGGTGAATGGAGGAGGCTGGAGGCAGCATGGAGGGCGCGGGGACAGGAGCAGCCGCGTGTAAGCAGCGCCGAGTACCACTGCCGGCAGGAAGGCAAGGACAAAATCATCTTTGTGACCAAAAACAGACACACAAATAATCATCAGAAATCATACAAACTAATGCCATAGCTTATATAATGAAAATCATTAATAATTCATCAATTATGAGAGATGTCTTCTTAAAATTACCCCCTCATCCTATGTATTTGGGCAAATGTAGTCCTGCTGTTTCAAAATGAACATACTTTTATCAAGAAATGAAAGTGCTGTGAAGAACTCATTTTCAAATTTCTGCACATACTTTCACGTGTGTACTTTTATACCCACGCTATGGTAAAAGATATCTTCACAATAAGCTCCATTTTACACAGAATTCGAGAGGCTGCTGAAAAGTTCTCAGCCCAGCCAACAAAGTTGAAGCAGTCTCCATTGAGTGCTGTACACTTAGCCCCGCAATTTTCTACCTTTTTCATTCCATATTTTTCTGACAGAACAAAAGAAGTGGAAAATCACTGGACCAAGGGCCTGATTCTATACAGGATGCCCAGTCTCAGCAACTGCCTAAGTGGCTTTTGAGAATTGCACACAGGCGTCCTATATAGAATCACATCTGACAGAAAGACAGATGCCTAACCCCGCCTAACCACCCCGATTCTCTAACTGACATTCATATCACAGGCACCAGTTAGAGACCTGCATTGCTGCTGAGATGATTATGGCAAGGGAATCTCCCTGCTGAAATCAGCTCAGTCGCCATGGCAGGGAACATCCCCCCCCTCCCAGCTGCAAAGTTGGCCGGCAGGATGGATGCTCAGTCCCTCCTGCCAGAACCCCCGAAGGCCCCTCGAAGATCACTGGCAGGAGAAATGCCCAGTCCCTCCTTCCAGAAACCATCTATGAAAGTAACCCCTAGGTTTTTCAACATGCGGTACGTATACCCACAGGGGTACACAAGCAGCATGTTGGGGCTACACAGCACTGGTCACCGCCGAGAATATTGCCTGACCACCTGCCGAAGTTGCCATTGGAGATCCCTATTTCCTGCCCTCCACTCTCCTGTGGAAGCAGACGCGGGGAATCCCTCCTTCTTGCCCTCCACCTTTCTGTCAAGCAGCTGCCTGGGATCCCTCCTTCCTGACGCTCCCCCCCTCCCCCACTCCCCCATCGAAGCCGACCCAGAGGGCTTCCTTCCAGTGTCAGAGCTAACATCAGAGGAAAGCCTTCCAGGTCAGTTTGTGTGTGTGTGTGGAGGGGGGGTCCCAGTTACATCCTTCTGCCTTCAGCGAGCCTCATTGTTAGGATGCGCAGGCAGCGGTTCACACGCTGCACTTAGCTGACCCAGAAACCTTCTCTCCGACATCAGACCTGTGGGTCAGCCACGTGCAGAGCATGAATTACTGCCTGTGCATCCTTGCAACGAGAGCCGCTGAAGGCAGAAGGAGTAAGTGCGACTTGAGCAAGCAAGGGATAGAGGGGACATGATCTGGGAAAAAGGGAGAAGGGGGAGAGCACATTGGAACATGGGAGGAGCATGATTTTAGGACAAAGGTTGGAAGGCAGGGGAGCACAAACTTGGGACACAGAGGGGGCATGAACATGAGACACAGAAGAGAAGGAGGAAAGGGGCACTAACTTGGGACAAGGGAGGGAATAGAAAGGGAGAATTGTTGGCGTGAGTGTGTGAATGAGAGGGAAAGAGATGGTGCACATGGGGAAAGGAAGAAAGAGTAAAATTGGGCCTAGAGAAGGAGGAGTAAGAGGAGGGTATAGTTATATAGTCATTGGGGATTATAGCAATTTAATTCCATTCTCAGAGAATTCATCATCATTTTGAGGGTTTCATGATAGAAAATGTGCAGCAGCTGGCCTCCAAGCGGATATTTTGCGAATTTGTTTGTGTGCACAAAACTGTCCAAATGTACCTAATGCTGCTTTTCATGTACATGGCGAGAAGAGGCAATTCTAAGAATAGAGGCTCTGATTCTATAAATGGCCCCTAACTGCTAGGCCCTGTTTAGCGGAATAATCAATCATCTGCTAGGCGCCATTTATAGAATTGTGTGTCTGTCATAATTAGATTGCAAGCTCTTCTGAGCAGGGACTGTCTCTTATATGTACAATGTGCCATGCGTCTGTTACAGCTATATAAATAATAAATTGTTGTTGAATTTTTAGGTGCACTACCATTTAGGCCAGCATTTTATTGGCCTACATGAGTGTGCCTAAGTTAGCCACCTATCAGTGCCTAAGTCAAACCACATCCACAATCCACCCCAAATCCGACAGAATCCACCCCTTACCATGCCTACTTGCTGGTAAGCACCATGGTTTCCCCCCCACACCTTGAAGTCAGCTATATATTTATTTTGTTTTCCCATCCATTCTGTGTATTTACCCTTATTTATCCCTCCTTTCCTATTACAAATTGTATTTCTTCCCCCTCTTTCCCAATGTTTCCTGTTCAAATTTGTCTAGTTTGTTTTAAATTGATTTTAATAGTTTATTATATTATTGTTAACTTTTTATTATGTATTTGCTGTAAATGTAAATCGCTTAGTAGTTACGATAGGCGATTAATCAAATATTGAATAAACCTTGAAACCTTGAAGTAGTAGGTGCCTACTGAGTTAGGCATCTACCAGCTAAATAACATTTTAAAATTGTTTTTTTTTTTTTTTAATGACAGTTTCAATTAACAACACTGATTAAGCCAAATAAGAAAACTGTCTTAATCAGCCAATCTAGGTACCTAACTTCAAGTGCCATTTATAGAATCTGGGCCCACTGCACAATTTTGGATTTTCAAAAGCATGTGTGTAAACTTTTTTTCTGAAATTCTGTGTGCAGTAAGTAGCAGGTGTACACAGTATATGCATGGGTACTTTCAGCACAGCAATTGTAAAAGGATGTAGTTTACTGGGTATACATTCTGACTGCACAAATTGTGCAGGGCTTCTAAAAACATCCCACAATCCCTGATTCTTAAACTACCACAGTGCCATTCCAAGGGCACAATAAAAGCAAAACCGAGAAATGAGTAGTCTTCAGACATGTGCCTCCACCTCATCGACAACAAACACAACTTCCATCTTAGCACAGCAGACCAAAGGACTCCTAGCATTCTTTTAAATGCAACTAGAATCAACATGCATTCTGTATAAAATATTACCAAATCAATTCAAGTATTTATTACTTACATTTAAAAAAAAAAAAAAAAAAATGTGATTGCTGTATGTTTAGGGGGTGGAAAAAAAGATAGCAATACATTTTAGAAAAAGTTGACTGCTTGGATAAGTTATTTGACAGAAATAAGAGGTTAAAAGCCGGGTCCAGAGGCATGTTGCTCTAAGCCAGACATCAGTCTTTAAGGGGTAGAGAAAGAGAGAGAGGAATGAAAAAGGGCATCTAATGTGTATTTTCCCCCAACAATAACTACAAGAAAAAAAATATAATTTTATTTCTCGACAGAATTTCCCTATGGCATTGTGTCACTTGCACAGAGTCATCCATAACTCTTGTCCTGCTTGAAACAATCTCCCACATGCCACTCTTGTTAATGACTGAGATACCCCCTGATGGTGCTTAACATTTAATAGCACTGGAGTACCACGTTTGCCCAAACAACCTTTTCCATTTACCTTACCTCAACAGCCTTCTCATTTTTCTTCAGAGACAGAAATCCTTTAAGCCCATTGTATCCTCAGGCTACAAATTTACTGAGATTTAGGTTTCCAATAAGAGAGTTGAGATGAATGCCACCTTCTCATTTATGAATCAATTTTTGCCCATCGGCTTTTCGCTGTTATAACTTTTTATTTTATTTCAAATTCAAAAGGGAGAACCTCAAGATTTCACATCTCTTTATAAAAGCTACACATACTACAATACACAAGGAGGACAAACTTGACAGAGAAGCTAAAATAAATATGCAATATTTGGTTCAAAACTCACCTAAAAACATTGTACATACTTTGTGGTCAATTTACCAAAGTGCATCTAAAGAAACTGTTAGCATGGAGAGACTACGTTTTTAGTATACATTATAAAATCCCACATATGATTAATTTCACAAACAAAAGGCTCCTTTAACAAAGCTGTGGTAGCAGTTGCTGCTGTGGTAATCACTCTGACACCCATATGGATTTAAAGGATAGAATGTTTGCTGTGCGGCAGCCATTACCGTGGCTTAGTAAAAAAAAAAAAAAAAGGGAGGGGGGTCAAGAGAGCAAGCAATTGTAAAGCAATAACAAAACATGTTAAAAATGAATGTGTAATCATTTGGGGGGCTTTGCAGGACCCCTCCCCCCAAAAAAACATATTGTTGACTTCCTTACCCCCTCCCCCCCGCCCACACACAGACACAGGCACACACAAATTAAGCAGGCAAACTACTCATAAGCATTCATGTAATTGAATAACTTGCAAGCTATTGAAGTGTTAATACATGGAGGGGCATAATCGAAAGGAATGTCTATGTCCGTTTTTGTCTAAGTCGCAAGTCATCCAAAGTAAAAAAAAACAGCTAAGGACACATTTTCGAAAAATAGGTCCAAATTTTTTTTCGTTTCTAAGTATAAGTCCTGCCGATGTGATCGCCATCAGCTCAGCGGCTCCTTTTTCGGCACTTATACCTGTTTTGACTTGGTCTATGTCAAAACGTATAAGTGCCGACTAGGCAACCTGCCTAATGTTTTGGTTATACCTGATGTACGCCTATGTCTAGGTCGGCCCACCTCCTGCCATTTCCCCTCCTCTAAAAAGCCTCTTTTCGCTCTGTGCATTTAGAGGCTGGGGAAAGGCCTAAGCTGGTTTTAGATACGTCTAAAATCAGCTTTGGTTATGGGTACTTTGATGATCAGGCTTTTTGATCGTTCAAGTACCCATTTAGGCCACTTTTTAGACTTAAAAAAAAAAATTATGAGCCCCTTAACCTTTTATTGAGGGAGAAAAAATAAGGTTGTGTGTGTATTTATATGCATTACCTCTACCTAAATCACATTTTATTTTTAATTTAATTTAATTTAATTTAGATTCTGCTTAAACCCTATGGGGCTTATAATCAAAACAGAAATACGTCTAGAAACCTGTCCAAGTCAGCACTTGGACGATCTAAAAGACAGGTCGTCCAAGTGCCAATAATTGAAATGGCTCTTTAGATTATCCACTGACTTTTTAGGCCTCAAAATCTCGTTGTATGCCCAATAGGGACGTTTTTGGAGGAGTGGTTAGGGCAGAATGTGGGCAGGATATGAGCCGACCTATACTAAGGCCTCCTTTAATAAAACTGCAATAGCAGTTTCTAGCACGGGGAGCCATGCTGAATGGCCTGCACTGCTCTAGACGCTCATTGAGTTCCTATGAGCGTCGGGAGCAGCGCGGGCCATTCAGTGCGATTCCCTGCACTAGAAACTGCTATCGCAGTTTTGTAAAAGAGGGGGTTAGTTGTCCTGCAGTGATAATTTAAGGTTTGACAAGACCACTTAGACCGAACTTATATGTAGCACCCTACGTCCAAATTGTACTTAGACATATCTTTTTATTACGTTCTTCCATGTCTGCATAGGTACAGTACTACACCTGTCAGTTCTTAAGACAGGATAATATGCATTTTAAAAACTTAAAAGTGGCTGCTGTGCTAATATTCTCTCTCTCACTTTAACCCAACTTTTTAATTTGTGAATAGAGAAAGGGTACTAAACTTAAAATCCAATTAAATCCTTATTGTAAAGAACACCTTCTTAGATCCTGCCAGGGAGCCTTGTTAGAGGCGCTCTCAATAAAAGTTGTGTAGTTAAAGAAGCCAGGGGATCATTTACCCTACCATGTGGACTCAGTTGCAAGTGGAAGCAAAGATTTTAAATGATCCTGGGGTGGGTTTTTTTTTTTTTCTTTCACAAAGCAGGCAAATGCTTGGTTTCCCCCCCAAATGTGACAATTTCTGATTCACTGCTAATTCTTGATGCTACTTTTAGTTTGTTTAAGAAAAGTTGATATGCTTTATAACATTTTAATGAGCAAAAGTTAATTGTAACTTACCCCTCCCCCTTTTATCAAACTGTGCTAGAGATTTTTAGTGTGGGCCAGCGAGGTAAGTGCTCTGACGAATTGGAACATTTACTGTACCGGCTCGCTCTAGAAACCTCTAGTGCAGCTTGATAGAAGGGGCCCTTAATTGGTTGGTTAATGCATATTAAAATTATTTTAGATGAAGTAAGAGGCATGTTAAGCAATTAGCGCAGGATTTAGCGTGCACTAATGGTTTATGGACCTGAGCTAATGGATACCAATTGCTAAAAAGAGGCAGTGAGTTAAAATCCTGTGCTAACTGTGTAAGTGGATGGGATATGGGCAGGGTAGATTATGGGCAAATATAGAGCGAGGTGAAGAGAGACCTAATGATAGAGCTGTTGCCTCAGCACCCTGAGGTTATGGAATAAATCTCAAGACTGCTTCTTCTGACCCTGGGCAATTCACTTAATCCTCCATTGCCCCAGGTACAAAATAAGTACTTGTGTACTGTATATGTAAACTACTTTCAATGTGGACCCACAAAAAAGCAGTACATAAGTCTCAATCCCCATTCCCCCAGGGACTGCACACAGTAGTTATTGCATTATAATTAGCAAGTATTGATTGACACTTGTGCTTCTAGCATGCATGCACTTACCATCGGATTATGTGTAGATCTCTTAAAGCTGGACGCATAAATGTGGGCATGGGTAGCATTAGCTAATTAGGCCCCAACAATCAATAATTGGTGTTAACATATAACACAGGTCAACACATCAATTTCCTCAGAGTTAATGTTGGGTGGGTTTTGTAGTATTTGTCATAATGATTTCAAATCTGTGTTTAGTTTTTTTACTAGCACGTCACATTTTTGTGATGAGGCTCATTATATATAATTATAAACATTAATTGAGCGATATATCATGCATTTATAGGATAAACGTATTAGGAGGGTTAACAACAGTTGTCTTTTTTTAAAAAAATTCTACAGACATTATTTACAGTGATTAATATCAGTCTTTATCATGCCAAGACATTGTACTAATCATCCAAATAGTTTCTGTTACATCTGTGGTTCATTCACGACAAAAGCACAACGTTACCCAATTACTGTAGATTTGAAGGTATACAAATTGTACTTTGGCTTCCCACTGGGTGACCAGGATAAGTCTTGGGCTCTACATATCATCTGTACCAGTTGTTCCAATGGACTTCGTGACTGGCTTAATTGACAAAATGATATGGAGGGAACCGCAAAACCATATTAAAGATTGCTACTTTTATCTTGTAAACACAAGTGGATTCTCAGCTAAAACTAAGCACGAAATTATATATGCTACTCTGGATTATGCTATTAGGCCTGTTCCTCATGATGACTCACTGCCTGTCCCTGTACCTTCACAAGATGGACTTGCCCCTGTGGAACATGATGAGGAATGTGATAATGATGCAGCAGCTGGTCACAATCCAGAATTATCTAATCCTGATTATGTAAATGATGAAGATTCAGACCTAGAGACCTTTACACAAGCTGAGCTCAATGATCTTATTCATGATCTAAATCTTTCAAAAGTAAAAGCAGAACTTCTTGCTTCAAAGCTTAAGCAAAAGCACTTGCTTGCAAAAGATGCTAATATAACTCATTACAGAAAAAGGAATCATAACTTAACATTCTTCACTGTAAATGGTTCATTGCACTTTTGGCATGACATGAATGGGCTCTTCAACAGTTTGTCACAAGTACATTGTCCAGATGAATGGTGTCTCTTTGTTGATTCTTCACAGAGAAGCTTGAAGGCAGTGTTACTGCACAACAGAAATTCCAAACCAAGTATACCAATTGCCCATTCTGCTCATCTAAAGGAGTCTTCTGAGAATATGAAGACTTTACTAGAAGCAATCAGTTATAAAACACACCAATGGAACATCTGTGGTGATCTGAAGGTCATTGGCATGCTAATGGGAATGCAAGGAGGATTCACTAAATACTGCTGTTTCCTGTGCTTGTGGGATAGCAGATCTACAGCTGAACATTATATCAAGCATGTCTGGCAGCTGAGGGGTACCTATAACCCAGGTACAAGCAGAGTGAAATTTATACCATTGGTGGATCCTCAAAAAATATTTCTTCTACCTCTTCATATCAAGCTGGGGTTGATGAAAAACCTGGTAAAGGCCATGGGTAAAGCAAACTAGGCATGGTTTCAATATCTTGTTAAGAAATTTCCAAAAATCAGCACTGCAAAACTGAAGGAAGGGATATTTATAGGCCCACAGATCAAGTCCATTATGCAGGATGAAGATTTTAAGCAATCACTCTCAGCAGCTGAGCCTGAAGCTTGGGAGGCATTCAAGTGGTTAGTGGAAAACTTTCTGGGCAGCCATAAGTCTCCTTCATACAAGGAAGGAGTTCAGAATCTCCTTGACTCATATCAGAAAGTTGACTGTCACATATCATTAAAAATACATTTTTGTACTCACATTTTGACTTTTTTCTGGAAAATCTTGGTATGGTGAGTGATGAGCAAGGAGAACGTTTTCACTAAGACATTCAGTTAATGGAGAGTCGCTACCAAGGTTTCTGGAATGAGAGTATGATGGCCGACTACTGCTGGATGTTATGCTGTGATAATCCAGACACAACTCACAAAAAGAAATCATGCTTTAAGCATTTTTGAAGAAATATTGGTTGCTAAGTGACACAGTCCAGTATATGCTATGCTGTGTGCTTATTTGACTTTGGATCAAAGATACTGCAATATTTCTTTAAGTTGATGCTGCAGTTCTTAAAACCTTATATGCTAAAATGCTATAAACTAACATTACTGATATATTAAAATAGGGTTCTTAGAGTGGGCAGACTTGTTGGGCCGATGGCCCTTTTCTGTCGTCATATTCTATGTTTCAATCCGCAACGGCATAAAATAAACTTCAAAGTGCCTAATTTCTAAGTGATCTTTTTGTCAGATAATACCTTTCTAAGTACCTCTATGGTCTTCAGTTCCAGCCAACCACCAGCCAAATTATTTGAAGGCTTGTTTCTCTTTCTGGCTTTTATTCATCATCAGACCTTAGTTTTTTTTAAAGTGCTTGTGCTCTATATTCTATGTTTTGTGCAAATCGATAAACTTTTCTTAAACAACTTTAAAACTTTTGTACTTAGCTTTAGCTATTTCTTCATTCTTTTTTTAAACCTCGGGAAGGACTTAAGGTTCAACCAGTTTCACCCAAAGGCTTTTTCAAGAACGGGTCCCCCTTTTTGTTTTGCTCCACAGCATCCCAACGTGTGCTCTTCTATGTAAAGAACACACGTTTGGGGATTGGAGTGTTTATTCTGTATCATGGTTTCTTTTGTTGTTGGTCCCTAGTAGGTTGTAATTTGTTAGTTGCTTTTCGTATTGAAAATAAAAATTGATTATACATAAAACATCTTCCTCAGGAGTCCAGAGAAATATGTATTTGAAAGAAAGCAAAAGCCAAAGTGGATATGAAAATTGTGCCAGTTTCTCCCAGGACAGCCAGCTGATCCGCCTATCAGCTTTTCCTCCAAAACAGGCTCTTTTCATATGTGGGTTTCTTTATGCAGTTCACATTCAGTGGATGATGTATATCATTCTATTGACCAGAGCTATTTTGAATATTGGAGGAAAAGCTGGTAATTACCCGTCCCCTCTCCTCCCTCCCAAAGAAAACCCAAAGGCCTTCCCTCCAATGTCAGAGCTAACATCAGAGGAAAGCCTTTCAGGTCAGTATGTGTGTGTGGGGGGGAGGTTCCCAGTTAACTCCTTGCCGCATTCACTCCTTCTACCTTCAGCAGCTTGATGGAGGGATGCGCAACCAGCAGCAGTTCACACCTTGTACCTAGCTGACGGAGGGAAGGCTTGTGGGTCAGCCATGTGCAGCATGTGAAACGCTGCCTGTGTGTCCCCCACAACAAGTTGCTGAAGGCAGATGGAGTGAGTGCAGCTTGAACAAGTAAAGGGACATGATCTTTCTGAGACAAAGCGAGAAAGAAGGGGGGAATGCATTGGGGCATTGGAGGGGCACGATTCTGAGACAATGGCTGGAAGGCAGGGAATGGGTACAAACTCGACTTAGAAGGAAGGGAGGTGGCATGAGCATGGGACACAGAATGGAGGGAGGAAGGGGCCACTAACTTGGGACATAGGAGGGAGGGAATAGAAAGGGAAAATTGTTGGGCATGAGTGTGTGAGTTAAGAGGGAAAGAGATAGTGGCACATGGGGAAAGGGGTGAAAAAAGGAGAAATGGGCATGGGGCTAGTGAAAAATGCTGCACATGATCCGAGGGATGAGAGAGGGAGAAATGTTAGACTCATTGGGGGGGGGGGGAGGGCAGAGAGAGAGAGAGAGAGAGAGAGAGATGTTGGTTAGGGAAAGGAATGAGTTCCAGAGGAGAGGAAGCATGCAGGAGGCAGAAATAAATAAATATTGGATGCACAGTCAGAAGGAAGTACAACCAGAGACTCATGAAATCACCAGCCAACAAAGGTAGGAAAAATTATTTAATTTTCAATTTAGTGATCGAAATGTGTCCATGTCTATATTTTGTACTATATTTTTCTGTTTTTCTATAGTTGTTACTGAGATGACATTGCATATTTTAGTCATCTGCCTTGACTTCTTTGAAAAAAAACCAAACCCAAATATAAATGATAATTAGCATTTTATCTGCATACAGTGTACGTTGTTGTTTTTTTAAAAAATTTTGTGGTTACCATTATGTATTAATAAAATTATATTGTATGTATATGAAAAAGGGATGGAAGAAATTGCATTACAAATAGTACTATTATTATGGGGGTAGGGTCAGGGGCGGATTCTGAGCAGGTCTGGAACAGGGCCTGGGCAGGTCTGGGGTGGAGCTTGGGCGCGGGATACTTGGTTGATATTTGTTAGACCTAGGGGATACTTGGCTTGAAGAAGTTGAGAAACACTGATCTGGAGGACTATGCATTAAACTTTGGTTTAATATGGTAAAATATGGTAATTGCAAAAGCTTATTACACTTTAATAAACAGGTCCCTGGCACCCTCCTCCTTTTACTAAATTGCAGTACAGGGACCACATCCGAGGGTGTATCGAAGAAGCACTGGAACATTTAGTGTCCCAGGTCACGGTAGAAACCATGGTTTAGTAAAAGAAGGCCTAAATCTTTTAAGGCACACTAACAAAATTGAATAAGTGCTAATAACTATACATCACTAATTAAAATGATTAGAGGGGCATAATCAAAAAAAGCGTCTAAGTCCTCTTTTGGCCTAAGTCCCTAAACGTTCAACCCAGAAGCAGGGAAAGTGTCCATAACCAAAACAAACGTCCATGTTTTGATTATGGCCTTCCTCTGCCTAAACGCCCAATCTCCACTACGTGTATAAGTACCCCCACAGCACATCTACACTTTTTAGCCATAATGAAACAAAAACACACCTAGGCCACAAACGTCCAACAGAAGGGCTTTTAGGCGAAGGAGGAGCCAGTCCTTCGCCAAAAAGTTGGATTCTGTAACCGGTGTCTGTCAAAAACAACACCGGTTAAAGAATCCCCCCCTACAACGATCCAGGCAGCTAGGTGCCCAAGCCCTCCTGCCATGTCAAACCGCGACCCCCCCCTCCTGACAACATCGGGGCAAGAGGGAGCTCAAGCCCTCTTGCCCCGCCGACTCCCCGACACGATCGGGGCAAGAGGGAGCTCAAGCCCTCTTGTCCTCCCGACTCCCCAACTCCCCGACAATATCGGGCCAGGAGGGAGCCCAAGCCCTCCTGGCCCTGGCGACAACTCCCCCCCCCCGCTAGTTGTTCGGGCCAGGAGGGAGCCCAAGTCCTCCTGGCCCTGGCGACCCCCCCCCCCCGCTAGTTGTTCGGGCCAGGAGGGAGCCCAAACCCTCCTGGCCCAGCCGATCCAGAGGCACAAGGGCCCAACCTGACCATGTGCCCAAGGCCCCGCCCCCAGGAGGGGCCTAAGGCTCCCGGGCCTATTCTGATTGGCCCAGGCGCCTTAGGCCCCACCAGTAGGCGGGGCTTTGGGATGGATGGGCCAATCTGGCCTCATTCCGTCGTTGGCTGCCTGCCGGACAGGCGGGTTTGGCTCCAGTCTGTCCGGCCAACTAAACAAAGGTACGGGAAAGGGGGGTGGGGATGTCATGGGGGTCGGCCAGGGAGATCGCGGGTTGGCTGGGGTGGCGGTCGGAGGTTCTTGTGGGGGGGCGGTCGTTGGGGGAGGGGATTTGCATCGAGGGCAGGAGGGCCTGGGATCCCTCCTGCCCGTAATGTAGTGCGGGGTGGGGGTAGGGGGTCGCCGTGGCCAGGAGGGTTTGGGCTCCCTCCTGGCCCGATGTTGTCAGGGGGGCAGGATTGGCTGGGCCAGGAGGGTTTGGGCTCCCTCCTGGCCCAAACAACTAGCGGGGGGGGGGTTCGCCAGGGCCAGGAGGGCTTGGGCTCCCTCCTGGCCCAATCTTGTCGGGGGTGCCGCGGTTGGCTGGGGTAAGAGGGCTTGAGCTCCCTCTTGCCCCGATGTGTGTGTAGGGGGAGTGATGCATCATGGCAGGAGAGATGCCTCATCTCCCCTATCGCGATGCTATCACTCCTCTACCCGAACTGCCGTGGGTCGCGACAGTTCTGGTAGAAGAGTGATGGCATCACGGTAGGGGAGATGAGGCATCTCTCCTGCCGCGATGGTTAGGTTGCCGGGCCGCTGAACTGATGGTGCCAGCGGCCATCAGCTCAGCGGCCCCTTTTTCGGCACTTAGACCTGGTTTTATTTCGTCTAAGTGAAAAAGGTCTAAGTGCCGACTAAACTGTATTGGTTATATCTGTTGTACGGCTAGGTGTAGGTCGGCCCACCTCCCGCCTACTGCCCGCCCTTTCCCCTCCTCTAAACACACCTCTTTTCTCTCTGTGCGTTTAGAGGCAGGGGAAAGGCCTAAGCTGTTTTTAGATACGTCTAAAAACCAGCTTTGGTTATGGGTACTTGGACGATCAGGCTTTTTGATCATCCAAGTATCCATTTAGGACACTTTTTAGACTTTTTTTTTATTATTATTACCCCCATAGCTTTTATGTGGTTTAAATTTCAAAATGAGTTTTTTCTGTATTGTACTTACAGTGCTATTTTAATACCACTGCTCATCATGCAATAAGATGACAATAAATGTGATGAAATTCGCAAATAATTGAAGTAGTAGAGGGATGCCAGTTTGGCATTAAAGTCCAATAGGCACAAGGATGAGGACAGGGGATGAGCCAGCAGGGAACCATTTTGCAGGAATGACGTGTAACTTAAAAGCAACAGGAGGAGGTAGATGAGGCAGGACTTATTGCCAGTGGTGCTGAGCCAAAAATACACTTGTGGATTCTCAAGCGCAGCCAAGACAAGAACAACACGATCCTGGAACATATTCAAGATAATTAGAGTCTCGGTTGGCATAAACTCAACATGGACATTTTGGCTGCAAAACAGCACATCGGGAAAAGTCTGGCACAACAAGACAGCAGCTGAGGAATGTCACCCAGGATCATCAAGCAAATAAGAAATCAACACTGTGATGGTAGGCACCCAATCAGGAAGCAAGCAGCCCGGTCAGTGCAACCTCAGACAGGTGGCAAAGAGGTTTCCCACCGTTAGCTGAGCAGACTGAAAGAAAGGCTATGATCACTGGGAACCTAGATACCACAGCAGAAAGGCATGACAAGAAAGCAGGTTAGAAGCTAACATTCTCCAAGAAAGATCCAAGAGTAAAAGCTGTACCAATATTTATTCAAGTAAAAAATGTATATACTGCTTACAATTCTAGGCAGTTTACAGTCAACATACAAAGTATTTAAAGCAATGCATCTTATATCTAATAAAAGCTTATGCTGCCCACATTGCTGCCCATATTCCAATTTATTCACAAAATCTCATAGATAAAACACTCTTCTTTATTTTAAAAAATGCCACAAATCCAATTCAACCATCAATCATATTTGCTCTTTCACATAAACACATCAACAAAAAGCTGTGTCTTTAAAAGCCCCGGGCAATAAGGAATGGAAAAAGTCAAAAACGGACGAAAACTGGAAAAAGCACAAACATCAAAGCAGGTGCCACAAGGCAGTAAGAAGGGCCAAAAGAGACTATGAAGAAAAAATAGCCAAGGAAGCAAAAAACTTCAAGCTGTTCTTTCAATATATTAAGGGGAAACGATCCGCAAAGGAAGCAGTGGGGCCATTGGATGACCATGGAATAAAGGGAGTGCTAAAGGAGGACAAAGCCATCGCTGACAAACTGAACACATTTTTTACATTTGTATTTACCGAAGAGGATATACGCAACACACCAGAGGCTGTTAGGCTATAAGAAGGAAATGAGGACGGGAAACTGACAGGGTTGAAGTATGTAGGCAGATTGATAGGCTTAAAAACGATAAATTCCCGGGACCATATAGCATCCATCTGAGAGTAATCAAGGAATTGAAAGGGGCTATAGCTAAACTGCCTCAACTAATAGCCAATGTGTTGATCAAATCGGGAAGGATTCCGGAAGACTGGAAAGTGGCGAATGTCACGCTGATCTTCAAGAAAGGTTCGATGGGAGTTCCGGGAAACTACGGACCAGTGAGTCTGACCTCAGTACTGGGAAAGATGGTAGAGGCGCTGATAAAGGACCACATGATTGATCACTTTGACAGACACGATCTGATGAGGACCAGCCAGCATGGCTTCAGCAAGGAAAATCTTGCTGCAATTCTTCGAGGGAGTAAACAGGTAGATAGACAAGGGCGAGTCGGTTGACATTGTATATCTGGATTTTCAGAAGGCATTCAACAAGGTCCTGCATGAACGACTGCTTCAAAAAAATTGCAAGCCATGGAATCGAGGGTGAAATACTCATGTAGATTAAAAACTGGTTGGCGGATAGGAAACAGAGAGTGGGAGTAAATGGACAATACTCGGACTGGAAAAGTGTCACGAGTAGAGTGCTGCAGGGTTCAGTGCTTGGACTCGTGTTCTTCAACATATTTATAAACAACCTGGAAATTTGTACGACAAGCGAAGTGATTAAATTTGCGGACAATACAAAGTTATTCAGAGTAGTGAAGACGCAGAAGGATTGCAAAGACCTACAACGTGACATAAATACGCTCGAGAAATGGGCTGCGACATGGCAAATGAGGTTTAACGTGGATAAATGTAAGGTGATACATGTCGGTAACAAAAATCCTATACACGAATACAGGATGTCTGGTACAGTACACGGAAAGACCCCCCAGGAAAGAGACTTGGGAGTACTGGTCGATAAGTCGATGAAGCTGTCTGCGCAATGCGTGGCAGCTAGGAAAAGGGTGAACAGAATTGTAGGAATGATTAAGAAGGGGATCACAAGCAGATCGGAGAAGGTTATCATGTCGCTGTACCGGGCCATGGTACGCCCCACCTGGAATACTGCGTCCAGCACTGGTTGCCGTACATGAAGAAGAACATGGTACTGCTTGAAAGGGTCCAGAGAAGAGCGACTAAAATGGTTAAGGGGCACTGCTGTGGACTTCACATATAGAATAGCAGATGTATATCTCATCATAACCCCTTATAATTTATGGTGAGCCCCCCCCCCCATAGTCTTTTCACTACATCACCAGGGAACTAAGTCCTGTCCCCTCAATCTGGATTAAAAGCTAATTTTAAAAAATGTGCTTTAAGCTTATTTTGTTTTTTTAAAATTCTTTATTGAATTTTAAATCAAAAACAGTGTCATACAAATGAAAGAACAAAAGATATTCCACATATTACACTATTATCTATACAGGTAACATAAATATCATTCAATAATTTCATTTTCCTGCATATAATAATATCATAATATATCCTAATATACAATACAAACAAAGAATAGTTACCCAAATATCACTATCAATATTTATTTCCCTCCCTCCAATCCCCCACCCCCCTGGATGTGTAAAGATAAATAAGCCAAAGAAAAGAAGAGATCTTAAGATTGCTCCTTATGAATTGTGATCGATAAGGAGTTACAAAACATTGGTAGAACATAACAAAATCACCAAGGAAGAAAGATGGGGTGGTTCTGATTCATATATCGCCCTATGAGCTAAAATAAGAATTTTAAACTGAAGACAAATCTTTATGGGAAGCCAATGGAACCATACAAACAGAGGGGGGGGGGGGGGTTACATGTTCCCTAATACGTGTCCTACCCAGCAATCTAATTGCTGCATCTTGCAGAATTTAGAGGCATTTCAGTTTATCTGAAGTTAAACCTGCATATTCTAACTGAAGCTCTTTAGCAGGAGACAAAGGGGTTTTATTCCCAGGCACAGCATACCAAACTCTGCACGAGGGATGCTGATGGAATAAGATCTCATACTAGCAGCAGCTACTACTTAATGCTTTATGAGCTCTTCCTCCCAGATACTTGTGCTTCATCTGAGGCTGACTTTTCCTTGCACTGTAATGTCTGCGTGAAAGTTAATTTAGCTGATTCCCTATTGTGCATGTGAGATCAAATTTGTCCATTTTAGTATGTGGGGTATTCATATAAAGTTGTTACATATATATCCACAAAATGTCTGATGGCTTTCAATGTCTCACTACTCCCAAACCTTTCTTTATCAGTGATGATACTTGTTCTTCAGATATTGATAATAATGCCCAAACATATAAAACTACCTACAAGTTTTATATTATGTTGTCCATTAGTCAAGCTAAACTGTGGTTGATCTCTACCACCAGTAATACGACAAGTTTTTGTTTTGATGATGTTCAACATTAAACAGTTCTCTCTTAACCGATCAGCAATTTTGGTAAGACAGCTATGCAACTGACTGAAGTCTAACAAAGAAGGTGACAGCACAGGGATGATTGCCCTAATTAGGGGCTCCCTGCTCACCCTGCCCCTACCACTTTTATTTCCTTTATTGGCTCTTTCCCTCTGCTCTTCCTCCTCTCCTGACCTAGGAGGCCCCTCCCTTAGTTGCTAGAAGGCAGAACTAGATACATTTCTCCCTCCGGATTCGCGGGGGATAGGGGCAGAGCTGGACCACAAATGGCGAAAAACCGTGAATATCCTGCCTTCCCGGCTTTACCTGGTGGTCTAGCGGGCTTTCGGGGCAGGAGCAATCTTCCTACGCTCCTGCCCCGTGCAGATCGCCATTAGGAAATGGCTGCTATGAGTTCACATAGTCTCTTGAGACTACGACGGGAACTCCCTACAGCTATTTCCTAATGGTGATCTGCACGGGCCAGGAGCGTAGGAAAATTGCTCCTGCCCTGAAAGCCCGCAAGACCACCAGGTAAGGCTGGGATGCCAGGGGGGAAGACTTAATAATGTTTTTTTTTTTCTTTTTTCCCCCTCCCCCAAAAATCGTGAATATGTGAAATCGCGATTACTGAAACCGCAAATGGGGAGGGGGAAGTGTAATGCTTTAAGGGTGCTCCTGCACAAGAAGGAAGCAGCTGCTATTGAGGCAGAAGCTAAGGCCCCTGAAGTAGCCACAAAGCCTGAAAGTGGGGAGAACCAACTTAGTCATATCATTGTGGAAGATTCTGCGTGGTGCACAGCAGACTATGTAAAGGCCCAGACCAGACTCTACTGAGACGGAAATAAAAATGTAGGCAAACCTTCTGGCTCATTGGAGTCTGATCTGGTTATACTTTTTATCAACATTTGAGACTGTTTGTTTCCTATTAAACCTTTTGGATCATCCAGATACTGTGGTTTTCTCCCACTTCGGTCATGACCTCCAAATAAACCTTCATCAGACACTGATAGAATTAGAAAGATGAACTCAATGAACCATTGCTCTAAACCAGCACGGCCTTTTTTATGCTCCTATGCTATCAGCAAAAGCTGGCACAGTATTTTCTGCTACTAAAAAAGATCATTCAATCCACTGGGTCCTATTTTCAAAAATATATTTATTATCAGCAAAGATCATGATTTACTTTAGTGAAAACAATTCTAAGCATTTTCAAGGAGCAAGTGAGTGTTAAATCAATGAAATATCACAAAACATATCTGCAAAATGTTTGATGGTAAATCTTTATCAGTTGCTGAACACTTACAATAGTTTAGCCCAGTGGTTCTTAAACCTGTTCTGGGGGACTCCAAGCCAGTCGGGTTTTCAAGATATCCGTAATGAATATGCATAAACAAAATACCCAAATAAGAGCTATATTTCACACTACTTCTTATGCGTATAAGTAATTCATCATTTATTATAATAATATAGCACCATCAAAACCTTTAAAACATATTATAACATTACTTCATACTAAACATACACACAATTGTTCTCCCAAACAGTGAAGCCCTCCCAATCTATCCGACACATAGAAAAAGTAAAAATTAATGAAAAGTTCATCCATTCAATAAAACACTGTATTCAGTGCCTAATCTTCTTATCTGTATTTGTTCTCAATTGTTTATCTTCTGCATACCGTTGTTTACTGGATTTGCCTCATAAGAACATAAGAATTGCCACTGCTGGATCAGACCAGTGGTCTATCGTGCCCAGCAGTCCGCTCACGCGGCGGCCCTCCACTTTCATTCAATCAAACTTGATCTTTGAAAACATTTTAGCATGAGACAGACTTACATGCCTGTCGCCTCTATTATATGCAAATCTGTCTCATGCATACTCATTAGGGATATCCTCAAACCTCGACTGGCTAAGGGTCCCCCAGGACCACTGGCGTAGACTATTGCAGATGAACAGTATTTCTTGGTAACTAATGCCTGTTCTTTTGTAGCAGATTGATATCATAAACTGCAAATTTTAATTTGCTTGTTTTGGGGTGAGCATCTTTTTAACTTTAAATATGTGTTAATATTTTTCAAAAACATCATCATTCATAGCATATGGACACAAGTGTAATAAATATCCATATGAGCATCTATTAAAACTATTTTTTTATAAACTATTTTCATCCATTTGATTGATTTGTTTTTTGTTGTTTCTGAGGACACAGTTTTACCGGTCAGTATATTCCATTATTGTTGTGATACTCTAAGGCAGGGGTAGGGAACTCCGGTCCTCAAGAGCCGTATTCCAGTCGGGTTTTCAGGATTTCCGCAATGAATATGCATTGAAACCAGTGCATGCAAATAGATCTCAGGCATACTAATTGGGGAAATCCTAAAAACCCGACTGGAAACAGCTCTCGAGGACCGGAGTTCCATACCCCTGCTCTAAGGGCTCCTTTTACTAAGCTGCGATAGCGGTTTTAGCGTGTGCTTAGTGTGCACTAAATTGCCGCCCGCACTAGACGCTAATGCCAACATTGAGCTGGTGTTAGTTCTAGCCGCATAGTGCGGGTTTAGCACGTGCTAAAATTCTGCGTGCGCTAAAAACGCTATTGCAGCTTAGTACAACCCTAAGTTGTACTAAGCCCCTAGTAGAGCCCTAAGTTGTGAAGACCCCTGATTTGAAAAGTGCCATTTAGAAATCAATAAATGAAATGTGTAGAAAAATTATCTGTTTCTTTCCTCACCCTTTTTGCATCCAGGACTCCACTATTTGGAGGGAAAACATTGAAGGGTAAGTAAATGTGGTGGTGGTTAATGGAATTCGCTCGGAGGAGGGAAAGTTGGGTACTGCTGCAACTAAGGTATATCAAGTTTAATAAACGATAAATGATAGTGGAGTGCCTCAAGAATCAGTGCTGGGACCAATTCTGTTCAATATGTTTGTGAGTGACTTTGCTGAAGGGTTAGAAGGTAAAGTTAACATTTTTGCGGATGATACCAAGATTTGTAACAGAGTGAATGCCCCAGAGGGAGTGTACAACATGATGAGGGATCTGCAAAAGTTAGAAGAATGGTCTAATATCTGGCAACTAAAATTCAATGCAAAGAATTGCAGAGTGAAGGGGGGGGGGGGGAGGGAGGGTAGAAATCTGAGGGAACCATATGAGCTGGGAGGTGAGAGGATGATAAGTACAGACAGAGAGGGGGACCTTGGGGTGATTGTGACTGAGGATCTAAAGCAGGGGTCCCCAAAGTCCCTCCTTGAGGGACGAATCCAGTTGGGTTTTCAGGATTTCCCCAATGAATATGCATGAGATCTATGTGCATGCACTGCTTTCAATGCATATTCATTGGGGAAATCCTGAAAACTCGACTGGATTCGGCCCTCAAGGAGGGACTATGGGGACCCCTGATCTAAAGGCATCAAAACAGTGTGATAAGGTGATGGCTGTATCCAGAAGGATGCTAGGCTGTATAGAAAGAAGAAGAAGGGAAGTGTTGATGGCCCTATATAGGTCATTGGTGAGGCCACACTTGGAGTATTGTGTTAAGTTTTGGAGGCCTTATCTGGTGAAGGATATAAAAACACTTGAAGTGGTCCAAATAGTAAAGCAAATAGTCTCTTGATTGCCCTTGTTCAGAATTTACACTCTTACAGCCTGACAAAACTTGCAGGCCCTGTTTCCACTGTCACAGTAAACAGACAAATAAATTTCAAAAATGAAAAAAAAAAAAAAAAACCTTTCAAATTCAAACTTCAGTCTTCCTGAGGCACGCCCTCCTAGTTTGCCTCACTAGCATACAAAATTATCACAGCTCCTGGGCATGTAATGAAGCTCATAAAGTCCAACAAATGCTCTGAACTGCCCTAGCACAGCAGAAAAGAAAAACTTTTAAACCAAAAATCAACTCACTTCCACGGCTTCCAAATCAGGTTGCTCAGAAGTGTCAATTGCCCTTCAAGGTTCAGGCAAGCTTCCCTGCTCTGGCAGCATGGATTCATCCCACTCCACCATTTAAATATCCTCCAGCTGCTGTGCTTCAGGAGCTTCTAAAAAAGAGTCTGCTTTCTCAACCTGCACTGTCTCATTCTTCAGTCTGCCTGGGTGTGCAGGGGCCACTTCTAACTCTGTGTGTGGGATGGCTGAAACTCAGCTCTCCTGAGCTCTTCCCCTGCTTAGTCAGCAATGTCATTGAGCTAGGACTTAAAGGGGCCAGTCCCTGTTTCCTAGTTGGTTTCCTACATGTATTCGATTGCTGTATATCAGGGATTCAATTCTTAGTTACCACAGTATCTTGTTCAATTCCTTGCTCTACCCCTGACCCATAGTTTTCCAAAGGCTCACCCGATGTATTAGTAATGTGAGAGATGATTCTTCCTATTCACTACAGATTTAAGAGGGCTGACCACCCAATCACAGGCATATTAACACCTTTGGGAACATCAGAATTACCCACTCATAGGATGTCAGACTACCCTCAATTAAACTTTAACTCAATCTGTCGTTCAGAAACAGCCTGAGAGCTGGTATTTAGCAATGTGAAGACAAAAAGAAAAATATATAGATAAACAATTCTGTAAGTATCAGCATAAAAAGGACATTTGAAGTAACTTTTTGGGAAAAAAAAATTATATCAAGTGATTTTATATAAAGATTAAAAAGTTAGGGGAAGAATGTAACAATAGCCTAAAGGAGGGGAAGGGGAGGAGTGGAGGGGTAGCCTAGTGATTAAAGAAGTGGGATTAAGGAACAACTCAGAGAGGTTCAAAGCACAACAAAGCAAAACAGCCGAAAAACACGAAGGGCTAGTCTTTATTGACACAACAAGGGCTGTGTTTCAATGTGCAATGACTGCTTCAGTGGTCATCCACATTTCTGGAGCATAAGAGAACCACAAAACAGTATAAACTGAATGGGGGTCCCGGTTTATATTCGGGTCAATGCACCCTCCCAGAATTTTGTAAGGCCAGCAGCACCACAAGGCTCTGCCCCCCTTCCTTCTCCCTGGCCTATCATACCTCTGCCGATCCCTGGTGGAGGTGCAGCGGGTCCTCTGCCGAACTCTGGTGAAGGTGCAGCGGGCAGGAGCAAGCTTCTGAACTGCCCTGCTTCTAACCAGCTGCGCAGATCCACTTTGTTCATCTCAGTGACACAAGCAGCGGTGCGATTTGGTGCTGCTTCTCGGCGCTGAGCGGCTTCCTTACTGGCTCCCGTGAATTCTCGTGAGAATTATGTATAAGTCAAAGAAACACCCCTCCCTACCACCCCTTGGATGTGTAAGTTATAATCGTTCAGTTATTATTGATAAAGTTAGTCAATGGACTCCATATTAATTGAAATAACTTAAAATTTCCCCTTTGATCAGTAATCATTTTTTCCATCCTATAACAAAGACATAGTGAGTGCCACCAAAAAATTAAAATATAAATGATCAAAGTTCTTCCAATTTGTTGTGATCATTTGGATGGCTATCCCAGTCATAATACCTAACAATCTGTTTTTATGTCTATCTATTGGTGGATTGGGGGATAATAGTGTCCCAAAGATTACTGTTTAATAAGATAATGTAATCACTGTCTCCATAATCAGATTAATATGTCCCCATATTGACTTCCAGGAGCTGAGTATCAAAGAATAGCAGATGATCCAGCATCCCTATATCAAGATGACAGTGCCAGCATCTATTAGATTTTGAACTATCTACCTTTTGCAATCTAACAGGGGTCCAAAAATTCCTATGTAACAAAAATAACAAAGACAGACATCCATGCTGCTGGAAGAGATGTATTAAGTTGCAGGTGAACAACTATTGTTAAGTCAGGTGGTGAGGAATTTGGGTGTTTAGATTGACCTCAGATTTGTCAATGGGGGACCAAGTGAAGCAGATTAAGGATGTCGATGAAATTGATATCTAGGCTACTGTATGATTTCCAAATAGCTATGCAAGCTTTTGTGCTTAGCAAACTTGATTACTGTAACATGCTATATATGGGGATGGGAAAAATGAAAGTGAAAGCATTACAACTTGTTCAAAATTGTTCTTTCAATAAACATATATTAAAAAAAAAAAAAATGCTGTAGCAAGGTTAATCTGGGAAGGGGGGGAGGGTGTCACTTTGATCATAATTCCCCCAAACTGAAGCAGCTTCACAGGTTGCTGGAAGATTTTCAAGTGCAATTTAAAGTTCTCACACAGATTTTTCAGTTTCTTCATGTGGTGGCTCCAACTTGTTTGCAGCAGATAATTAAATTTTATAAGTCAGAAATGCTTTCACTTTCATTTTTCCCATCCCCATATATAGCATGTTACAGTAATCAAGTTTGCTAAGCACAAAAGCTTGCATAGCTATTTGGAAATCATGCAGTAGCCTAGATATCAATTTCATCAACATCCTTAATCTGCTTCACTTGGTCCCCCATTGACAAATCTGAGGTCAATCTAAACACCCAAATTCCTCATCACCTGACTTAACAATAGTTGTTCACCTGCAACTTCCCATACTACAAGGAAATACATCTCTTCCAGCAGCATGGATGTCTGTCTTTGTTATTTTTGTTACATAGGAATTTTTGGACCCCTGTTAGATTGCAAAAGGTAGATAGTTCAAAATCTAATAGATGCTGGCACTGTCATCTTGATATAGGGACGCTGGATCATCTGCTATTCTTTGATACTCAACTCCTGGAAGTCAATATGGGGACATATTAATCTGATTATGGAGACAGTGATTACATTATCTTATGAAACAGTAATCTTTGGGACACTATTATCCCCCAATCCATCTACGATCGGCTGAGGAGAGGAAGGTGGTGGTGCCAGATTTGTGTCAGGTGCACTATGCTGAGACAATATCTTGTACTTTTGCTACAGCTTTGGAATGATCTGCTGGGCTACATTCATTTTAGCCCTTCATTGCATCACTTCAAGAAAGCCTTGAAGACCTTTCTGTTCCTGTTCCTGCAAGCATTCTCCAGTGGATGATTACTATGGGCTCCTTTTATCAAGCCGCACTAGCGGTTTAACGTGCATAACACTGTGCGCTAAACCGCCAGCCGTGCTAGCCGCTACCGCCAGCATGGGGGTTAATGTGTGATAAAACATCGTGCGCGTTAACCCCGTTAGCGCGGCTTGATATAAAGAGCCCTATGTGTTGGATTAAGTGATTGATGTTACTGATTCTTTTATGCATTCATATTTCTTATATATTTTTTTAAATTATTATATATGGTGAATTGTATACCGCTTTGGTTAAGGTAGTATATAAATGTGGTAAATGAATAATAAATAAAGTGAGAGAAACTACCAAGATGAAGAAATAAGAAAGATGATCACCTATCTAACCATTTCTAGCCTTTTTTTCAGTTAATCTGGTTTTAAAACAGCCTGTAAAGATTTCTCTCTCTCCCGATATTCAGCATTATTTAGTTCAATAAATATTATTGGTATTTAAAATAAATCATACATATATGGATCACAATACAATATAAATTAGACCATATGTATGAATAACAAAAAAAAACAAGACAAACAAACAGAATTAGAAAAACAGCAAATTAACAATTAAAATAATGATCATTGATACTATCATAAATTCAAAAAAAGGACAGTATGGATGTGCATCTTATTCAGACAAATCATAATCATTATGGTTTATAAGCTGCATGGCTATAGGATTCTAGTGGCTCCCATGTTTTATTAAATTTATATAAAGCATTGGATCTTTCTACAGCGACACGCTCATATTTGGCAGTTAAACAGACAGTGTTCCACCAAGTTATATATTCCACTATTGATGTGTCTTTCCAATTTTGTAAAATAATTTTAATAGCCAAATTGAGCAAAATTCTTAGTAATTTTTAATGATTCTCAGGTATTGGTTGCTGAAGACCAAAATGATCCAATATTATAACATTTAATGATTCATTTATTTCCATCAAAGAACTGATAGTGTTCCATACACGAAGCCAGGAATGGCTCCAGGCCCATTAAATGGCATTTGGCCAGTTACCCACAATGGAAGATAGCCAATTATTTCTGTTGAATATTCATGGTTAGCAGCATGTAGCACAGCTTAGCCGGCTAACTGTGAATAATGAAGCGCTGGCCTGTTAAGTTTAGTTTGCAAATGGACCTCTTAAATAGCAAGCCTATCTTTTCCCACTGTTATCTTAACCAGCTAGTGCCAAATGTTTGCTTAGTCAGTTAAGTTAGAGCTGGCAAATAAACCCCGGATATTTAATGTTGGCCATTGGAAACAGCCCAGCATTGAAATTCAGGGTTGTATGTCATTGTCAGGAGGTCAGTGCACTGCCTTGCACCAGCTGAATATCAGGTTCACAAACAGACAAACCTGAGAAACATGAAACATGATGGCGGATAAAGGCCACATGGCCCATCTAGTCTGCCCATCCGCAGTAACCATTATATTTTTCACTCTCTGAGAGATCCCACGTGCCTATCCCAGGCCCTTTTGAATTCAGACACAGTCTCTGTCTCCACCACCTCTTCTGGGAGACTGTTCCATGCATCTACCACCCTTTCTGTAAAAAAGTATTTCCTTAGATTACTCCGGAACCTATCACCTCTTAACTTCATCCTATGCCCTCTCATTGCAGAGTTACCTTTCAAATGAAAGAGACTCAACTTATGCACATTTAGATTACATAGGTATTTAAATGTCTCAATCAGAACTCCCTTCTCCCGCCTTTCCTCCAAAGTATCCAGATTGAGATCTTTAAGTCTGTCACCATACGCCTTATGATGAAGACCACATACCATTTTAGTAGCCTTCCTCTGGACCGACTCCATCATTTTTATATCTTTTTGAAGGTATGGCCTCCAGAATTGTACACAATATTCTAAATGAGGTCTCACCAAAGTCTTATACAGGGGCATCAATACCTCCTTTTTCTACTGGCCATACCTCTCCCTATGCAACCTAGCATCCTTCTAGCTTTCACCGTTATCTTTTCAACATGTTTGGCCACTTCCTGGACTAAAGAGCATATAGTACATAGCTAATCTGTCATGTAGAACATCTATTGAACATAGGGCCTTGAGTGTGTCTCCTATCACCTAACCCACTTGAGGAAAGTGTCTACCTTTTTCTCTGAGAAAGACCTTGGACACTCCATCTGAAGAAGCTACTGGAGGATTTGCTACATACAAATTCTTTACATCTCATATGTAACTCTTTTAAAACTTGATAAATTGATTATCAGAGATTATTGTTAGTAGAGAGGAAATATTGGACTTCAATTTAGAAATGGAGAAACATGATGGCAGATAAAGGCTAAAAGGCCCATCCAGTTTGCCTATCCATAGTATGCAATATGTCCTACTCTCCCTAAAGAGATCCCACTTGCTTGTCCCATGCTTTCTTAAATTCATGCACAGTATTTGTCTCCACCACTTCTACCAAGAGACTATGGGCCTCTTCTATTAAACTGCGCTAGCAGTTTCTAGCGCAGGAAGCAATGCTGAATTGCCCGCGGTGCTCACGAAGCTCATAGAGTTCCTATGAGCATCGGGAGCAGTGCGGCCATTCAGCATGGCTCTCTACACTAAAAACTGCTAGCACAGTTTAATGGAAAAGGGGGCATGCCACACATCTACCACCCTTTCTGTAATAAAAGTATTTCCTTAGATTACTCTTGAGCCTATCACCTCTTAACTTCATCCTATGACCTCTCATTCCAGAGCTTCCTTTCAAATGAAAGAGACTCGTCTCATGTGCATTTATGCCACATAGGTACTTAAATGTTTCTATCATATCTCCCCTCTCCTGCCTTTCCTCCAAAGTATACATATTGAGATCTTTAAGTCTATCCCCATATACCTTATGATGAAGACAACCAATCATTTTAGTAGCTTTCCTTTGGACTGACTCCATCCTGTTTATATCTTTATGAAGATGTGGTCTAAATGAGGTCTCACCAAGGTCCTATACAGGGCATCAATACCTCCTTTTTCTTACTGGCTATACCTCTCCCTATGCACCCCAGCATCCTTCTAGCTTTCATCATCACCTTTTCAACCTGTTTGGCCACCTTAAGATCATCACATGCTATCACTCCCAAGTCCACCTGTTCTTGTGTGCACAAAAGTCCTTCACCTCCTAAACTGTACTGTTCCCTCAGGTTTTTGCAACTCAAAGGCATGACCTCACATTTCTAAGCATTAAATATTAGCTACCAAATTTCAGACCATTCTTCAAGCTTGAAAAAGAAAAAAAAATGACATATTATTGAAAACAAAATGCTAACATTATTTTTACTATAATAATACGCCAACTATAGGGCACCAGCAGACAGAATCAAGCCTGGAAGTCATCACATAGATGTCGGGAGCTAAAATATAGGTCAAGAGGATAGTAAAAGTACAGACTAGTTTAAGGAATTGCTAAGTACATTAATGATTGACACAATAACTCATAGCAGGGATTTTAATTCTAATATTAGAAACAACAGGGAGCTAATGAATTTTAACCGGAGGTAAGAAGGGGGTAAAATGAATCAAGCATAATGAGCTAGTGACTAATTGAGCTGCCACAGTGATCTTTAGGCTATGAGGAAAGGTCGATGAAGAAAAGATGGTAATATAATCTTACATGGACTGAACTGGAACTTGCAAACAGAAAATGAGTAGCAGAAGGAAAGATTACAGTATTCTAAAGGTAGATGCTGACATTTATGTATTTATTTTAACCAAAAAAGGCAACCTGAGGTTCAAGCAATTTCGAGGAATCATATATTGCACCACATTTTGCATGACTTAAAAAAGACATGAGCAACAAAACTATTACATAAAAAGAGATGTGTGAAATAGAGAAAGTCTAGTTAGGACTAAATGTAAACCCCCTACTTCACAGGTGTCAAACTCAAGGCCCATGGTCCAAATCTGGCCCGCCTGGTCGTTTTATGCGGCCCGCAGTCTGATGCCCCCAGTTTTAACTTGTGGCTGGCTCTCTCCTCCTCACAGCCATAGTGTGCACGGAGTTGCGTGCAGCGGCTCCTCGCGTGTCCCGCACCTCATCAAGAAGCATTACCTCTGACGCTGCGACCTCAGAGAGAAGGCTTCCGGTTCAGGTGCAGGATGCATGAGGAGACGCTGCACACGGCTCCATGCACACTACGGCTGTGAAGAGGAGGGAGCCAGCCATAAGATGACACCAGGAGGCATTGGACCATGAGATGCATAAAATGGCCAGGTTGGAGTCAGCCAGAAGGTTAGACACCCCCCGGAGGGAGGGACAGCATGGAGGGAGGGAGGGAGGGAGGGAGAAAACAAAGGTAGGGGGAATGGTTTTATTTTCAAGTTAGTGTTTGAATTGTGTCAATTTTGAGCATTTTAATCTGCTGTCTATCTTTTGCACTGCTCAGGAAGAAATACATTTGTTTCTTTTTCTCTGGGATTTGTACTGCAATCTTAGGGTGTTTTTTTAATATATTAGTACTTTTAGTTTTTGGTCCCATATTTACTTAAGGGTTATCTGTGTTCTGGTAGGAATTAATGTTGAGAAACATACAGTGTGTTTTGTGTAGTTTAATTTTGTGGCTAACCATTACCATTATGTATTAATAAGATTATATTGTGTGTGTATATATATGAAAAATGAATGGAAAAAATGGTGTTATAATTAGTATTATTATGGAGGCGGGGTCTTGCCTGCGACTTAGCCTGTGTTTAGGATTTCGGCCCCTTAATGTGATTGAGTTTGAAACTATCCATACAACATTACTTCCTATCTAATTTTGTGACAAGCTTAGCCGTGCCTCAGAGACCGAGTCATCCAGCAAAATAATAGTTGTTATTTATTGCTTGTCATCGGTCAGAGTCTCGTTCATAGGCATCAGGCATTGCTTGCTGCATCTAATGTTTTTTGTTCTTTTTTAATTCTTTTTAATTTTTATAAATTCTTTTTAAATTTTTTTGTTTGTGTTTTAAAGAGTAACTTTAAGAAATAAATAAGTATCAAACACTTTAATAAGATAGTGCCTGTATTTAAGAAGCACTTATCTGGATGGAATGTCAGCACTGTTAAATCCCAACGGGGCCACCGTTTCACTCAGTGTGGCTTTGTCAGGGGAAAGGTTGACAGTGCCTAAAACACAAAATTGCATCGATTACACAATAAGTTCAAATGCTTTTGCATCTTTAAAATATTTTTAAATCTTAAAGATATTCTATGAATTGCATAGATTTTTAAACGCAAAATTAACACAGCAACTTACGGAACAGAATTGTCCTGACTTCTCTGTTTATTTCGCTCTCTGAAAATGGCGGCGTCCCGAAGGAACGCCAAGATTTTAAATCAGTAGAGAACCTACCAGGATTTACGTTCATTACGTTCCAGACGTAAAAAACGTAAGGAACAATCAACTTTGGCGAGAACCATGTGATCAAAAGAAATACAAAAAAAAATTTTTTATCTTCAGCCAAACTGGCTAATAAATTGTATCATTCAAAAGAACAGAACAAAATGAATCAAAATAAACCAAAACAAAATGAATTGAATTGAATTGAACTAAACAAACAAATGGCAGAAAAGCATCATATTGAAACAGGGTTAATAATAACTGGACCAATCAATCTTATCATTTAACCCTTTGGGTTGAAGGGTTTGTAACATGAAAATCCAAAATGTTTCTCGTCGCTTTAAGGATAAATTTCTATCGCCTCCTCTACTGTTCTTCTTGATGACATCTATGACAAGTCCTTGTAAATGGTCAAAAGTATGACCTGCCTCTAGACAATGTTGTACTAAAGGTTCTTTCATTTGTTTTCTTTTTATGTTTGATTTATGTTCAGCCAGACGGGTTTTAAAAGGTCTGGTAGTCATGCCAACATATAACATGTGGCAAGGGCACATTATGACGTAGACCACATGGTCTGTTATGCATGTGCTGAAGTGATTGAATTTATGCATTACTGAATTGATGGGATTAACAAAACATTTAGTTTGAATGGAGAAATCACAAAAAATGCAATGGCCACATTTAAAGTGCCTTATGCAAGTCGGGGTGATGCCAGTATCTTGAAACTTGTTTGGGCTCAGAAATTCCTTTAAGTTTTTACCTCTTGAAAACGCAAAACGTAATTTTTGATTTTCAAATTCCGGAAGAGATTGAATGATGGACCAGTGTTTTCTAATAGATTTCTTCAGCTGAGCGCTGGAAATGGAATGTTTTAAAACACATGTTGAGACCGGATCGCTGGAGATGTCCTCTCGATGTTTTGATTCATCTAATAGCAGGTCTCTATTGTTGTATTTTGCTCGTCTGTAGGCATTCTTTATAATGTTAGCTGGATGCCCTCTCATTTCAAGTTTTTTGCTCAAATTTTTCGCCTGAGTTTTAAATTCAGTTTGAAGAGAGCAATTCCTTCTTAATCTAAGCATTTGCGAGAATGGCAAACTGTTCTTTAAGTGTCTGGGGTGACAACTGCCATATTCAAGGAAAGTGTTTTTAGCTGAAGGTTTCTCGAAGGTGCGTGTATGAAAATGTTGTTGTTGAAGGGTGATTTCTATATCCAAATAATGAATGCGTACATTAGAGAATGCATAGGTGAATTGTATATGTGTATTACATGTGTTTAGCCAGGATACAAAGGCCCGTAATTGAATTTCAGATCCTTTCCAAAGCATGAAAACATCATCAATGTATCGCCACCACGAAAATATGAAATGTTCAAATGGAGAAAATTCTACCCATGAAGTTTCAAATGCAATCATGAAAAGGTTGGCAACCAAGGGGGCAAAAGTGGCCCCCATGGCTACCCCTTGTATCTGTTGGTAAAGTTTACCATCGAACATGAAGTAGTTCTCACACATGGCTAATGTTGCAAGCGCCATAATGAATTCTGTGGGTACAGATTGTGGTTTTGGTTGACTTTCAAGATTGTTTCTGATGACTTCTAGAGCGTCATGTTGTGGAATGGACGTATATAATGAAGTTACGTCGAGTGTGACCATTGTAAAAGGTCCTTCATTCGCATCCACGGAATTCAATTTGTTGAGAAAATGTTTAGAATCTCTAACGTATGATTTGCATTTGAAAACTTCATTTTTGATGAATTGATCCACAAATCTGGATAGTGGTTCGAGAACCGACCCTTTGGTGGAAGTGATGGGTCTAAACGGTGGATCAACTGGGTCCTTATGTACTTTTGGTAGAAAATATATGTTGGAAATAACTGGATGATTCACATTCAAAAAACGGTAGTCTCTGTTGGTAATGAATCCTGTTTTTAAGGCTGAATCTGTCATTTTTCGTATTTTGCTTTGTAATTTTTTGGTCGGATCCAATTTTATCAGCATATAAGCTGCTGGATCTTGTAACTGCTCTGTAGCTTTTTTAATATAGGTGGAAGTATCTTGGATCACAATTCCTCCGCCTTTGTCGGCTGATTTTATGATGATATTTTTATTGTGTTGAAGGTTAGTTAAAGCAGTGTGTTCTTGATATGTTAAATTGGATTTGAATTTAGATTTTTTAGATTGAGTAAAGATTTTTTTGCAGTCTTTATATACTAAATCTTTAAAGACTTTAATATTGACATCCATAGGACCAGATGATTTCCATGTGGATTTGGGTGCGATTGTAGTTCTGTCTGCAAAATCTTTTTTGGTGGCGAAGAAGAGTTTTATTTCCAACACTCTGATAAATCTTTCAAAATCGATGTTGAACTGAAATTCATTGCTGGGAACCATTGGAACGAATGATAGTCCATGATTAAGTAGTTCTATGTCCCCTGCATTGAGATCATATTGTGAAAGATTAACTGTTGTTATTGATTCTTTTGTTGAGATCTTGTCCACGGTCTGCTTCTGTTGGTAGTCCGGCCTCTTCTGTTTTTTCTTGCTTGAAATCCACCTCTGGCTCCTAAAAAAGGTTTTCCTGAGGAAGAGCTTCCTGAAGAGCTAAGGTTGCCTGAAGAAGTACTAGAATCAGCATTGTTGGTTAAAGCCACAGCATTCTGATTATCATTGGTCTGCATCCAGTGGTACACCTTATTGTTCTGATAATCTTTCTCATCTCTGTAGAATTTTTTAAATTTAAATTTTTTTATGTTTTCTTTGAACTTCTGTAGGTTGTCATTGGTTGTAATTAACTGACTTTGGAATAATTCTGGAGATTGTATTGACTTTAAAGTTGTTAAAGTTTTCTCTAGATCTTGTTTGAGTTCCTCGACTTGTTGTCTGCTTTTATCTATGATTAACAACATTAAGTCGAAGGAACATTTATTTAAAATCATATTCCATTTGGTCAAAAACTCTTTATCTTCTTTGAAGTTCTGGGGTTCTTTGTTGATTCTTAAACCTCTAGGAATTCTTTCATTTTTACAATATTCTACAAGGATGCCACTGTTAAGCTCAATCTTAATAATTTTTTTGTTTTGATTGAAAAAAAGGTTCCAATCTGTGGTTAAATTTTCACTACTGGTAGGATTAATATCATATTGAGAAGGTACATTAAGAATGGATTCTGCTTGTTCACTATTGAACCCAAAGGTGGTGTTCCAATTGCTTGAAGACATAGTATGGCAATAATTGGTAAAACCAAAATGCAATTACTTAAGGAAGTATCAAATGAATTCTATCCATACAACATTACTTCCTATCTAATTTTGTGACAAGCTTAGCCGTGCCTCAGAGACCGAGTCATCCAGCAAAATAATAGTTGTTATTTATTGCTTGTCATCGGTCAGAGTCTCGTTCATAGGCATAGGCATATACTTGCTGCATCTAATGTTTTTTGTTCTTTTTTAATTCTTTTTAATTTTTATAAACCAGGATTTACGTTCATTACATTCCAGACGTAAAAAACGTAAGGAACAATCAACTTTGGCGAGAACCATGTGATCAAAAGAAATACAAAAAAAAAGTTGATTGTTCCTTACATTTTTTACGTCTGGAACGTAATGAACGTAAATCCTGGTAGGTTCTCTACTGATTTAAAATCTTGGCGTTCCTTCGGGTCGCCGCCATTTTCAGAGAGCGAAATAAACAGAGAAGTCAGGACAATTCTGTTCCGTAAGTTGCTGTGTTAATTTTGCGTTTAAAAATCTATGCAATTCATAGAATATCTTTAAGATTTAAAAATATTTTAAAGATGCAAAAGCATTTGAACTTATTGTGTAATCGATGCAATTTTGTGTTTTAGGCACTGTCAACCTTTCCCCTGACGAAGCCACACTGGGTGAAACGGTGGCCCCGTTGGGATTTAACAGTGCTGACATTCCATCCAGATAAGTGCTTCTTAAATACAGGCACTATCTTATTAAAGTGTTTGATACTTATTTATTTCTTAAAGTTACTCTTTAAAACACAAACAAAAAAATTTAAAAAGAATTTATAAAAATTAAAAAGAATTAAAAAAGAACAAAAAACATTAGATGCAGCAAGCATATGCCTGATGCCTATGAACGAGACTCTGACCGATGACAAGCAATAAATAACAACTATTATTTTGCTGGATGACTCGGTCTCTGAGGCACGGCTAAGCTTGTCACAAAATTAGATAGGAAGTAATGTTGTATGGATAGAATTCATTTGATACTTACTTAAGTAATTGAGTTTGAAACCCCTGCCCTACTTCTATAAACTTATATGCCCAAATTTAGGCTTAATGCAGAAATTTACCCACATGCGCACACGGGCTGATTCTGTAAAGGGTGCTTAAAGGTATGTGCCTCTTAGGCACCTAACTTAATTGGCAAAATACCCTTAACAGCCTCAATTATTGGTTTTAAAAAATTTAATTGTGCGATAGGTGCCTATACGATTCTATAAAAGATTGGCACCTATCGCAATGCGCTTAATAGCGCCTAATGCCTAAGTGGGTATTTCTATGGGCAGAGTGTGAGTTAGGTGGCGCTAAGCGTGATTCTCCTGAATGCAGGTGCCTGAAATGTAGGTCTTTAAAACCCTCACCTGCTTTTCAGGCACCTACGTTTTTACATAGGTGCAACTAGCCGCGACTCTGTAAACAATGCCTAAGTGTGATTGACATGCGTCCGGCACCTTTTTTTTAGGTGCCAGCTGATTTAGGCACCATTTATAGAATCAGCCCCACAAAGTTTGTATATGGCACCCATAAGTTGCACAAAGCCAATTTGAACATGCAACTTGTCTAATAGGACCAACTGGCATTAATAATTGACAATTAACACTGACAATTAATAGCTGATGCTAATTGGCAACAATTAGAAAGTACACGCACAGCTTGATGGGTGCATTCTCTAAAGTAGTGCGAGTCATTTCTAGTGTGCAAAATCTCATAAGGGAGTACGGAAATGGATGGGACATTGGTAGGTCAGGAATATGCCTAGGAGTTAGGCATACAGGTTATATGAGGGGCCTTTGAAAAGTTCTCAGTCTAACCAAGAAGAGAATGATGTGGATCCATGAACCTTACAAATTATTCCACACTTTTCTTGACACTTTCCATTTCATTTCATACTATTGAAACAAAAAGTGTGGAATAATTTGTAAGTTTCATGGCTCCACATCATTTTCTTCTTGGTTGGGCTGAGAACTTTCCAGCGGCCCCTTATATTGTGATGTCATAATGCCTCATTCAATCAATGCCTAAGAAACAACCTCATCAGTGATGTCACATTGGCTTGGTTTCATATATGTGTACCCATTTACTAGATGCATTTGCCTCATTGAAACAAAAAGTGTCAAGAGTAGTGTGGAATAACTTGTAAGTTTCATGGCTCCACATCATTCTCTTCTTGGTTGGACTAACTTTTCAGTGGCCCCTCATAAAATGCTAGTAGTTATGTGCCCATCTGCAAAGAGGTGTGAGGATTTACACCACGCTTTGGCATGGCACAATTTCTTGCCCCTAAACTACACACTTAGGCTAGTAATCTATAATGGCAATTCCAAGTGAAACTGCTGTTATAGAATTCACACTTAGAGTGCATCATTCTGGCACCTAAATTGTGGTGCTCTTTCTTAAATGTGCCCCAAAGTAAACTTGAGTATGTCCTTCTGTTTTACTATCTCTCATTCTGAGCATCATTGGATGTTCAAATGGTGAAAGCAAAAACAAACAAGCCTACAACGTGTAAGAAGATAAAGGGAAAGAAACTGTGTATAGATGTTGGGTTTTCACTTTCTATATACTCATATGCATGGAGATTAATTAGCTAAAAAGCTAACTCACAATAAATTGATGTCAACAATTATTGCAGCTAATTGACAATAATATGATTTTGTGCATACATCTTCCTGTGTGCTATTCTATAACCATGCATGCCTACACCTCCTAGAGTGCAACTGAAA
Source organism: Geotrypetes seraphini (assembly GCF_902459505.1). NCBI lineage: Eukaryota > Metazoa > Chordata > Amphibia > Gymnophiona > Dermophiidae > Geotrypetes > Geotrypetes seraphini. The sequence goes on along the minus strand of NC_047089.1, from coordinate 81,781,290 downwards.
AAGGGGCTTGGCCAGGGGGTATAGCAGGAGTATTCCACAAAAATTGGTCCGTGGTTATATAATACCACCATTCCCATGCCTATATGTCAAGAGTTGGGCCTTGGCATTTGTACCAGCTGGCAAACACACTCAGCTACAGATTCGATACAATTGCCGCAACAGGCACTTAATTGTTATCCACTGGGAGATTAGCAGAGGTCCTTAGGGGTATCAGACGGCCCTCCAAACAGCATAGTTTGAATGGGTAAATTCTTCATTTGCTCCGTGGTACCTCCTCCTCCTTACTTTTTTCAGTTATATAAATATTTTTTCAAAAAATTTTTTTTTTTTAGTTCAATAATTTTTATTGAGTATTTTGAAAAGTACAGGAAGCAGTTCAAATACATAAAATCAAAATAAAGCTTTCTGTATAAAGAACCTGCAAATTTATATTCAACTGTAGAGGACCAAAGTAGTAAGAAAAGCTCCAAGTATTGGAACTGAGTGTGAAGAATAATGTACATGTTCCCCATGTCGCCTTGACAAAGAATTCGAAATGCGTTGGCGTTCGGGGATATAGTTTGCAGCTGAATGCTAAGTTGAAAGCTAAGTACATTTAATATGAATAAGTTAGTACTAAAGTTATAGTATATAAAAAAATATATAAATTCTTGAAAAAATATTTATATAACTGAAAAAAGTAAGGAGGAGGAGGTACCACGGGGCAAATGAAGAATTTACCCATTCAAACTATGCTGTTTGGAGGGCCGTCTGATACCCCTAAGGACCTCTGCTAATCTCCCAGTGGATAACAATTAAGTACCTGTTGCGGCAATTGTATCGAATCTGTAGCTGAGTGTGTTTGCCATTTTGTCTTTATACAACGGAAGTTTGTTGTAAGATTTGTACCAGCTGGCATAAATATTACTGGCCAAAATCTGCATGTGGGAATGGGCTCTAAGTACTTCTAAAAAAAGAACAGTTAGTTCAGCATACTCTTCACAGAATAATGATCTTTGCCAATTTTCTTCTAGCGCACTAATTTGGGCACTACTTAATGACTCTGGCACTACATATTACTGGTATGTGCTATCATAAGAACATAAGAATTGCCGCTGCTGGGTCAGACCAGTGGTCCATCATGCCCAGCAGTCCGCTCACATGGCGGCCCTTTGGTCAAAGACCAGCACCCTAACTGAGACTAGCCCTACCTGGTAATGTTCTGGTTCAGCAGGAACTTGTCTAACTTTGTCTTGAATCCCTGGAGGGTGTTTTCCCCTATGACAGACTCCGGAAGACCGTTCCAGTTTTCTAGCACTCTCTGGGTGAAGAAGAACTTCCTTACGTTTGTACGGAATCTATCCCCTTTCAACTTTAGAGAGTGCCCTCTCATTCTCCCTACCTTGGAGAGGGTGAACAACCTGTCCTTATCTGCTAAGTCTATCCCCTTCAGTACCTTGAATGTTTTGATCATGTCTCCTCTCAATCTCCACTGTTCGAGGGAGAAGAGGCCCAGTTTATCTAATCTTTCGCTGTACGGCAACTCCTCCAGCCCCTTAACCCTCTTAATCGCTCTTCTCTGGACCCTTTCGAGTAGTACCATGTCCTTCTTCATGTACAGTGACCAGTGCTGGACGCAGTACTCCAGGTAAGGGCGCACCATGGCCCGGTACAGCGGCATGATAACCTTCTCAGATCTGTTTGTGATCCCCTTCTTTATCATTCCTTGGTGCTGGAGGTGAGAACCGTTAATCCTCCCAACACTGGACTTATTATCTCTTGCACTTAGTTGTTGTCATATGGTAAGAAATACAATCTTTTGAAACTGCAGAGATTGTTGCCCAGTTTATAAGAACCGAGGACACCAGCTGAAAAAAGAAAGATCAAAGTTTGGCAGCAAGAACATGTTTACTGATGGTGGCAGGAGGAGGGGGTGGCTGCTGCCAAGGTGAACATTGCAAACTAAGGGCTAGATTCACTAAACTCTTGTTTGGGGGCGATCCATGTCCGAGTCTTGCCAGGCGACCGATTCACTAGAGTCCCCATGCAAATGATCTGATTGGACACATGCCAACAAGTGATCCCATGGATTGTTGCAGAGCGAACCAGCCACATGCACAGACCATTCTCTCTGCCAGGAGATTTGATCGGCGCATGTGCTTGCTTTCTGCACAAACATGAGGTCAAAACAGAAGGGGAGGTGGCTGCATTCGCAAGCCCCACGAGAATCATCTCAAGGGAACAGAACATGCTTTGCAGCCAGACAGGAACAATTAAGCAGAACACACCGTAGTGCAGCCCTGCTTTAAACCCACAGGTTAAAAACGTGGGTTAAAAACACGGGCTTGCAGAGAGGCAGAGCAGCAGAGAACAGGGAGCAGGGCGCTTTTTGCACAAGGGAGATGTTTTGTTTGTTTTTTAATTATTTTGATGGTTTCAGGGCTGCAGGGCTCGTATTTCAGGGCAGCAGAGAGCAGGACAGTCGGCAAGGATGTGAGCGACTGGTCATCAGCAGTCGCTTCTTTTTGGATCGGCAAGCCCAGTCAGTGTTCCTTCTTCTGTTTAGTGAATCACTGCCTTCCTACTTATGCATGCATTTCCCCTCATTTGCATGTACGGATTGGATCGGGTATGGATAGGATAGGCCAGAATCGGGTCGGGGTCAGGGAAAGATCACAAACTGGTCAGAACACAATTGGACACGATCGGTTCGTTTAGTGAATCTGGCCGTAAAACCAGTAAAGTCTTCTGATGAACTGGGAAACTGGAGACTTAGACCAGATCAAAGCCTGTTACATCTAATGTGCATTGTCTCATGACATGCTGTGAAAAAGTTTCTAATGAATACAGTAGCATTAGATAACTGCTCTGAAAATATCTCAAATGGGTTTATTAGTGGTAGGCACAAAATTCAAATATAGAAGTCAGGAGTTCTGAAAAAATTAAATTAGAGTTGCAACACCTAAAACAAATTTTACTTGATCAAGTTTAAAGCACAGATGTAAAGGAATAATGTGTTGTCACTTATTAATGCAGATATCCATCTTTTTGCTTGACAGATTTAGCAGATTAACTCAAATATAGTTACTGTTATCACATCATGGGGGTACAGACTTAATTTGACTGCAATATGTTAAACACAGGCTTTACATAATTTAGTAAAAAAAAATCTGCAACCCAGAAAAGCTGAAATAAAACTATAAATGTTAATATTTAGTACACAAAGGTAGAACTTATCTTAAAGTAGATGTCATGTTAAGATCGGAGATGAGTAATTGTAGTTCTTAAAGGCTTCAGGTAAATTGGGTTCTTGGGCTATCCATTATAAATATTCACTTGTATGTGCTCAGTCTAAATGTATATATTTTGGATAAAATGAAACCTAGATTTATTTTGTGTCCTTGAGGGCTGAGAATTTGTGTCCAAGTCCAAGAATGTTCAGTTTTTGCTATACCTCCTAGGTAGACTGTAGTACTGTTTACAATCTGAAGACAATCTAAAGTGCCAGTCACTGAAAACATGAAGCTACTATGGAATATCCATAGTGCAACTAAAAATTAATGCATTATTTTCCTCAGGGAGCAACAGAGATGCTCACATATTCAGAAAGTACTATATCTTACTGATAGAAAACTGAAGACCAACCATAATGCTAATACTAAGGCAGTCATTATTATAGGATGTAATTCTATAGCTGATTACCATATCTATGTGCACTGAGTGCTATTCTTATGTGCTTATGTGTTTTCATAGAATACTAGTATATGCCTAGGCAATGTCATTAGTAGGTGTAAATGCATGCACCTAAATGAAGTACTTTAGCATTTAAATGCCAAAATTATGTAAGTTATGTGTATAAATTGTAGGGGTTCCCAAGATAGACACCTTAAAAGACCAAGAATAAGCCCCAAGGAGGAGGTATCTCACCTCTCTGGGCTTAGAGCTATCAATAAAAGAAAGGAAAGGCCGACCTTTGGTGCAAAGACTGAGACCTCAGTGGACTAGAGAAAAAGAAATAGAGGGGTGGAATAAAAGAAAATGAGCCTATGGATTTGGATGTTACAAACTATCAAGCTGAAGAAGTGTCAGAAGCCATGGATATGGAGGGAACCAGCTCTACTGGTAATAAAGAAGATGGTATCAACAAAGCAAAAGAAGATATGGAGTTAAGTTTTTGAAACTTTCCTTTTCTTTACTTTCTGCCCAGGATTTTGAGGAACACTTTTTAATTTTGCCTGTCATGGTAGCAGGTGAGCCAGTGTGAGATCATAAAACACTGCAAGAGAAGTGGCTGTCCTAGCTCTGGTGGATGCAGACTGAAACCAAGATTATGTTTTATTTTGCTTTGATATTATTTTTCCAGTGAAGTTAACTATAAGTTTACTTTGTTAAGAAGGACTAGTTAAACAGAGCCCAAGAATTAATGAAAGAGAGAAAGGGAGCCAAGGTTGAAACTCCTTGGAGGGGAGGGGCTCCCCCTTTCTGATCACAGGGACCCTTGATAAAGCAGAAGGGCCCTGACCTACCCACCAGGTTGAAGTAGGGTGTGAGCAGAAGAATCCCCACACCGACCTATTGGAGCTGAACTTAAAGACTTTAACGGGAGTACTGTAGGGCAAATACTGGAACAACACTGTGTTTACAGCTTCACTTGATCTGAAACTTTCAGTTTTGTTTGGAACTTCACCAGAAAGTCATTAAAGTTTGAAAAGAGTATGAATTTTACAAAAAAAACAACTATCTACTCCCTACTAATTTATTTTCTTGTTGATAGAAAGGACCTTACATGTGGAGACCACTCCCATGCAGAATGCAGCTAGAGGAGAGGATCTGGTGAAAGGAAGAACATCTTGCTGGAGGTTCCCTGTTCATGTGACAAAATATCGGACACAACCATCTCTTCTCAATGTACCTACCCCTATGAAAACTCTCTTGCATTCACACTCTATTCCCCAGATTCTATATATGATGCTTAATGTTAGGCACTACTTCTTTGCTGAGATTTCAGTGCAGTAAAGCATCTTAACTGATGCAAGGCATCCATTTATAGAATAGCACTTATATGTTTCAGCATAGATCTACAAAGGAGACGTAACATTAGAAGGGATATAGGTAGGTCAGGGGTATTCCCCGAAGAAGTACATAGTGATATAGAATAGTGCAGATCTATGCCCAGTTTGCACACTGTGATTTGCACCTAGTTTCAGCTGATATAAATCCTTGTGTTTGAACTTGATCATGGATCCTGGCACTATGCACTGTTCTATAAAGGGTACCCATCCCACCAATTTTTTTTTTCAGTGCTGAATTTTGAGTTCCACACTAAAATTATAGCATATCAATACCTTACTAGCTGCAGCTTCGGCATCCTGAGGTTGTAGGTTCAAACCCACGCTGCTCCTTGTGCTAGATTGTGAGCCCACTGGGACAGAGAGGGAATTATGCTTGAGTACCTGAATACTGACCACAGCTAGACAACACCTCAGTACAGGTAGAAAAATGCTTATTATACAACTGGATCTCACCGCAGCATTTGACCTGGTAGACCACAACATCCTACTACAAATACTAGATATAATAGGAATCACAAACAAGGTGCACACACATGGTTTCAAGGATTCCTACAATCCAGAACTTACAGAGTAAAGTTGAACAAAGAAAAATCAGAACCATGGTACAACCCCTGCAGCGTACCCCAAGTATCTCCACTATCCCCAACTCTCTTCAATTTCTAGATTGCATCCCATGGCACTTGCCTGGACAAATTAGGCTTAACCTCCTATAGTTATGCAGACGACATCACCATTCTCCTTCCTTTTGACCAACCAACGTCCTCCATGACAGACACACTACACTTGACAACATGAATGAAAAATCACAAACTGAAACTGAACCCAGACAAGACAAAATTAATTCTCCTTGAAAATAATAAAACCACAACCATAACAAACCTAGTAATAAACTCAATCACATACCCCATACAACCTACTCTAAAACTTGTAGGAATAACAATAGACAGATGCTGTACCATACAACCACAAATCAACAAAACAATACAAAAATCATTTGCTGTCTTGAGAAACTTAAGGCAAGTTCGAAAATTATTCGACAGAACACAATTCTAGCTCATGGTCCAGTCCCTAGTCCTAGGTCTTCTAGACTACTGCAACATACTCCATCTCCCCTGCCCACAACCATGATAAAACAACTACAAATAGTTCAAAACACAGCGCTAAGACTTATCTATTCACTGAGGAAACACGACCACATCACGGCGGCATATCTTGACTCACACTGGCTCCTAATACAAACAAGAGTACAATTCAAATTCTACTGCCTACTATTTAAAACCATAAACAGAGACATCCCAGCCTACCTAAACAACCACCTAATCCAAACTACCTCAACTCACAAACTGTTCATGCATCCCCCAAGCAGAGGCGTCAAACAACAAAAAAAAATTGTACGATGGCCTTCTAGCCACATAAGCAGCAAAACTAGACTACTAACTGTCCAATTTACTGATAACGACTCCAGACCACAAATTGTTCAGAAAAGAAATAAAAACCATCCTATTCAAGAAATCCTTGAAGACAAACTAACACCGCAAGACTCATCCCAATTCTCTGAAGCAACTCGTTCTATTCTTCAATTCCTATGGAGATGGCCAGATAAATCCTTTTGTAATCCGCCTTAAACAGCAAGGTAATGGCGGAATAGAAATCACCAATGTAAACCATTCTGAGCTCTCCTGGAAGAACAGTATAGGAAATTGAATAAATAAATTTATGCATTAACCTATAACTGCTATGTGCTAGTGCTAGTGTTCTATAACTTATGTGTGCTCTATAGATGATGCCTAAAAATTCAGTACCAAAAGAATGGCACTTAGCGCGATTATATAAAACACCCCTGAAATCAGACGCAGTTTATAGACTAATGCGCCATGCCTGTCCGCATAACTAACATTTAGGAGTACTCATTTAGGCCAATGAAAACCAAACTTAAATACCTGCATCTAAGTTGCACATGAATTAGGTGTATTCCATAAAAGTGCACCTAGCTTTTAGGAATGCCCACAACCTGCCCAAGCTCATTCCCTGGCCACACCCTCTTTTAAGATGCACTAACTAGAATAGAATATGCTTAGAAAGTTGTGCACGTAAATTCTAATTAGTGCCAACTATTACTTATTAATTGCCAATAAACGGCACTGATTGGCTTGTTAAAGTATTAAATTGAACACATAAATGTGTAGTGCACACAGATTTTGTGTGCAACTTTGGTCACACTATACAGATTCAGGCCTTCCGTGCGTAAACGTAGGCACCAGGATATAGAATGAGGGGGATAGTCTATATTAAGTTTCTTATATAATAAACACAGCTGTAATCCTTGTTATCTGCAATACTGTGGCAGCTTTGTTTATCATCAAATTATAAAATCTGATTATATTTACAAAATAAATGTTACTAATGGTAAACCTAAATTGAATAAGCTGTCATTTTTAAGCTAGAAGCCACACGCCATAAATATGTTTATCTAAACTGCAATAAAAAATCCAGTTTTATTTTGCAAATACAGTAAATAATACTATTAAAGGTTCACTCATATATATCCATAAATGAAGAGGACCCTCAGAACAATTTATGGGGTTCATTTTCAAAAGAGAATAGCATAAAAAAAAGTGGCATATGGATATTTTTCTTGTCATGCCCTTCCAATTAATTATTTTTGAAACCTATTTTCTTGACCCGGGGTGTCAAAGTCCCTCCTCGAGGGCCACAATCCAGTTGGGTTTTCATGATTTCCCCAATGAATATGCATGAGATCTATTTGCATGCACTGCTTTCATTGTATGCTAATAGATCTCATGCATATTCATTGGGGAAATCCTGAAACCCGACTGGATTGCGGCCCTCGAGAAGGAACTTTGACACCCCTGTTCTAGACACATATCTATGCTGTTGATTAGTAGTTTATCTAAATCTCAAAGGTGTGTGTGTGTGGGTGGGGGGGGGGGCGTGGGGTTAGAAACGTGGTGTTGGCAGGACTTGAGAGGGATTATGACCTGGACATTTTGCTTCCTTAAGCATTTAAGAATCTGTCCAGGGTACAGTTTGGATGTTTAGGGCTAGACCTGTTTTAATAATGAATAAGTGCCAAAAAGGTACCCTTACTGACCAGATGCCTGCTGTAGGAATGAATGTAAACATGATCCCCCACTCCCACCCCAACACACACACTTTCCCAGTGTTCACTGATCCCCCTATCACACCCCAAAATGTGAATGAATGAGGACATGCCTGCCTGTATGACAGCTGCAAAGGTTATGGCAAGTCCTAAAAGAGCAGAAATCAGGTCCCTGGAGTAGACTAGTGGATGGTGTAAGCAACCAAAGAGATGGGGATTCAGACCCTTATACCACTCTAACTATCACACAAACCACCCAAACCCCACTGTACCTATGTATAGGTGACACCTGCAAGCATAAGGGCTATTGGTGTGGTATACAGTTGGGTTCAATAGATTTTAGGTGGGTTTTGGAGTACTTACCATACAATGTAAGGGGTTTATGGTGAGATGTGCACCTGTGCCATTTTATGTGATGTTCATAACAGTGCCCTAGGCTCTGTGTCTTTGTCTGTGTGGTCAGTCTACAGAAAATGTTGTCTCCTCCTACATCCCAATGGCTTGTTTTGTGTGTTTCTTTTGGAGTGTTTTTTTTCTCCATAATAGCAACACGCCCCATTTCAGAGTGTCAAGTATGGAGGGAGGTCCAAAGGGTCTCCAACATCCACTTAATTGCACACAAATTGTGTATTTTTCAAATATTCCAGTGGGTAATAATGCTAGTCCTTGACTCTTATTTTCACCTCCTGCTTGATGTCTTTCTCAATACATACTGTTGTTTCATAATTAAATCAAATTTTAAAAAAAACAACACAACAGAAAGTATTTTCACTTATCTTTTAATATGCAGAATCACAAGCCTGCATATTAAAGGATAAGTGAAAATACTTTCTGTTGTGTTGTTTTTTTAAAATTTGATTTAATTATGAAACAACAGTATGTATTGAGAAAGACATCAAGCAGGAAGTGAAAATAAGAGTCAAGGACTAGCATTATCACCCACTGAAATATTTGAAAAATATACAATTTGTGTGCAATTAAGTGGATGTTGGAGACCCTTTGGACCTACCTCCATAGCCACTCTGAAGTGGGGTGTGTTGCTGTTGTGGATGTTTCCAGTTTACCTTACTTCATCATCTTCTGTATCTTGTTAGTGTTTTTTTCTCCCCCCCCCAAAAAAAAAAAATGGTTCAAAAAGATAGACATCTGAAAAACAGTTTCTATTCCCTTGCTTAATGCTGTAATCAAATGAAAATCCACCCCGACATCTATGCACGTAGAATGTAAGATCTCAGTTTCAATAAGACACTATTTTTGATAACACTGAAATAGATCACTGATTTCTGAAGAACCTTAAACACGAGAAGCTGAATCCATACTGCTTCGTTCTCCTATCCTTTCCTTCTCCACCACAACACACAACTTATGGGCGTATGCTTTCATTTAATGCAGCTAAAATAAGCTGGCAGGGGTTTGGCAGCATCTCTTTCAGCAGCAGCGTCTCATTTCCTGTTAAAATTAGTTGAACAATCCCTGGCACAATTATTATTTCACCCGGCAGTTTCTCACTGAGTGTCATTCTCCTTTTAATTTGATAGCTGCTGTCACAGCTCACTTCCTTGGGCCAGTTCATCTGCAGTTTGATTCTCACTGTCACACATTCTTTTTTTTATTATTATTATGGTAGTTTTTGTAACCAAGTGAGAAAATCACACAGTTATCTTAAACAAGGATAACAGCAAAAGGCTGCTGGGATATTTCTCTATTATAGCAGCTGTAACCCACACTCTCCTGAAAAAGTGAATATGTGAACCCAACAAAACGCAGAGAAAGGTGGTGGGTGTGAAATGTCTCCTGTAAGAGTCCTCTCAACTTCAGTGAAAGATTTCAGGCTTTTATGGACTACTAGCTGATGCCCCGGCGTTGCACGGGTATTTAATTATAGCAATAACACTGTAAATGGATTCAAATAAAGATACTTTATAGTGGTGAATGAAATTATTTTTTAACAGCTTTATAAAAAGTACAATATTCAAATTATAATGTGAAATATTTGACAAAATGAATACAATACAACTAACACAAAACTTGATTATAAACAACATTTTTAGTTTCACCTCCAGGAGCAAGAACATATAAATTATTGGGTGAACCCACCCTTGAGCAAGCAACATAGAGTTGTCTATGGGAAAAACAGGGGGATCTTAAATCCACTCCACAGTATGTAATAGTCTGTCCCTGTGATTTGTTGATTGTGATAGAGAATGCAAGTCTCACTGTAATTTGCAATCTCTTAAACTGAAAAGGAAGATATGTTGGAATAAGTGGCATCCAAAAGTTTCAGTATTGATTTAAACAACTCAATATGTGGAAACTCAGGTTGAAAAGAAACTCCATGCAGTTTTTTCCCGGTTCAGAATGGAACCTGTGTTCCTAGTTCAGCATATGTGAGTACTCGCCCAATTATTAAAGATAAAAATGCAAGTAATACAGATCCAACAAATTATAGGCCCATATCTAATATCTCTTTTCTCGCCAAGTTAACGGAAAAGATAGTTTATACTCAAATATTAGATTTTGTGGAAAAAACTAACGTCCTCCACCCCAATCAAACAGGTTTTAGAGAACATCACAGTACAGAATTATCACTAGTTGGCTTAACTACTTCCATTCATTATTTTCTTGATCATCACAAAACTACTTTATTAATTTCACTAGATCTTTCCGCAGCTTTCGATACAATTGATCATAAACTTCTCATAAATCGACTTCAATCTATTGGGATCACGGATCAAATTCTTTCTTGGTTTAATTCTTACTTTACAGATCGCTCTTCTTCTGTTTTCTTTAAAGAATCTTTATCTAATCCTACTTCAACCACTTTCGGTGTTCCCCAAGGGTCTATTCTTTCCCCATTACTATTTAATATCTTTCTATCACCACTCCTTACATTATGTCAATCTATAGGTTTTCAAGTGTTCGGATACGCAGATGATATTCAACTTTTACACCCTGTAGATACTGATAATATATCAGAAATACATGAGATCAGTAAGAAACTCGATCAAATTCAACTTTGGCTAAACACTAATAAACTGGCCCTTAATATAAAAAAAACAAATTTGATGATCTTTCCATGGAAGGAAAATCCCACACTTATCACCCCTATTACTATAAGAAATATTCCTCTACAGATAGTTAATAAAACGAAAATATTAGGAGTAATTGTTGATTCTAAATTAAATTTTCATGACCATATAAGTCATATTGTTAAAACTTCATTCTATAGATTACGACAAATTAGATCCATCTCAAAATTTCTGAATGCCCAATCTTTAAACATTCTTATCCACTCATTAGTCATATCAAAAATAGATTATTGTAATTCTCTTTTTAGAGGAATTGCATTAAATGAAATTAAACGTTTACAAATTATACAGAATGTCTCTATAAAACTTATTACAAAATCTAAAAAATTTGATCATGTTACTCCCCTACTTGAAAAGGCACATTGGCTCCCTGTCATCCATAGAATAACTTATAAAATCTGTTTACTTACATTTAAAACACTTCTATATAAGACACCTGCTTTTATACATAAACTTTTAATACCTTACCTTCCAACTAGAACATTGAGATCTATTGATCAAAATTTATTAACAGTACCTTCACTGAAATTGATTAATACTAGACGGCAATTTATATTTTCCGTAACAGCCCCTCAAACCTGGAATGCTCTTCCTATTTTTATACGGAACGATCAAGATTTGGTAAAATTTAAATCACTATTAAAAACATTTCTTTTTAATGATGCTTTTAATTCCTGATTTTTAATTATTGTTTTTCCTAATGTGTTTTCCTATGTTTAATCTTTTATATAACGAATGTATTTCATAACCCTATTTTTACCCAATGTTGTATAACAAGTTTTAACCTTTGTAAGCATTGTAATTCCTAAAGTTTGTTTTGTTTGTTTGTATGTTCTCTTTTAACTAAATTTGATTTGTACATCGCTTTGAATTAGAGAAAGCGATTAATCAAGAATAAATAAAAAACTTGAAACTTGAAAACTTGAAACTTGATTATGAACTGGGGTGCATGAAGGAAAGAGTTACAAACACAGTTAGAACATACAAACTCTATATGTATGGTGTCCGTGGTAGAATAGAAACAATGTCCCTAGTGGTTATAGTGTCATAGAAAGTGTTTTATAGTAGGAATTACTGTGAGAATGGCAGCTTTTTACATCCTTTCCATTGACATGAATGGGTGAAATCTCATTTTCTGTTTGTAGCTCCGCCCACGTGTGCAGGTGGGCCATGAGACCCCCAGAACATATCACCCCAGGTAGTGAGGGATCGGCATACCAAGTTTCGTTCAAAGCGGTCAAGCCGGTTTTGAATTACTGTGAGAATGGCAGCTTTTTACATTTTTTCCATTGACATGAATGGGTGAAATCTGATGTTCTGTTTGTAGCTCCGCCCATGTGTGCAGGTGGGTCACGAGACCCCCAGAACATATCACCCCAGGTAGCGAGGGATCGGCATACCAAGTTTCGTTCAAATCGGTCAAGCCGTTTTTGCGTGATCGCAGCACATACACACACACACACATACATACATACATACATACATACAAACACACATACATACCTCCGATTTTATATATATAGATAACCTGGGAATTTTCATCTTTTTAAAAGAGACATTAAGACTACAACAAAAAAAATATTTTTCAGTCTTGTAATAAATTGTGACCTGTTAGTTTTGGAGACCATATCTGGCGAGGGACGTAAGAAGACTTGAAGCAGTCCAGAGGAGGGCGATGAAAATGATACGAGGCTTGCGCCAGAAGACGTATGAGGAGAGACTGGAAGCCCTGAATATGTGTAACCTAGAGGAAAGGAGGGACAGGAGAGATATGATTTAGATGTTCAAATACTTGAAGGGTATTAACGTAGAACAAAATCTTTTCAAGATAAAGGAAAATGGTAAAACCAGAGGACATAATTTGAGATTGAGGAGTGGTAGATTCAAGAGCAATGTTAGGAAATACTACTTTACGGAGAGGGTAGTGGATGCCTGGAATGCGCTCCCGAGAGAGTTGGTGGAAAGGAAAATGGTGACGGAGTTCAAAGAAATGTGGGATGAACACAGAGGATCTATAATCAGAAAATAATAGTAAATATTGAACTGAGGCCAGTACTGGGCAGACATGCCTTTATCTATATATGGCCATTTGGGGGAGGATGGGTTAGGGAGGGCTTCAATGGCTGGGAGGGTGTAAATGGGCTGGAGTAGGTTTTGACGGAGATTTTGGCAGTTGGAACCCAAGCACAGTACCGGGTAGAGCTTTGGATTCTTGCCCAGAAATAGCTAAGAAGAAAAAATTAAAAAAATTTAAATTGAATCAGGTTGAGCAGGCTGGATGGACCATTTGGGTCTTTATCTGCCGTCATCTACTATGTTACTATGTTTTAGTACCCTGGATGTGTACCATCTGGTCCAGGTGATCTATCGCTTTTTAAATTGTTAATTTGGCTTAGTACAGTTGGTGTACCCCAAAGTTCTGTCTTAAGACCTCTTCTCTTCTCCTTCTATATCTCTTCCTTTGGTGCCATGATTTCTTCACTTGGCTCCCAATATCACCTATATGGTGATGATTCCTAGATCTACTTCTCCATACCCAAGATTTCACCAAAAATCCAAGAAAATGTATCTGTCTGCTTGACACTGCTGCCTAGATGTCCAGCTGCCACCTGAAACTAAACATGTCCAAGAATGAACCGATTCTTTTCCTCCTAAACCCTCCTCTCCTCTCTCTTCATTCTCTATCTTTGTAAATAATACTATTATCATTCCTGCCTGCACTGCTCACAACCTTGGAGTCCTCTTTGATTCTGATCTATCATTTTCTATGCACTTCTATCTCACTTCTATCTCTATAACATCACCAAAATCCATCCCTTACTCTCTGAGCACACTACCTGGACCCTTGTCCACATCCTCGTAACCTTACACTTAGACTACTACAACATACTTCTAACTGGTCTCCCGCTGAGCCACCCTTCTTCCATGCAATCTGTGCAAAACTCTGCTGCACGACTCATCTTCTGCCATCCTCGCTACACTCACATTATCCCTCTCCTCATATCACTTCACTGGATCTTTATCAGCCTTCACATATAGTTCAAACACCTATTACTAACATACAAGTACATTCATTCTACAAGCCCTTAGTATTTCTCCTCTCATCACTCCTTATATGCCTCCACAAGAACTCTATTATTCAGAAAAAAAGAAACTTATCTGAACCCTTCACCTCCACTGCCCGTTCCAGACTTTGTTCCTTTCACCTCCCATATGCCTGGGATAGACTACCTGAGGACATATGTCACGTCCCTTCCCCTCCCTTGTCCCTTTTTGAGACTTCCTTTAACACTTAACCCTCTCCCTCTACTCATCACCCTAGCCATCAGTTTAACCATCCCCTGCTAACTGCAATCCCTACCCTGGCATCCTGTGTTTCTGTTTTGATTGATTAGATTGTGAGCTCATTTGAGCACAGACTGTCACCTTTTGACTACGTACAGTGTTGGGTATATCTGGTAGCACTGTAGAAATAATTAATAGTAGTAATGGAATAACTGCCATATCATATTTATGCTCAAGATCCCAAAGAATGCAGGACTTTCATGGACTCCAATAGCAAAGATCAAACCTCCTTCTTCTCATTGCATCTTTACATCCTTCCATGCTCTAGCTTTCTATGCTGCATATCAATAGATTTTCAGTCCCAAAGATACAGTACTTCTTCTGTTTTCTAGTCCCAAAGCTAATGCATGCGATGATTTAGGAATTAAAATGCACCATTGGATGCCATGCAAGCAAATGTATATGTGGTCAGAAATGTAGCAATTAAAGCAATTACATGCATATATATGTTCTACTTGAAGGTGATTTGAAATAAATTAGGTGTTATATATGGTGCTTATTATCTCAGAAAAGCAAAGCCATTCAGACGTTTGAACAGATGGAACTAATTGCCCACACTTCAACACGGTTTATTAAAATAAAATACAAGAGGTATCAAGCACAACACTTATTAATTTGAGGCAGATTTTATATGTTTAAACTGTACTCATCAACGAAAACATGGTTCCATTTTTCATAAAGTGACCATTGTACTGAATCATCTGTTTTATCAAATTTAATTAAGTTTTTAATTTGTATAAACTATCCTTCTTATGATGCCTGATTTTTTTTTTGAATAGTAATAATTGTGAAAATTATAGAATGACTATCTGTTATATAAATTTATAAAGGTGGATTTTCATTAGTTAGGGTATGATTTTATAAAGTGCACCTAAAATTTAGGTGACAGCTAGTGTGGTGCTTAGCGCAATTCTATAAAAGTTAGGTTCGATTTATAAAATCATGCTTAGGCATTGCTAGGCATCCTAACTTTAGGTTCACCCAGGGTTTTCTTTGCCTAAATAATTCCATCTAACTCAAAAACATGCCCATCATCTGTCCCTAATCACACCCACTTTTAGGCAGGTACTTTAGACTAAGGGGCAGATTCTGGTCCCAGCAGCCACCTAAGAAGTGACTGAAAACCGCACACCAGTGTCCTATACAGAATTGCATCTGCCCTAATGAATATACACCTAGCCCCAATTCTCTAACCGGCACCCATGTCCTATGGGAGAGGCTTTAGGCATTTGAGCCAATCAGGGCTTTAGGCACTCCCTGGTACATCCCAGAGTACACTGGGAAGGGGAAGGCCTGCCATTTTGGAGTGGCGGGCCTGCCGGCTGGAGGGTGTAGGCAACCCTATGGCTGGACTTTTTATACCAGGTACAGGGGGGTGGGGGCCTGCAGTCATAGGGGTGTTGGGGGAGAGGGTTCTGGGAAGGGGGGTTTGGGGGTGGCAGCAGGAGTAAGTGGGCATCCCTCCTACCTGTCTTCAGTGGGGGGGGGGGGTTCAGTGGTTTAGGGGCAGGAGGGAGTGGGCATCCTGCTTGGCTGCTTTGACGGGGGGGCAGCGTGGCTTGTAAGGGTCCTCTGCCACAGACGCTCAGCTGATCACAGCAGGGGGATTCTCTTGATGTGATCAGCTCAGCAGCCACATCTATTTGAAATGTAGTCCAGCATTTTGCTAGCCTACATTTGAGACGTTTGTCGCAGACCTAGGGAGTTGCCTAGGGCCTCTGAAGCTTGCCAAAGGCCACTTCCAGGTGAAACCACATCCACACCCAGCTTTGGGTGAGCTTAAATGTCCCGACACATCTCCCTCGACTGCGACAAATGCCTACAGTGTATGTGTCCAGCCTCGGGATTTTTTTTTTTTTTTTTAACGTGCGTCCCGATTGATTACTAGACAACGGTAGGAAGTCTACCACAGCCTACAATTGGGGCGCTCATTTATAGAATCAGCACCTAAGTGCCTACTTTTTATATAGTTGTGTTTTTCAAGTTAGGCACCTTTCAATTAAGTCCAATTATTGACACAATTAAGCCTATTATTTATTTATTTAAATGACATAGCCCGCGTAAGAACTAAGCGGGATCCAAATATACATACATAGATCTTAAAATCAACAATAAACATTTAGAGGGGCATAATGAAAAAAAACGTCTAAGTCCCCTTTTGGCCTAAGTCCTTAAACATTCAAAGCAGAAGCAATGAAAGTATCCATAACCAAAACAAACGTCCTTGTTTTGATTATGGCCTGCCTCTACTAAACGCCCAGATCACCACTACATCTAAAAGTACACCCCCACGACGTCTATACTTTTTGGCCATAATGAACCAAAAAACGCCTAAGCCCCAAACGTCCAACAGAAGGGCTTTTAGGCGAAGGAGGAGCCAGTACTTCGCCTAAAAGCTGGATTCTGTAACCGGTGTCTATCAAAAACAACACCGGTTACAGAACACTCCCCCCCACAACGATCCAGGCAGGAGGTATCCTAAGCCCTCCTGCCATGTCGAACCACGACCCCCCCCCCCGACAACATCGGGGCAAGAGGGAGCTCAAGCCCTCTTACCCCGTCCAACTGTGACCCCCCCCCCCTGACAACATCGGGGCAAGAGGGAGCCCAAGCCCTCTTGCCCCGCCGACTCCCTGGCTCCCCGACGATATCGGGGCAAGAGGGAGCCCAAGCCCTCTTGCCCCGACGACTCCCCGACGATATCGGGGCAAGAGGGAGCCCAAGCCCTCTTGTCCCGGCGATCGTGCCCCCCCGACTCTATCTGGCCAGGAGAGAGCCCAAGCCCACCTGGCCCCGGCGACCCCCCCCCCTTCAATTGAACGGGCCAGGAGAGAGCCCAAGCTCTCCTGGCCCCAGCGACCCCCCCCCCCCCCGTGTCTGAATTGGGCCAGGAGGGAGCCCAAGCCCTTCTGGCCCCGGCGACCCCTTACCCCCCACCCCCCACTACATTACGGGCAGGAGGGATCTCAGGCCCTCCTGCCCTCGATGCAACCTCCCTCCCTCCAATGACCATCCCCCCCAGAATCCCAGATCCCCCCCCCCCCACCGACCCATGACCCCCGGCCGACCCCACGACCCCCCCACTCCCACCCCCCTTCCCCGTACCTTTTTAAAGTTGGCCGGACGGACGGGTGCCTAACCCGCCCATCTGGCAGGCAGCCGACCCCAGAATGGGCCCGGATTGGCCCAGCCGTTCCAAAGTCCCGCCCACAGGTAGGGCCTAAGGCGCCTGGGCCAATCATAAAAATCTGGCACCCCGATCGTTATGACAAAAGATGTGTTTTCAGCTGCTTTTGAAAATGAGGCAATGATTGAACATCCCTTAGAACAGTGGTATTCAACCCAGTCCTCAGGGACCACCTGGCCAGTCAGGTTATCCATATCCACAATTAATATGACAGAGACTTTGAAAATCCGACTGGCCAGGTGGTTTCTGAGGACTGGGTTGAATACTACTGCCTTAGAACACTAAGAAGACTGTTTCAAAGTATAAGAGTGACACCCCCCCCCAGGACCGCCATCAGGGCAGTACTACCATTCCTGCATTCAGGGGCCCGGAGCTGACAGGGGGCCCAGGCTCTCCAGTGTTCTCCCCAGTGCTTTTCAGCCGGGCACAACGCCCAGCAAATTTAGATGCCCGCCCGGCTGTCATCTGCCGAATCCTGCTGCCGCCATTGCTTAATGCGCAGCCTGAAGAGCCGCCGAAAAACCCGCCGGACTTTAAACAATAAAAAACCCCAGCAAGCGACTCGAACCCGGCTTCCCTCCGAAACCGGAAGTTACGTCGAGGGGGGGGGGGTAGAGAAGAGAAGCCGGCACGGACCATTAGAGCCCCGGAGCATACGGGAGATAGGCCAGCCACGGAGGGAAGCTTACTTGCTCTTGCTTACTTCGGGCCTTTCTCGCTGCTGGGTCCTGCCTACTTTCTGTTTCTGTGAAGGCAGGACCCGGCAATGAGAAAGGCCCAAATTAAGCAAGAGCAGCAAGTTGTAAACTTCCCTCTGTCGCTGCCCTTTGGGAGATAGGTCAGTGACCAAGGGAAGCTTGCAACTTGCCTTTGTCTGTAGCGAATCTTCCGCGTATGTGAGACGGGGGGGGGGGGGGGGAATGGGAGGAGTAATGCTGCTGCACCCAATTAGGGGGGAGGGGGAAGAGAAATGCTGCTTCTGCTGTACCCAATTGGGGGGGGGAAGAGAAATGCTGATGATACTGCTGTACCCAGTGGGGGGAGGGGGAAGAGAAATACTTCTGTACCCAATTGGGGAGAGAGAGGGAAGGAGGGAGAAAGAAGATCAGGAAAAGGAGGAAAGAGATGCAAAGACCATGGGAGGGAGAGAAAGGAGATATCATACCATGGAGTGGAAGAGAGAGATGTCAGGGCATATGGGGGGGGGGGAAGCAGGGCCAGATTAAAGGATAGGCCCAGTAGGCACAGGCCTAGGGCCCGAAATAGTCAGGGGGGGCTGCCAGTGCTGTGCTTTGGGGCCTCACCCTTGCTGGATTTGCTGGCAGCAGCAGCAGCCTCATCATCATCCCGGGCGACCCCCAACCCGATCTGACCTTCCTGTCTTTCCCTCCTTCCCTCATCAGTGACGTGCCAGAGGGAATCACGACAGGAGAAAGCCCTGAAGCAGCCTGCTTAGAGTAGAGCAGTGCTGTTTAGAATCTCGTGATGGGAGAGATAGGAGGGTCGTGGGGGGGGGAGAGTAGCAGTCTGCCCCAGGTGTTCGACCTGGCGTCATGAACTTCTTCGGCTAGCATCAGCATTTACAATTCACTGCTGTTGCCAGCTTCAGCCCTTCCTCTCTGCCGGGTCCTGCCTACTTCTGTTTCCATGAAGGCAGGACCCGACAGAGAAGAAGGCCCGAAGCTGGCAACAGCAGAAAATTATGAATGCTGTTGCCTGAAGAAGTTCATGACGCCAGGTCATGGGTGACAGAAGGAGGAAAGGGAGCAGAGGGGGAGAGACTTGCTGCACCCAACTGAAGGGAGAAAAAAGATGAGGGAGGGAATGAAACGAGATGCCAGGGATTGGAGGGAGGAAGAGATGCTAGGGCATGGAGGGAAGGAGGAAAGTATGCCAGACCAAGGGAAAAGGAAGGAGGAAAGGAAGGAGGAGATGTCAGAGCATGGAGGGGGAGGGAGAGATGGAAGAAAAGGAAAAGAGAGAGATGCTAGAGAATCAGGGAAGGGAAGATACCAGACTGTGGGATGCGAAGGAAAGAAAGGAGATGAGAGAGATGCCAGAGCATAAGGGATGGGGTGGTGACAGAGAGAAAAATGGAGAAGTGGCAGAGCTGAAATCAATCATGTAAAAGGAGAAGAGAAGGGGCACAGGATAGACAGTTTATTGAAGGAGCATAAAAAGAGGGAAGATGCCATATGGAACGGGGAGAGGGCGGACAGTAGATGGAAGGGGCTGATGCTGTATGGAAGACAGAGCGGACAGATGCTGGCTAGAAAGAAGAGTGAAGTCAAGATGATTAAAGCAAAAATGACAAAAGGTAGAAAAATTGTTTTGTTGCTTTACGTAGAATCAAGTAGTATTGTATCTATTGATTAAAGTTTATAAATAGGAAATGGAAATAAGGCAGTTTTGGGGGGACTAAACCCCTTTCCTCAGGTCAGGACAGGATACCATAACAGCAGGGGTGCCCAAATGGTCGAGCGCGATCGACCAGTAGATCACAAAGGCAATGTGAGTTGATCGCGTTGCCTTGGCAATCTTTTTCTTCCTGCCTCCCTGAGCCAGGCCAGGCGCGTAGAAGCGCCGGACTCACAAGACTTCACTTCCGACGTCAATTCTGACGTCAGAGAGGAAGTTCTGGGCCAGCCAATCGCTGCCTGGCTAGCCTGGAACTTCCTCTCCGTCGTTTGAATTGACATCAGAGGTGAGGTCTTGTGAGTCCAGCGCTTGTACATTCCTGGCCTGGCTCGTGAAAGCAGGGAGAAATCGGCATGGTAGCTTAGGGGGTAGGGAAAGAATTGGGGAAATGGAGAAATTGGCGCAATGGCTTGGGAGGGCAGGGGGAGAGAGAAAGAAAGAGAGACAGAAAGAAAAGAGGAGGGGCAGAAAGAAAAAAATATTGGATTTATAGTCAGAAGAAGGAAGTGCAAACAGAGACTCATGAAATCACCAGACAAAAAGGTAGGAAAAATGATTTTATTTTCAGTTTAGTGATCAAAATGTGTCTGTTTAGAGAATTTATATCTGCAGTAGCGGTTTTTAGCGCAGGGAGCCTATGAGCATCGAGAGCAGCACAGGGCTTTCAGTGCATCTCCCTGCTCTAAAATCCGCTATTGCGATTTAGTAAAAAGGGAGGGGGTATATTTGTCTATTTTTGTATAGTTGTTCCTGAGGTGACATTGCATAGAATCGTCTGACTTGACCTCTTTGAAAACCCGCGGAATATAAATGATAATTAACATTTTCTCTGCATACAGTGTGCTTTGTGGTTTTTTTTAAATTTTATTGTTGGTAGATCATTTTGACTTGGTCATTTTAAAAGTAGCACGCAAGCCCAAAAAGTGTGGGCACCCCTGCTGTAGAGCCTTTTCTTGTATGACTGGATGAGCTATATTTATCTTTTTTTTTAGTTGTTTAAATTCATGCAGAAATAAATGGCTAGATTGAACCTAATGACTTTATTAACGCCTGTCCCTTTTTTAACTTCTATACCATTTGAAAGAGGGCAAATACTTCTTAAATTTAGTAAAAATATTCTGGCACAAGTGTCAAACCTTAAAAAAGGAAGTCATATTGAGCACTGGAAAATAATAATAATAATTAACTAATAAAAATAGGGCTCTTTTTACTAAGTTACGATAGTGGCTTTAGCATACGCCACGCGCACTAGATGCTAACGCCAGCATTGAGCTGGTGTTATTTTTCCCACGTAGAGCAGGGGTTTGTGCGCGCTAGACATATGTTAGTTTAGAATAGATAGGTATAGATTAGTTTAGTTTAGGTTAGGTTAGGGCCCTGATGAAAGAGTCTACCTTGACGTGGTTGCAGACTTACAAATCTTTTGGTCAAAGAGCCTGCCTTCCATTAACCCCCCCACCCCCCTTCCGATGCCAGCCTGCCTGCCTCCCATCCCTATCCCCCTTCCACTGAAACCCCCCCCCCATGCCAGTCTGGGCTGCCCTGTCCTGATGGATCTACGTTTTGCCTCTCTCCCCGTGGGGCTGGGCTTTGCCCAGCTGTTTCCGGACTGACGTCTTTCCCTCCCCGATCCTCCTCCCAGGGCGAAAAAAAGAAAGGGAGAAGCCGAGTCGGTGCCCCGTTGCAGCCGGTTCTGATCCCGAAGCATAGAATTTCTCCTTATTTTTGGTTCAGTGTTTAAGTGTTCACTGTTTTTAGAATAGTGTAATTTTAATTTTGCTAACAATTTGAATGTAGGCCTCTCTTGATCTTGAGGCCCTAGGCTGAAGCCTAGTTAGCCTATAGGAAAATACGGCCCTGCTGATGAGTCCTGCTTCAATCCAGACAACAGTAGCCATTTTGGCTTTGCGACAGGAGTTGTGAATAGTTTGATTACCACACAGCTACGTATCTCCCCAACCTTGAGAAAGGAAAAGAAAATGTGTCGGCAAGGGGATGAAGTAAAATCAAAGCTAAGTACTACTAGCAAATATACATAAGTTATATGAAAATAAGAAATGTGCAGAATAATTAGCTATACTGTATGCTTGGGATTGATGAGGACTGATATTGCTTGAAGTTATGCTACTCGAGCGGTGGTCTTAAGATCCCTGTAAGTTCTCGAAGGACTACTAATATTATTGTATTACTTTTTCTGTCACATTGAAATATTGGAAATTAGTTTTACTGAAGATTATGATGAAGACAACCAACCATTTTAATAGCCTTCCTCTGGACCTACTCCATCTTGTTTATACCATTTTGAAGGTACAGTTTCCAGAATTGTACACAATATTCTAAATAATGTCTCACCAGAGTCTTATACATGGGCATCAATACCTCCTTTTTCCTACTGGCCATACCTCTCCTTATGTACGCACACATCCTTCTAGCTTTCACTGTCACCTTTTCAACCTGTTTGGCCATCTTAAGATCATCACATACTATCACACCCTAGTCCCGCTCCTCTTTTGTGAACAAAAGTGCTTCACCTCCTAAACTATACCATTCCCTTGGGTTTTGTACCCCAAATGGATAGATCCAGGGAGATGGTAATTACTTGTACCAAGTTAAAATGATCTAGGCCAGTTCTAATCACATTAGACATAGAAGTGAACAGGGGTTGAGTGCTGCCTCTTGTATGGAAACCAGCCTATTGGATGTGCAGTGTAAGTGATCCAGAAAAGGGATGATCTGGTCAAATATAATTTTTTTCCAGAAGTGACAGCCTGACTTCTTTAAAATAAAATATGAAAATGGTATGTCCAAGATCAGTTTCCATATTATACTGTATTGTTTTCCTTTGTTCCACCTGAAACAAATTTAATGTTAAATCACAGTTTTGGAGATGAACACATATATGGAGATGTAATGCAGGATCTTATCTGGGAATGCAGAAAAGCCTGAAGGCTGAAATGCTAGTTCCATGATTTCAACTCTGTCAGTGTGAATAGTGAGAACAATACTGGACCTTCAAAACAGTAAAATGCAGGCACTCTGTGTATTGATTTTCTTTAGTGTGTGTTTGTTTTTAATTCCAACCTGAACGGGTATGTTTTTATGATACAGCAGTTAAGTGGAAAATGTCCTTCACATCAGCATTCACAGTAGAACTCTTAGGGTTCGTGTTTAGGTTGTTTGAATACTTGACAAGATTTAGGTCATGAAAATAATATTTTAGTTTCAATTGGGTGCTTCTCGTTTTCATAGTTCAGGTTGCTAATTGTTATTCCACAATGAAAAAAATGAGAACAAGAAGATAAATATAAATTCCAGGCTTTAGAAATTATCTGCTGAATGGTAAATCAAGTTTTCCTTCAAGGTTGATGCAATAAATTGCACAAATTTCCACAAAATTGGACTGAAAGGCTCAACATTCAATAGTTTTGACACATTTTTGAAAGCAAATCCCATATACAAGAATGTGATTTATCATACCTTCATTAGCATTTAAATGGTTGCAAACTATGCAAAATATTTGCAATTAGATTGTTGGCCAACTCATATAAATATAAACATGTTACTCCATTGTATGTAAGATTTCATTGGCTGCTAGTCAGTTACTGCATTCAGCTTAAGATATTGGCATTGTCCCAAAAAGTGATGAATGGGAATGCACCTTTTTACCCTAATTCATTGGTAGTGTCGGATGTACCAAATAGAGCTTTGTGTTCTGCCTCTCAGTGAAGGTTGGTTGTTCTGGTGTTGTCTGATGCTCGTAAGGCTGTTATCTGAGCTAGGGTATTATTTGGGGGGTGCAGGGCCACCATCAGAAATTTCTGGGCCCCTTACTGGCTATAGAATTGCAACAACCATTAGAACAGTGTCTTGCCAAAAGACTGAGCTGTGTTAGAAATGGGACATATGTCATCCCCTTGCCGACACATTTTGTTTTCCTTTCTCAAGGTTGGGGAGATACGTAGCTGTGTGGTAATCAAACTATTCACAACTCCTGTCGCAAAGCCAAAATGGCTACTGTTGTCTGGATTGAAGCAGGACTCATCAGCAGGGCCGGATTTTCCTATAGGCTAACTAGGCTTCAAGATCAAGAGAGGCCTACATTCAAATTATTAGCAAAATTAAAATTACACTATTCTAAAAACAGTGAACACTAAAACACTGAACTGAAATAAGGAGAAATTCTACGCTTCGGGATCGGAACCGGCTCCGGCTGCAACGGCGCACCAACTCGGCTTCTCCCTTTCTTTTTTTCGCCCTGGGAGGAGGATCGAGGAGGGAAAGATGTCAGTCCGGAAACAGCTGGGCAAAGCCCAGCCCCGCGGGGAGAGAGGCAAAATGTGGATCCGTCAGGACAGGGCGGCCCAGACTGGCATGGGGGGGGTTCAGTGGAAGGGGGATGGGAGGAAGGCAGGCTGGCATCGGAGGGGGGGTGGGGGATTTAATGGAAGGAAGGCAAGCAGGATGGCATGGGGGGGTGTTCAATGGAAAGGGGATGGGAGGCAAGTGGGCATCGGAGGGGGGGTGAGGTGAGGAAGGACGCACTGGGGGCACTATGGACATAGGAAGGGGCAATGTTGTGTGTTATGTTTGATTAGTTATTGTTACAAGTACTATATATGGTGTTGAGAATAAATGTCCAAATAAGTGTTCTCGACTTTTTTTTATTTATTATCCGTGTCACATTTTTTATAAAGGTTAGTATCAATAACAACATGTTTCATTTAACATATTGATATATATCACAGTAATGATGTATTTTATTATCTCTCATGTAATTTACAAACTTAAAAATGGGAGGTGAAAGGGCCTCATAAGTGGAATAGCCTAGGGCCTCTTTTCATCTAAATCCGGCCCTGCTCATCAGTCATTTGGATGCTTTGGTGATTGAGCACAACAAGGTGAAGAGGGCTCAGGCAAGAATCATGAAAACAATTGGAAGTACAAGTTTGAAGAGGAACTGTAGCAGAATGGCATCAGTTGTGTTTTCTTTGATGATCATTGTGATGATACCAAGGTCGTATTAGAGTCAGAAGAGAATGGCAAAATGTATCAAGATATGGTAAAATAGGGATATAGCTGTGGCCTTTTGTTCCTGCAAAAGCAACTAAAGGAAAGACTCATGCAGAAATAATTGCTGATAATTTGGTTGCATGACTGAAAGAAGAGAAAACAAAACTCTTCAAGCTATTTGAAGTGTAATGTAAATACTGGTTGGGAGGGAGCAGTGATGCATTATATTGAGGAGATGCTACAAAGGAAGCTAGTATGATTATCTGTTACATGCACACATGCAAACTACCATTCAGGCACTTGGTGACTGCAACAACAAATTGGCAGGTCCCATAGGAAAAATGCTGGATTCTGCTACTGAACTTGAAACAAATCCTGATTTTACTAAGATCTCTATTGGTTCTGATCTTCCTCAGCTCAGCAATGATGTTATCACATATCAAAGATATGGCTATAGAATTGCAACAACCATTAGAACAGTGTCTTGCCAAAAGACTGAGCTGTGTTGGAAATGGGACATATGTCATATAGCAGATGGCTAACAACAGCTCTAAGGTTCATGAGAATATGCATTTGCAAGCATATTCTGAAAGGAAAGAATGATTGTAGTGTTTTGTATGGGGTTTTACATGATAATCTGGTTCAATATGAAAATGAATAGTAACTGGTCACAAGGTCCAAGGCATCAACTCTTTTAGCTGTAGCTGTTAAAAGAACAGTATGAAGTCAAAGACCTTGTCAGTCTAGTCTGACAGGATGATAACATTAGATGAGCCCAGGAACCTTAAAGGAAAGGATTAAGTGCTAGTAGAGGGGAAAGGCGAGGGGGGGGGGGTAAAGGAGAAGGTGGGAATGGTAGTAAATAGTAAAATAAGAAGGTGGAAATAGTATTGGTGGAAATAAGTTGTTAGGGACAAAAGAAGGACAATTTTGTGAGCTTTGATTGGATGAAATGGTAGGAGCTTAGACTGTTGTAAAGAGGTAATTTTTGCGGTTTTAGTCAGTTGTGGGGTTTATTTGGGTGAGAGGGAGGAGGTTTTGAAAGAGCGTTTCCCCCCTCACTCCCTATGAGGCGGGTGTGGGTTAGGGATAGGTTGTTGAAAATGGGTGGGAGGAGGGGAGGTCGCAAGAAAAAAGGAAATTGTGCATAAAATATGGGGATATTGTTTGGATGGGGATGGATTTTGAGTTATGATACATGTGATGGGGGAAATGAAAATGGATTACTCATGAGTTGGGGTGTGTGACCTGACAATACCATGGGTCATGCTATGGGGTATAGGTAACAAGGATTTGCCAGAAGGGATGAGCCACTTTTGTCACCATATGACTCATGGGGAAGGGGGAGGGGGAAGGGAAAAAGGTTTTTTTTTATACAGCTGCATTGGGAGTTGGGGGGTGGTAAGGATATATGAATTTAATTGTTGAACTGGTCAAAAATGTGTGTCTATGAATAAAGATGTGGGCAAACATTTATTCCACTAAATCATTGTCTGTTATGTCACTAGTAGTTTGTAAAGTTTGAAAAAAAAAAAAAAAAAAATCTACCCCTAAAATTGGCATGCCCTAATTTGTGGGAAAAATTTACTGTATATAAGGGTACACTAAGGCCAATTTTTGCTGTGGCCTAGTAAAACTAAAGCCCCTTATTCAAAAATACTTTAAATTCCTGCTCAGCAGGTCTATTGAGGGAGGCCCACTCCCAATAAAATCAATGTATTTAGAGTAAGGACATCTAGAACCGAGGAGTCACAGAGACCAGTGGAGACAACATTGTAGCCCCAAGTAAAATGAAAGATACCTCAGAAGATTTCACTGGGCCAATCTACTCCCTCAGGAGTGTAGTATCTTGGACTGGGTTA